>NC_092011.1:4038215-4384882 GCF_044704955.1 Pristiophorus japonicus
GACGATCGGTGTCCTGACGATCAATGTCCCTGACGATCGATGTCCCTGACGATCGATGCCCCTGACGATCGATGTCCCTGACGATCGGTGTCCCAGACGATCGGTGTCCCTGACGATCAATGTCCCTGACGATCGATGTCCCTGACGATCGGTGTCCCTGACGATCGATGTCCCTGACGATCGATGTCCCTGACGATCGATGTCCCTGACGATCGATGTCCCTGACGATCGGTGTCCCAGACGATCGGTGTCCCTGACGATCAATGTCCCTGACGATCGATGTCCCTGACGATCGATGCCCCTGACGATCGATGTCCCTGACGATCGGTGTCCCAGACGATCGGTGTCCCTGACGATCAATGTCCCTGACGATCGATGTCCCTGACGATCGATGTCCCTGACGATCGATGTCCCTGACGATCGATGCCACTGACGATCGGTGTCCCAGACGATCGGTGTCCCTGACGATCAATACCCCTGACGATCGATGTCCCTGACGATCGATGTCCCTGACGATCGATGTCCCTGACGATCTATGTCCCTGACGATCGATGTCCCTGACGATCGGTGTCCCTGACGATCAATGCCCCTGAAGATCGGTGCCCCTGACGATCGATGTCCCTGACGATCGGTGCCCCTGACGATCGATGTTCCTGACGATCGATGTCCCTGACGATCGGTGTCCCTGACGATCGGTGTCCCTGACAATCGATGCCCCTGACGATCGATGTCCCTGACGATCGATGCCCCTGACGATCGATGTCCCTGACGATCGATGTCCCTGACGATCGATGTCCCTGACGATCGATGTCCCTGACGATCGATGTCCCTGACGATCAGTGCCCCTGACGATCGATGTCCCTGACGATCGATGTCCCTGACAATCGATGCACCTGACGATCGATGTCACTGACGATCGGTGTCCCTGACGATCGGTGCCCCTGACGATCAATGTCCCTGACGATCGATGTCCCTGACGATCGATGCCCCTGACGATCGATGTCCCTGACGATCGATGTCCCTGACGATCGGTGTCCCTGACGATCGATGTCCCTGACGATCGATGTCCCTGACGATCGGTGCCCCTGACGATCAATGTCCCTGACGATCGATGCCCCTGACGATCGATGTCCCTGACGATCAGTGCCGCTGAAGATCGATGTCCCTGACGATCGATGTCCCTGACGATCAATGCCCCTGACGATCGATGTCCCTGACGATCGGTGTCCCTGACGATCGGTGTCCCTGACGATCGATGTCCCTGACGATCAATGTCCCTGACGATCGGTGTACCTGACGATCGGTGTCCCTGACGATCGGTGCCCCTGACGATCGATGCCCCTGACGATCGATGTCCCTGACGATCGATGTCCCTGACGATCGATGTCCCTGACGATCGATGTCCCTGACGATCGATGTCCCTGACGATCGGTGTCCCAGACGATCGGTGTCCCTGACGATCAATGTCCCTGACGATCGATGTCCCTGACGATCGATGCCCCTGACGATCGATGTCCCTGACGATCGGTGTCCCAGACGATCGGTGTCCCTGACGATCGATGTCCCTGACGATCGATGTCCCTGACGATCGGTGTCCCTGACGATCGATGTCCCTGACGATCGATGTCCCTGACGATCGGTGCCCCTGACGATCAATGTCCCTGACGATCGATGCCCCTGACGATCGATGTCCCTGACGATCAGTGCCGCTGAAGATCGATGTCCCTGACGATCGATGTCCCTGACGATCGATGCCCCTGACGATCGATGTCCCTGACGATCAGTGCCCCTGAAGATCGATGTCCCTGACGATCGATGTCCCTGACGATCAATGCCCCTGACGATCGATGTCCCTGACGATCGCTGTCCCTGACGATCGGTGTCCCTGACGATCGGTGTCCCTGACGATCGGTGTCCCTGACGATCGGTGTCCCTGACGATCGGTGTCCCTGACGATCGATGTCCCTGACGATCGGTGCCCCTGACGATCGATGCCCCTGACGATCGATGTCCCTGACGATCGATGTCCCTGACGATCGATGTCCCTGACGATCGATGTCCCTGACGATCGGTGTCCCAGACGATCGGTGTCCTGACGATCAATGTCCCTGACGATCGATGTCCCTGACGATCGATGCCCCTGACGATCGATGTCCCTGACGATCGGTGTCCCAGACGATCGGTGTCCCTGACGATCAATGTCCCTGACGATCGATGTCCCTGACGATCGATGTCCCTGACGATCGATGCCCCTGACGAGCGATGCCCCTGACAATCGGTGTCCCAGACGATCGGTGTCCCTGACGATCAATACCCCTGACGATCGATGTCCCTGACGATCGATGTCCCTGACGATCGATGCCGCTGACGATCGGTGTCCCAGACGATCGGTGTCCATGACGATCAATACCCCTGACGATCGATGTCCCTGACGATCAATGTCCCTGACGATCGATGTCCTTGACGATCGGTGTCCCAGACGATCGGTGTCCCTGACGATCGATGTCCCTGACGATCGATGTCCCTGACGATCGATGTCCCAGACGATCGGTGTCCCTGACGATCAATGTCCCTGACGATCGATGTCCCTGACGATCGGTGTCCCAGACGATCGGTGTCCCTGACGATCGATGTCCCTGACGATCGGTGTCCCTAACGATCGATGTCCCTGACGATCGATGTCCCTGACGATCGGTGTCCCTAACGATCGATGTCCCTGACGATCGGTGTCCCTGACGATCGGTGTCCCTGACGATCGATGTCCCTGACGATCGATGTCCCTGACGATCGGTGCCCCTGACGATCGATGTCCCTGACGATCGATGTCCCTGACGATCGATGTCCCTGACGATCGATGTCCCTGACGATCGATGTCCCTGACGATCGATGTCCCTGACGATCGGTGCCCCTGACGATCGATGTCCCTGACGAACGATGTCCCTGACGATCGATGTCCCTGACGATCGATGTCCCTGACGATAAATGTCCCTGACGATCGATGTCCCTGACGATCGGTGCCCCTGACGATCGATGTCCCTGACGATCGATGTCCCTGACGATCGATGTCCCTGACGATCGATGCCCCTGACGATCGGTGTCCTGACGATCAATGTCCCTGACGATCGATGTCCCTGACGATCGATGCCCCTGACGATCGATGTCCCTGACGATCGGTGTCCCAGACGATCGGTGTCCCTGACGATCAATGTCCCTGACGATCGATGTCCTGACGAACGATGTCCCTGACGATCGATACCCCTGACGATCGATGTCCCTGACGATCGATGCCCCTGACGAGCGATGCCCCTGACAATCGGTGTCCCAGACGATCGGTGTCCCTGACGATCGATGTCCCTGACGATCGATGTCCCTGACGATCGATGTCCCTGACGATCGATGTCCCTGACGATCGATACCCCTGACGATCGATGTCCCTGACGATCGATGCCCCTGACGAGCGATGCCCCTGACAATCGGTGTCCCAGACGATCGGTGTCCCTGACGATCGATGTCCCTGACGATCGATGTCCCTGACGATCGATGTCCCTGACGATCGATGCCGCTGACGATCGATGTCCCTGACGATCGATGTCCCTGACGATCGATGTCCCTGACGATCGATGTCCCTGACGATCGATGTCCCTGACGATCGATGCCGCTGACGATCGATGTCCCAGACGATCGGTGTCCATGACGATCAATACCCCTGACGATCGATGCCCCTGACGATCGATGTCCCTGACGATCGGTGTCCCAGACGATCGGTGTCCCTGACGATCGGTGTCCCAGACGATCGGTGACCCTGACGATCAATGTCCCTGACGATCGATGTCCCTGACGATCGGTGTCCCAGACGATCGGTGTCCCTGACGATCGATGTCCCTGACGATCGGTGTCCCTGACGATCGATGTCCCTGACGATCGGTGTCCCTGACGATCGGTGTCCCTGACGATCGATGTCCCTGACGATCGGTGCCCCTGACGATCGATGTCCCTGACGATCGATGTCCCTGACGATCGATGTCCCTGACGATCGGTGCCCCTGACGATCGGTGCCCCTGATGATCGATGTCCCTGACGATCGATGTCCCTGACGATCGATGTCCCTGACGATCGATGTCCCTGACGATAAATGTCCCTGACGATAAATGTCCCTGACGATCGGTGTCCCTGACGATCGGTGTCCCTGACGATCGATGTCCCTGACGATCGATGTCCCTGACGATCGATGCCCCTGACGATCGGTGTCCCTGACGATCGATGCCCCTGACGATCGATGTCCCTGACGATCGGTGCCCCTGACGATCGGTGTCCCTGACGAACGATGTCCCTGACGATCGATGTCCCTGACGATCGATGCCCCTGACGATCGATGCCCCTGACGATCGGTGTCCCAGACGATCGATGCCCCTGACGATCGATGTCCCTGACGATCGATGTCCCTGACGATCGATGCCCCTGACGATCGATGTCCCTGACGATCGATGCCCCTGACGATCGATGTCCCTGACGATCGATGTCCCTGACGATCGATGCCCCTGACGATCGATGTCCCTGACGATCAGTGCCCCTGAAGATCGATGTCCCTGACGATCGATGTCCCTGACGATCAATGCCCCTGACGATCGATGTCCCTGACGATCGCTGTCCCTGACGATCGGTGTCCCTGACGATCGGTGTCCCTGACGATCGGTGTCCCTGACGATCGGTGTCCCTGACGATCGGTGTCCCTGACGATCGATGTCCCTGACGATCGGTGCCCCTGACGATCGATGCCCCTGACGATCGATGTCCCTGACGATCGATGTCCCTGACGATCGATGTCCCTGACGATCGATGTCCCTGACGATCGGTGTCCCAGACGATCGGTGTCCTGACGATCAATGTCCCTGACGATCGATGTCCCTGACGATCGATGCCCCTGACGATCGATGTCCCTGACGATCGGTGTCCCAGACGATCGGTGTCCCTGACGATCAATGTCCCTGACGATCGATGTCCCTGACGATCGATGTCCCTGACGATCGATGCCCCTGACGAGCGATGCCCCTGACAATCGGTGTCCCAGACGATCGGTGTCCCTGACGATCAATACCCCTGACGATCGATGTCCCTGACGATCGATGTCCCTGACGATCGATGCCGCTGACGATCGGTGTCCCAGACGATCGGTGTCCATGACGATCAATACCCCTGACGATCGATGTCCCTGACGATCAATGTCCCTGACGATCGATGTCCTTGACGATCGGTGTCCCAGACGATCGGTGTCCCTGACGATCGATGTCCCTGACGATCGATGTCCCTGACGATCGATGTCCCAGACGATCGGTGTCCCTGACGATCAATGTCCCTGACGATCGATGTCCCTGACGATCGGTGTCCCAGACGATCGGTGTCCCTGACGATCGATGTCCCTGACGATCGGTGTCCCTAACGATCGATGTCCCTGACGATCGATGTCCCTGACGATCGGTGTCCCTAACGATCGATGTCCCTGACGATCGGTGTCCCTGACGATCGGTGTCCCTGACGATCGATGTCCCTGACGATCGATGTCCCTGACGATCGGTGCCCCTGACGATCGATGTCCCTGACGATCGATGTCCCTGACGATCGATGTCCCTGACGATCGATGTCCCTGACGATCGATGTCCCTGACGATCGATGTCCCTGACGATCGGTGCCCCTGACGATCGATGTCCCTGACGAACGATGTCCCTGACGATCGATGTCCCTGACGATCGATGTCCCTGACGATAAATGTCCCTGACGATCGATGTCCCTGACGATCGGTGCCCCTGACGATCGATGTCCCTGACGATCGATGTCCCTGACGATCGATGTCCCTGACGATCGATGCCCCTGACGATCGGTGTCCTGACGATCAATGTCCCTGACGATCGATGTCCCTGACGATCGATGCCCCTGACGATCGATGTCCCTGACGATCGGTGTCCCAGACGATCGGTGTCCCTGACGATCAATGTCCCTGACGATCGATGTCCTGACGAACGATGTCCCTGACGATCGATACCCCTGACGATCGATGTCCCTGACGATCGATGCCCCTGACGAGCGATGCCCCTGACAATCGGTGTCCCAGACGATCGGTGTCCCTGACGATCGATGTCCCTGACGATCGATGTCCCTGACGATCGATGTCCCTGACGATCGATGTCCCTGACGATCGATACCCCTGACGATCGATGTCCCTGACGATCGATGCCCCTGACGAGCGATGCCCCTGACAATCGGTGTCCCAGACGATCGGTGTCCCTGACGATCGATGTCCCTGACGATCGATGTCCCTGACGATCGATGTCCCTGACGATCGATGCCGCTGACGATCGATGTCCCTGACGATCGATGTCCCTGACGATCGATGTCCCTGACGATCGATGTCCCTGACGATCGATGTCCCTGACGATCGATGCCGCTGACGATCGATGTCCCAGACGATCGGTGTCCATGACGATCAATACCCCTGACGATCGATGCCCCTGACGATCGATGTCCCTGACGATCGGTGTCCCAGACGATCGGTGTCCCTGACGATCGGTGTCCCAGACGATCGGTGACCCTGACGATCAATGTCCCTGACGATCGATGTCCCTGACGATCGGTGTCCCAGACGATCGGTGTCCCTGACGATCGATGTCCCTGACGATCGGTGTCCCTGACGATCGATGTCCCTGACGATCGGTGTCCCTGACGATCGGTGTCCCTGACGATCGATGTCCCTGACGATCGGTGCCCCTGACGATCGATGTCCCTGACGATCGATGTCCCTGACGATCGATGTCCCTGACGATCGGTGCCCCTGACGATCGGTGCCCCTGACGATCGATGTCCCTGACGATCGATGTCCCTGACGATCGATGTCCCTGACGATCGATGTCCCTGACGATAAATGTCCCTGACGATAAATGTCCCTGACGATCGATGTCCCTGACGATCGATGTCCCTGACGATCGATGTCCCTGACGATCGATACCCCTGACGATCGATGTCCCTGACGATCGATGCCCCTGACGAGCGATGCCCCTGACAATCGGTGTCCCAGACGATCGGTGTCCCTGACGATCGATGTCCCTGACGATCGATGTCCCTGACGATCGATGTCCCTGACGATCGATGCCGCTGACGATCGATGTCCCTGACGATCGATGTCCCTGACGATCGATGTCCCTGACGATCGATGTCCCTGACGATCGATGTCCCTGACGATCGATGCCGCTGACGATCGATGTCCCAGACGATCGGTGTCCATGACGATCAATACCCCTGACGATCGATGCCCCTGACGATCGATGTCCCTGACGATCGGTGTCCCAGACGATCGGTGTCCCTGACGATCGGTGTCCCAGACGATCGGTGACCCTGACGATCAATGTCCCTGACGATCGATGTCCCTGACGATCGGTGTCCCAGACGATCGGTGTCCCTGACGATCGATGTCCCTGACGATCGGTGTCCCTGACGATCGATGTCCCTGACGATCGGTGTCCCTGACGATCGGTGTCCCTGACGATCGATGTCCCTGACGATCGGTGCCCCTGACGATCGATGTCCCTGACGATCGATGTCCCTGACGATCGATGTCCCTGACGATCGGTGCCCCTGACGATCGGTGCCCCTGACGATCGATGTCCCTGACGATCGATGTCCCTGACGATCGATGTCCCTGACGATCGATGTCCCTGACGATAAATGTCCCTGACGATAAATGTCCCTGACGATCGGTGTCCCTGACGATCGGTGTCCCTGACGATCGATGTCCCTGACGATCGATGTCCCTGACGATCGATGCCCCTGACGATCGGTGTCCCTGACGATCGATGCCCCTGACGATCGATGTCCCTGACGATCGGTGCCCCTGACGATCGGTGTCCCTGACGAACGATGTCCCTGACGATCGATGTCCCTGACGATCGATGCCCCTGACGATCGATGCCCCTGACGATCGGTGTCCCAGACGATCGATGCCCCTGACGATCGATGTCCCTGACGATCGATGTCCCTGACGATCGATGCCCCTGACGATCGATGTCCCTGACGATCGATGCCCCTGACGATCGATGTCCCTGACGATCGATGTCCCTGACGATCGATGCCCCTGACGATCGATGTCCCTGACGATCAGTGCCCCTGAAGATCGATGTCCCTGACGATCGATGTCCCTGACGATCAATGCCCCTGACGATCGATGTCCCTGACGATCGCTGTCCCTGACGATCGGTGTCCCTGACGATCGGTGTCCCTGACGATCGGTGTCCCTGACGATCGGTGTCCCTGACGATCGGTGTCCCTGACGATCGATGTCCCTGACGATCGGTGCCCCTGACGATCGATGCCCCTGACGATCGATGTCCCTGACGATCGATGTCCCTGACGATCGATGTCCCTGACGATCGATGTCCCTGACGATCGGTGTCCCAGACGATCGGTGTCCTGACGATCAATGTCCCTGACGATCGATGTCCCTGACGATCGATGCCCCTGACGATCGATGTCCCTGACGATCGGTGTCCCAGACGATCGGTGTCCCTGACGATCAATGTCCCTGACGATCGATGTCCCTGACGATCGATGTCCCTGACGATCGATGCCCCTGACGAGCGATGCCCCTGACAATCGGTGTCCCAGACGATCGGTGTCCCTGACGATCAATACCCCTGACGATCGATGTCCCTGACGATCGATGTCCCTGACGATCGATGCCGCTGACGATCGGTGTCCCAGACGATCGGTGTCCATGACGATCAATACCCCTGACGATCGATGTCCCTGACGATCAATGTCCCTGACGATCGATGTCCTTGACGATCGGTGTCCCAGACGATCGGTGTCCCTGACGATCGATGTCCCTGACGATCGATGTCCCTGACGATCGATGTCCCAGACGATCGGTGTCCCTGACGATCAATGTCCCTGACGATCGATGTCCCTGACGATCGGTGTCCCAGACGATCGGTGTCCCTGACGATCGATGTCCCTGACGATCGGTGTCCCTAACGATCGATGTCCCTGACGATCGATGTCCCTGACGATCGGTGTCCCTAACGATCGATGTCCCTGACGATCGGTGTCCCTGACGATCGGTGTCCCTGACGATCGATGTCCCTGACGATCGATGTCCCTGACGATCGGTGCCCCTGACGATCGATGTCCCTGACGATCGATGTCCCTGACGATCGATGTCCCTGACGATCGATGTCCCTGACGATCGATGTCCCTGACGATCGATGTCCCTGACGATCGGTGCCCCTGACGATCGATGTCCCTGACGAACGATGTCCCTGACGATCGATGTCCCTGACGATCGATGTCCCTGACGATAAATGTCCCTGACGATCGATGTCCCTGACGATCGGTGCCCCTGACGATCGATGTCCCTGACGATCGATGTCCCTGACGATCGATGTCCCTGACGATCGATGCCCCTGACGATCGGTGTCCTGACGATCAATGTCCCTGACGATCGATGTCCCTGACGATCGATGCCCCTGACGATCGATGTCCCTGACGATCGGTGTCCCAGACGATCGGTGTCCCTGACGATCAATGTCCCTGACGATCGATGTCCTGACGAACGATGTCCCTGACGATCGATACCCCTGACGATCGATGTCCCTGACGATCGATGCCCCTGACGAGCGATGCCCCTGACAATCGGTGTCCCAGACGATCGGTGTCCCTGACGATCGATGTCCCTGACGATCGATGTCCCTGACGATCGATGTCCCTGACGATCGATGTCCCTGACGATCGATACCCCTGACGATCGATGTCCCTGACGATCGATGCCCCTGACGAGCGATGCCCCTGACAATCGGTGTCCCAGACGATCGGTGTCCCTGACGATCGATGTCCCTGACGATCGATGTCCCTGACGATCGATGTCCCTGACGATCGATGCCGCTGACGATCGATGTCCCTGACGATCGATGTCCCTGACGATCGATGTCCCTGACGATCGATGTCCCTGATGATCGATGTCCCTGACGATCGATGCCGCTGACGATCGATGTCCCAGACGATCGGTGTCCATGACGATCAATACCCCTGACGATCGATGCCCCTGACGATCGATGTCCCTGACGATCGGTGTCCCAGACGATCGGTGTCCCTGACGATCGGTGTCCCAGACGATCGGTGACCCTGACGATCAATGTCCCTGACGATCGATGTCCCTGACGATCGGTGTCCCAGACGATCGGTGTCCCTGACGATCGATGTCCCTGACGATCGGTGTCCCTGACGATCGATGTCCCTGACGATCGGTGTCCCTGACGATCGGTGTCCCTGACGATCGATGTCCCTGACGATCGGTGCCCCTGACGATCGATGTCCCTGACGATCGATGTCCCTGACGATCGATGTCCCTGACGATCGGTGCCCCTGACGATCGGTGCCCCTGACGATCGATGTC
Source organism: Pristiophorus japonicus (assembly GCF_044704955.1). Lineage (NCBI taxonomy): Eukaryota > Metazoa > Chordata > Chondrichthyes > Pristiophoridae > Pristiophorus > Pristiophorus japonicus. The sequence continues at coordinate 4,048,651 of NC_092011.1, forward strand.
CCTGACGATCGATGTCCCTGACGATCGATGTCCCTGACGATCGATGTCCCTGACGATAAATGTCCCTGACGATAAATGTCCCTGACGATCGGTGTCCCTGACGATCGGTGTCCCTGACGATCGATGTCCCTGACGATCGATGTCCCTGACGATCGATGCCCCTGACGATCGGTGTCCCTGACGATCGATGCCCCTGACGATCGATGTCCCTGACGATCGGTGCCCCTGACGATCGGTGTCCCTGACGAACGATGTCCCTGACGATCGATGTCCCTGACGATCGATGCCCCTGACGATCGATGCCCCTGACGATCGGTGTCCCAGACGATCGATGCCCCTGACGATCGATGTCCCTGACGATCGATGTCCCTGACGATCGATGCCCCTGACGATCGATGTCCCTGACGATCGATGCCCCTGACGATCGATGTCCCTGACGATCGATGTCCCTGACGATCGATGCCCCTGACGATCGATGTCCCTGACGATCGATGGCCCTGACGATCGATGCCCCTGACGATCGATGTCCCTGACGATCGATGTCCCTGACGATCGATGTCCCTGACGATCGATGCCCCTGACGATCGGTGTCCCTGACGATCAATGTCCCTGACGATCGGTGTCCCTGACGATCGGTGCCCTGACGATCGATGTCCCTGACGATCGATGCCCCTGACGATCGATGTCCCTGACGATCGATGTCCCTGACGATCGATGTCCCTGACGATCGATGTCCCTGACGATCGATGTCCCTGACGATCGATGTCCCTGACGATCGGTGTCCCTGACGATCGATGTCCCTGACGATCGGTGTCCCTGACGATCGATGTCCCTGACGATCGGTGTCCCTGACGATCGGTGTCCCTGACGATCGATGTCCCTGACGATCGGTGTCCCTGACGATCGATGTCCCTGACGATCGGTGTCCCTGACGATCGGTGTCCCTGACGATCGGTGTCCCTGACGATCGATGTCCCTGACGATCGATGTCCCTGACGATCGGTGTCCCTGACGATCGATGCCGCTGACGATCGATGTCCCAGACGATCGGTGTCCATGACGATCAATACCCCTGACGATCGATGCCCCTGACGATCGATGTCCCTGACGATCGGTGTCCCAGACGATCGGTGTCCCTGACGATCGGTGTCCCAGACGATCGGTGACCCTGACGATCAATGTCCCTGACGATCGATGTCCCTGACGATCGGTGTCCCAGACGATCGGTGTCCCTGACGATCGATGTCCCTGACGATCGGTGTCCCTGACGATCGATGTCCCTGACGATCGGTGTCCCTGACGATCGGTGTCCCTGACGATCGATGTCCCTGACGATCGGTGCCCCTGACGATCGATGTCCCTGACGATCGATGTCCCTGACGATCGATGTCCCTGACGATCGGTGCCCCTGACGATCGGTGCCCCTGACGATCGATGTCCCTGACGATCGATGTCCCTGACGATCGATGTCCCTGACGATCGATGTCCCTGACGATAAATGTCCCTGACGATAAATGTCCCTGACGATCGGTGTCCCTGACGATCGGTGTCCCTGACGATCGATGTCCCTGACGATCGATGTCCCTGACGATCGATGCCCCTGACGATCGGTGTCCCTGACGATCGATGCCCCTGACGATCGATGTCCCTGACGATCGGTGCCCCTGACGATCGGTGTCCCTGACGAACGATGTCCCTGACGATCGATGTCCCTGACGATCGATGCCCCTGACGATCGATGCCCCTGACGATCGGTGTCCCAGACGATCGATGCCCCTGACGATCGATGTCCCTGACGATCGATGTCCCTGACGATCGATGCCCCTGACGATCGATGTCCCTGACGATCGATGCCCCTGACGATCGATGTCCCTGACGATCGATGTCCCTGACGATCGATGCCCCTGACGATCGATGTCCCTGACGATCGATGGCCCTGACGATCGATGCCCCTGACGATCGATGTCCCTGACGATCGATGTCCCTGACGATCGATGTCCCTGACGATCGATGCCCCTGACGATCGGTGTCCCTGACGATCAATGTCCCTGACGATCGGTGTCCCTGACGATCGGTGCCCTGACGATCGATGTCCCTGACGATCGATGCCACTGACGATCGATGTCCCTGACGATCGATGTCCCTGACGATCGATGTCCCTGACGATCGATGTCCCTGACGATCGATGTCCCTGACGATAGATGTCCCTGACGATCGATGTCCCTGACGATCGGTGTCCCTGACGATCGATGTCCCTGACGATCGGTGTCCCTGACGATCGATGTCCCTGACGATCGGTGTCCCTGACGATCGATGTCCCTGACGATCGATGTCCCTGACGATCAATGCCCCTGACGATCGATGTCCCTGACGATCGATGTCCCTGACGATCGATGTCCCTGACGATCGATGTCCCTGACGATCGATGTCCCTGACGATCGGTGTCCCTGACGATCGATGTCCCTGACGATCGGTGTCCCTGACGATCGGTGTCCCTGACGATCGGTGTCCCTGACGATCGATGTCCCTGACGATCGATGTCCCTGACGATCGGTGTCCCTGACGATCGACGTCCCTGACGATCGACGTCCCTGACGATCGATGTCCCTGACGATCGATGTCCCTGACGATCGGTGTCCCTGACGATCGACGTCCCTGACGATCGATGTCCCTGACGATCGATGTCCCTGACGATCGGTGTCCCTGACGATCGATGTCCCTGACGATCGATGTCCCTGACGATCGATGTCCCTGACGATCGATGTCCCTGACGATCGATGTCCCTGACGATCGGTGTCCCTGACGATCGATGTCGCTGACGATCGATGTCCCTGACGATCGATGTCCCTCACGATCGATGTCCCTGACGATCGGTGTCCCTGACGATCGATACCCCTGACGATCGATGCCCCTGACGATCGATGCCCCTGACGATCGGTGTCCCTGACGATCAATACCCATGACGATCGATGTCCCTGACGATCGGTGTCCCTGACGATCGATGTCCCTGACGCTCGATGCCCCTGACGATCGATGTCCCTGACGAACGATGCCCCTGACGATCGATGTCCCTGACGATCGATGCCCCTGACGATCGATGTCCCTGACGATCGATGCCCCTGACGATCGATGTCCCTGACGATCGGTGTCCCTGACGATCGATGTCCCTGACGATCGATGTCCCTGACGATCGATGTCCCTGACGATCGATGTCCCTGACGATCGATGTCCCTGACGATCGATGTCCCTGACGATCCATGTCCCTGACGATCCATGTCCCTGACGATCGATGTCCCTGACGATCGATGTCCCTGACGATCTATGTCCCTGACGATCGGTGTACCTGAAGATCGATGTCCCTGACGATCGATGTCCCTGACGATCCATGTCCCTGACGATCGATGCCCCTGACGATCGGTGTCCCTGACGATCGATGTCCCTGACGATCGGTGTCCCTGACGATCGGTGCCTCTGACGATCGATGCCCCTGACGATCGATGTCCCAGACGATCGATGTGCCTGACGATCGATGTCCCTGACGATCGGTACCCTGACGATCGATGTCCCTGACGATCGATGTCCCTGACGATCGATGTCCCTGACGATCCATGTCCCTGACAATCGGTGTCCCTGACGATCGGTGCCCCTGACGATCGATGCCCCTGACGATCGATGCCCCTGACGATCGATGTCCCTGACGATTGATGTCCCTGACGATCGATGTCCCTGACGATCGGTACCCTGACGATCGATGTCCTTGACGATCGGTGTCCCTGACGATCGATGTCCCTGACGATCGATGTCCCTGACGATCGATGTCCCTGACGATCGATGTCCCTGACGATCGATGTCCCTGACGATCGGTGTCCCTGACGATCGATGTCCCTGACGATCGATGTCCCTGACGATCGATGTCCCTGACGATCGATGCCACTGACGATCGATGTCCCTGACGATCGATGTCCCTGACGATCGATGTCCCTGACGATCGATGTCCCTGACGATCGATGCCCCTGACGATCGATGTCCCTGACGATCGATGTCCCTGACGATCTATGTCCCTGACGATCGATGTCCCTGACGATCGGTGTCCCTGACGATCAATGCCCCTGAAGATCGGTGCCCCTGACGATCGATGTCCCTGACGATCGGTGCCCCTGACGATCGATGTTCCTGACGATCGATGTCCCTGACGATCGGTGTCCCTGACGATCGATGTCCCTGACGATCGGTGTCCCTGACGATCGATGTCCCTGACGATCGATGTCCCTGACGATCGGTGCCCCTGACGATCAATGTCCCTGAAGATCGATGCCCCTGACGATCGATGTCCCTGACGATCGGTGCCCCTGAAGATCGATGTCCCTGGCGATCGATGTCCCTGACGATCAATGCCCCTGACGATCGATGTCCCTGACGATCGGTGTCCCTGACGATCGGTGTCCCTGACGATCGGTGTCCCTGACGATCGGTGTCCCTGACGATCGGTGTCCCTGACGATCGGTGTCCCTGACGATCGATGCCCCTGACGATCGATGTCCCTGACGATCGATGTCCCTGACGATCGATGTCCCTGACGATCGATGTCCCTGACGATCGATGTCCCTGACGATCGGTGTCCCAGACGATCGGTGTCCCTGACGATCAATGTCACTGACGATCGATGTCCCTGACGATCGATGTCCCTGACGATCGATGTCCCTGACGATCTATGTCCCTGACGATCGATGTCCCTGACGATCGGTGTCCCTGACGATCATTGCCCCTGAAGATCGGTGCCCCTGACGATCGATGTCCCTGACGATCGGTGCCCCTGACGATCGATGTTCCTGACGATCGATGTCCCTGACGATCGGTGTCCCTGACGATCGATGTTCCTGACGATCGATGTCCCTGACGATCGGTGCCCCTGACGATCGATGTTCCTGACGATCGATGTCCCTGACGATCGATGTCCCTGACGATCGGTGTCCCTGACGATCGATGTCCCTGACGATCGGTGTCCCTGACGATCGATGCCCCTGACGATCGATGCCCCTGACGATCGATGTCCCTGACAATCGATGCCCCTGACGATCGATGTCCCTGACGATCGATGCCCCTGACGATCGATGTCCCTGACGATCGATGTCCCTGACGATCGATGTCCCTAACGATCGGTGTCCCTGACGATCAGTGCCCCTGACGATCGGTGCCCCTGACGATCGATGTCCCTGACGATCGGTGCCCCTGACGATCGATGTTCCTGACGATCGATGTCCCTGACGATCGGTGTCCCTGACGATCGATGTCCCTGACGATCGATGTCCCTGACGATCGATGTCCCTGACGATCGGTGCCCCTGACGATCGATGTTCCTGACGATCGATGTCCCTGACGATCGGTGCCCCTGACGATCGATGTTCCTGACGATCGATGTCCCTGACGATCGGTGTCCCTGATGATCGGTGTCACTGACGATCGATGCCCCTGACGATCGGTGTCCCTGACGATCGATGCCCCTGACGATCGATGTCCCTGACGATCGGTGCCCCTGACGATCAATGTCCCTGACGATCGATGCCCCTGACGATCGATGTCCCTGACGATCAGTGCCCCTGAAGATCGATGTCCCTGACGATCGATGTCCCTGACGATCGATGCCCCTGACGATCGATGTCCCTGACGATCGGTGTCCCTGACGATCGGTGTCCCTGACGATCGGTGTCCCTGATAATCGGTGTCCCTGACGATCGGTGTCCCTGACGATCGGTGTCCCTGACGATCGATGCCCCTGACGATCGATGTCCCTGACGATCGATGTCCCTGACGATCGATGTCCCTGACGATCGATGTCCCTGACGATCGGTGTCCCTGACGATCAATGTCCCTGACGATCGATGTCCCTGACGATCGATGTCCCTGACGATCGATGTCCCTGACGATCTATGTCCCTGACGATCGATGTCCCTAACGATCGGTGTCCCTGACGATCGGTGTCCCAGACGATCGGTGTCCCTGACGATCGATGTCCCTGACGATCGGTGTCCCTGACGATCGATGTCCCTGACGATCGGTGTCCCTGACGATCGGTGTCCCTGACGATCGATGTCCCTGACGATCGGTGCCCCTGACGATCGATGTCCCTGACGATCGATGTCCCTGACGATCGATGTCCCTGACGATCGGTGCCCCTGACGATCGGTGCCCCTGACGATCGATGTCCCTGACGATCGATGTCCCTGACGATCGATGTCCCTGACGATCGATGTCCCTGACGATAGATGTCCCTGACGATAAATGTCCCTGACGATCGGTGTCCCTGACGATCGGTGTCCCTGACGATCGATGTCCCTGACGATCGATGTCCCTGACGATCGATGCCCCTGACGATCGGTGTCCCTGACGATCGATGCCCCTGACGATCGATGTCCCTGACGATCGGTGCCCCTGACGATCGGTGTCCCTGACGATCGATGTCCCTGACGATCGATGTCCCTGACGATCGATGCCCCTGACGATCGATGCCCCTGACGATCGGTGTCCCAGACGATCGATGCCCCTGACGATCGATGTCCCTGACGATCGATGTCCCTGACGATCGATGCCCCTGACGATCGATGTCCCTGACGATCGATGCCCCTGACGATCGATGTCCCTGACGATCGATGTCCCTGACGATCGATGCCCCTGACGATCGATGTCCCTGACGATCGATGGCCCTGACGATCGATGCCCCTGACGATCGATGTCCCTGACGATCGATGTCCCTGACGATCGATGTCCCTGACGATCGATGCCCCTGACGATCGGTGTCCCTGACGATCAATGTCCCTGACGATCGGTGTCCCTGACGATCGGTGCCCTGACGATCGATGTCCCTGACGATCGATGCCCCTGACGATCGATGTCCCTGACGATCGATGTCCCTGACGATCGATGTCCCTGACGATCGATGTCCCTGACGATCGATGTCCCTGACGATCGATGTCCCTGACGATCGATGTCCCTGACGATCGGTGTCCCTGACGATCGATGTCCCTGACGATCGATGTCCCTGACGATCGGTGTCCCTGACGATCGATGTCCCTGACGATCGGTGTCCCTGACGATCGGTGTCCCTGACGATCGATGTCCCTGACGATCGGTGTCCCTGACGATCGATGTCCCTGACGATCGGTGTCCCTGACGATCGATGTCCCTGACGATCGGTGTCCCTGACGATCGATGTCCCTGACGATCGATGTCCCTGACGATCGGTGTCCCTGACGATCGGTGTCCCTGACGATCGACGTCCCTGACGATCGATGTCCCTGACGATCGATGTCCCTGACGATCGGTGTCCCTGACGATCGACGTCCCTGACGATCGATGTCCCTGACGATCGATGTCCCTGACGATCGGTGTCCCTGACGATCGATGTCCCTGACGATCGATGTCCCTGACGATCGATGCCCCTGACGATCGATGTCCCTGACGATCGATGTCCCTGACGATCGATGTCCCTGACGATCGGTGTCCCTGACGATCGATGTCGCTGACGATCGATGTCCCTGACGATCGATGTCCCTCACGATCGATGTCCCTGACGATCGGTGTCCCTGACGATCGATACCCCTGACGATCGATGCCCCTGACGATCGATGCCCCTGACGATCGGTGTCCCTGACGATCAATACCCCTGACGATCGATGTCCCTGACGATCGGTGTCCCTGACGATCGATGTCCCTGACGCTCGATGCCCCTGACGATCGATGTCCCTGACGAACGATGCCCCTGACGATCGATGTCCCTGACGATCGATGCCCCTGACGATCGATGTCCCTGACGATCGATGCCCCTGACGATCGATGTCCCTGACGATCGGTGTCCCTGACGATCGATGTCCCTGACGATCGATGTCCCTGACGATCGATGTCCCTGACGATCGATGTCCCTGACGATCGATGTCCCTGACGATCGATGTCCCTGACGATCGATGTCCCTGACGATCCATGTCCCTGACGATCGATGTCCCTGACGATCGATGTCCCTGACGATCGATGTCCCTGACGATCTATGTCCCTGACGATCGGTGTACCTGAAGATCGATGTCCCTGACGATCGATGTCCCTGACGATCCATGTCCCTGACGATCGATGCCCCTGACGATCGGTGTCCCTGACGATCGATGTCCCTGACGATCGGTGTCCCTGACGATCGGTGCCTCTGACGATCGATGCCCCTGACGATCGATGTCCCAGACGATCGATGTCCCTGACGATCGATGTCCCTGACGATCGGTACCCTGACGATCGATGTCCCTGACGATCGATGTCCCTGACGATCGATGTCCCTGACGATCCATGTCCCTGACAATCGGTGTCCCTGACGATCGGTGCCCCTGACGATCGATGCCCCTGACGATCGATGCCCCTGACGATCGATGTCCCTGACGATTGATGTCCCTGACGATCGATGTCCCTGACGATCGGTACCCTGACGATCGATGTCCTTGACGATCGGTGTCCCTGACGATCGATGTCCCTGACGATCGATGTCCCTGACGATCGATGTCCCTGACGATCGATGTCCCTGACGATCGGTGTCCCTGACGATCGATGTCCCTGACGATCGATGTCCCTGACGATCGATGTCCCTGACGATCGATGCCACTGACGATCGATGTCCCTGACGATCGATGTCCCTGACGATCGATGTCCCTGACGATCGATGTCCCTGACGATCGTTGCCCCTGACGATCGATGTCCCTGACGATCGATGTCCCTGACAATCTATGTCCCTGACGATCGATGTCCCTGACGATCGGTGTCCCTGACGATCAATGCCCCTGAAGATCGGTGCCCCTGACGATCGATGTCCCTGACGATCGGTGCCCCTGACGATCGATGTTCCTGACGATCGATGTCCCTGACGATCGGTGTCCCTGACGATCGATGTCCCTGACGATCGATGTCCCTGACGATCGGTGTCCCTGACGATCGATGTCCCTGACGATCGATGTCCCTGACGATCGGTGCCCCTGACGATCAATGTCCCTGAAGATCGATGCCCCTGACGATCGATGTCCCTGACGATCGGTGCCCCTGAAGATCGATGTCCCTGACGATCGATGTCCCTGACGATCAATGCCCCTGACGATCGATGTCCCTGACGATCGGTGTCCCTGACGATCGGTGTCCCTGACGATCGGTGTCCCTGACGATCGGTGTCCCTGACGATCGGTGTCCCTGACGATCGGTGTCCCTGACGATCGATGCCCCTGACGATCGATGTCCCTGACGATCGATGTCCCTGACGATCGATGTCCCTGACGATCGATGTCCCTGACGATCGATGTCCCTGACGATCGGTGTCCCAGACGATCGGTGTCCCTGACGATCAATGTCACTGACGATCGATGTCCCTGACGATCGATGTCCCTGACGATCGATGTCCCTGACGATCTATGTCCCTGACGATCGATGTCCCTGACGATCGGTGTCCCTGACGATCATTGCCCCTGAAGATCGGTGCCCCTGACGATCGATGTCCCTGACGATCGGTACCCTGACGATCGATGTCCTTGACGATCGGTGTCCCTGACGATCGATGTCCCTGACGATCGATGTCCCTGACGATCGATGTCCCTGACGATCGATGTCCCTGACGATCGGTGTCCCTGACGATCGATGTCCCTGACGATCGATGTCCCTGACGATCGATGTCCCTGACGATCGATGCCACTGACGATCGATGTCCCTGACGATCGATGTCCCTGACGATCGATGTCCCTGACGATCGATGTCCCTGACGATCGATGCCCCTGACGATCGATGTCCCTGACGATCGATGTCCCTGACAATCTATGTCCCTGACGATCGATGTCCCTGACGATCGGTGTCCCTGACGATCAATGCCCCTGAAGATCGGTGCCCCTGACGATCGATGTCCCTGACGATCGGTGCCCCTGACGATCGATGTTCCTGACGATCGATGTCCCTGACGATCGGTGTCCCTGACGATCGATGTCCCTGACGATCGATGTCCCTGACGATCGGTGTCCCTGACGATCGATGTCCCTGACGATCGATGTCCCTGACGATCGGTGCCCCTGACGATCAATGTCCCTGAAGATCGATGCCCCTGACGATCGATGTCCCTGACGATCGGTGCCCCTGAAGATCGATGTCCCTGACGATCGATGTCCCTGACGATCAATGCCCCTGACGATCGATGTCCCTGACGATCGGTGTCCCTGACGATCGGTGTCCCTGACGATCGGTGTCCCTGACGATCGGTGTCCCTGACGATCGGTGTCCCTGACGATCGGTGTCCCTGACGATCGATGCCCCTGACGATCGATGTCCCTGACGATCGATGTCCCTGACGATCGATGTCCCTGACGATCGATGTCCCTGACGATCGATGTCCCTGACGATCGGTGTCCCAGACGATCGGTGTCCCTGACGATCAATGTCACTGACGATCGATGTCCCTGACGATCGATGTCCCTGACGATCGATGTCCCTGACGATCTATGTCCCTGACGATCGATGTCCCTGACGATCGGTGTCCCTGACGATCATTGCCCCTGAAGATCGGTGCCCCTGACGATCGATGTCCCTGACGATCGGTGCCCCTGACGATCGATGTTCCTGACGATCGATGTCCCTGACGATCGGTGTCCCTGACGATCGATGTTCCTGACGATCGATGTCCCTGACGATCGGTGCCCCTGACGATCGATGTTCCTGACGATCGATGTCCCTGACGATCGATGTCCCTGACGATCGGTGTCCCTGACGATCGATGTCCCTGACGATCGGTGTCCCTGACGATCGATGCCCCTGACGATCGATGCCCCTGACGATCGATGTCCCTGACAATCGATGCCCCTGACGATCGATGTCCCTGACGATCGATGCCCCTGACGATCGATGTCCCTGACGATCGATGTCCCTGACGATCGATGTCCCTAACGATCGGTGTCCCTGACGATCAGTGCCCCTGACGATCGGTGCCCCTGACGATCGATGTCCCTGACGATCGGTGCCCCTGACGATCGATGTTCCTGACGATCGATGTCCCTGACGATCGGTGTCCCTGACGATCGATGTCCCTGACGATCGATGTCCCTGACGATCGATGTCCCTGACGATCGGTGCCCCTGACGATCGATGTTCCTGACGATCGATGTCCCTGACGATCGGTGCCCCTGACGATCGATGTTCCTGACGATCGATGTCCCTGATGATCGGTGTCCCTGATGATCGGTGTCCCTGACGATCGATGCCCCTGACGATCGGTGTCCCTGACGATCGATGCCCCTGACGATCGATGTCCCTGACGATCGGTGCCCCTGACGATCAATGTCCCTGACGATCGATGCCCCTGACGATCGATGTCCCTGACGATCAGTGCCCCTGAAGATCGATGTCCCTGACGATCGATGTCCCTGACGATCAATGCCCCTGACGATCGATGTCCCTGACGATCGGTGTCCCTGACGATCGGTGTCCCTGACGATCGGTGTCCCTGACGATCGGTGTCCCTGACGATCGGTGTCCCTGACGATCGGTGTCCCAGACGATCGATGCCCCTGACGATCGATGTCCCTGACGATCGATGTCCCTGACGATCGATGTCCCTGACGATCGATGTCCCTGACGATCGATGTCCCTGACGATCGATGTCCCTGACGATCGATGTCCCTGACGATCTATGTCCCTGACGATCGATGTCCCTGACGATCGGTGTCCCTGACGATCAATGCCCCTGAAGATCGGTGCCCCTGACGATCGATATCCCTGACGATCGGTGCCCCTGACGATCGATGTTCCTGACGATCGATGTCCCTGACGATCGGTGTCCCTGACGATCGGTGTCCCTGACAATCGATGCCCCTGACGATCGATGTCCCTGACGATCGATGCCCCTGACGATCGATGTCCCTGACGATCGATGTCCCTGACGATCGATGTCCCTGACGATCGATGTCCCTGACGATCGATGCCCCAGACGATCGATGTCCCTGACGATCGATGTCCCTGACGATCTATGTCCCTGACGATCGATGTCCCTGACGATCGGTGTCCCTGACGATCAATGCCCCTGAAGATCGGTGCCCCTGACGATCGATGTCCCTGACGATCGGTGCCCCTGACGATCGATGTTCCTGACGATCGATGTCCCTGACGATCGGTGTCCCTGACGATCGATGTCCCTGACGATCGATGTCCCTGACGATCGGTGTCCCTGTCGATCGATGTCTCTGACGATCGATGTCCCTGACGATCGGTGCCCCTGACGATCAATGTCCCTGATGATCGATGCCCCTGACGATCGGTGCCCCTGACGATCGATGTCCCTGACGATCGGTGCCCCTGACGATCGATGTCCCTGACGATCGATGTCCCTGACGATCGATGTCCCTGACGATCGGTGCCCCTGACGATCGATGTCCCTGACGATCAGTGCCCCTGAAGATCGATGTCCCTGACGATCGAAGTCCCTGACGATCAATGCCCCTGACGATCGATGTCCCTGACGATCGGTGTCCCTGACGATTGGTGTCCCTGATGATCGGTGTCCCTGACGATCGGTGTCCCTGACGATCGGTGTCCCTAACGATCGATGCCCCTGACGATCGATGTCCCTGACGATCGATGTCCCTGACGATCGATGTCCCTGACGATCGATGTCCCTGACGATCGATGTCCCTGACGATCGGTGTCCCAGACGATCGGTGTCCCTGACGATCAATGTCCCTGACGATCGATGTCCCTGACGATCGATGTCCCTGACGATCTATGTCCCTGACGATCGATGTCCCTGACGATCGGTGTCCCTGACGATCAATGCCCCTGAAGATCGGTGCCCCTGACGATCGATGTCCCTGACGATCGGTGCCCCTGACGATCGATGTTCCTGACGATCGATGTCCCTGACGATCGGTGTCCCTGACGATCGATGTCCCTGACAATCGATGCCCCTGACGATCGATGTCCCTGACGATCGATGCCCCTGACGATCGATGTCCCTGACGATCGATGTCCCTGACGATCGATGTCCCTGACGATCGATGTCCCTGACGATCAGTGCCCCTGACGATCGGTGCCCCTGACGATCGATGTCCCTGACGATCGGTGCCCCTGACGATCGATGTTCCTGACGATCGATGTCCCTGACGATCGGTGTCCCTGACGATCGATGTCCCTGACGATCGATGTCCCTGACGATCGATGTCCCTGACGATCGGTGCCCCTGACGATCGATGTTCCTGACGATCGATGTCCCTGACGATCGGTGCCCCTGACGATCGATGTTCCTGACGATCGATGTCCCTGACGATCGGTGTCCCTGACGATCGGTGTCCCTGACGATCGATGCCCCTGACGATCGGTGTCCCTGACGATCGATGCCCCTGACGATCGAAGTCCCTGACGATCGGTGCCCCTGACGATCAATGTCCCTGACGATCGATGCCCCTGACGATCGATGTCCCTGACGATCAGTGCCCCTGAAGATTGATGTCCCTGACGATCGATGTCCCTGACGATCAATGCCCCTGACGATCGGTGCCCCTGATGATCGGTGTCCCTGACGATCGGTGTCCCTGACGATCGGTGTCCCTGACGATCGGTGTCCCTGACGATCGGTGTCCCTGACGATCGATGCCCCTGACGATCGATGTCCCTGACGATCGATGTCCCTGACGATCGATGTCCCTGACGATCGATGCCCCTGACGATCGATGTCCCTGACGATCGATGTCCCTGACGATCGATGTCCCTGACGATCAGTATCCCTGACGATCGATGTCCCTGACGATCGGTGCCCCTGACGATCGATGTTCCTGACGATCGATGTCCCTGACGATCGGTGCCCCTGACGATCGATGTTCCTGACGATCGATGTCCCTGACGATCGGTGTCCCTGACGATCGGTGTCCCTGACGATCGATGCCCCTGACGATCGGTGTCCCTGACGATCGATGCCCCTGACGATCGATGTCCCTGACGATCGGTGCCCCTGACGATCAATGTCCCTGACGATCGATGCCCCTGACGATCGATGTCCCTGACGATCGGTGTCCCTGACGATCGGTGTCCCTGACAATCGATGCCCCTGACGATCGATGTCCCTGACGATCGATGCCCCTGACGATCGATGTCCCTGACGATCGATGTCCCTGACGATCGATGTCCCTGACGATCGATGTCCCTGACGATCGATGCCCCAGACGATCGATGTCCCTGACGATCGATGTCCCTGACGATCTATGTCCCTGACGATCGATGTCCCTGACGATCGGTGTCCCTGACGATCAATGCCCCTGAAGATCGGTGCCCCTGACGATCGATGTCCCTGACGATCGGTGCCCCTGACGATCGATGTTCCTGACGATCGATGTCCCTGACGATCGGTGTCCCTGACGATCGATGTCCCTGACGATCGATGTCCCTGACGATCGGTGTCCCTGTCGATCGATGTCTCTGACGATCGATGTCCCTGACGATCGGTGCCCCTGACGATCAATGTCCCTGATGATCGATGCCCCTGACGATCGATGTCCCTGACGATCAGTGCCCCTGAAGATCGATGTCCCTGACGATCGAAGTCCCTGACGATCAATGCCCCTGACGATCGATGTCCCTGACGATCGGTGTCCCTGACGATCGGTGTCCCTGATGATCGGTGTCCCTGACGATCGGTGTCCCTGACGATCGGTGTCCCTGACGATCGATGCCCCTGACGATCGATGTCCCTGACGATCGATGTCCCTGACGATCGATGTCCCTGACGATCGATGTCCCTGACGATCGATGTCCCTGACGATCGGTGTCCCAGACGATCGGTGTCCCTGACGATCAATGTCCCTGACGATCGATGTCCCTGACGATCGATGTCCCTGACGATCTATGTCCCTGACGATCGATGTCCCTGACGATCGGTGTCCCTGACGATCAATGCCCCTGAAGATCGGTGCCCCTGACGATCGATGTCCCTGACGATCGGTGCCCCTGACGATCGATGTTCCTGACGATCGATGTCCCTGACGATCGGTGTCCCTGACGATCGGTGTCCCTGACAATCGATGCCCCTGACGATCGATGTCCCTGACGATCGATGCCCCTGACGATCGATGTCCCTGACGATCGATGTCCCTGACGATCGATGTCCCTGACGATCGATGTCCCTGACGATCAGTGCCCCTGACGATCGGTGCCCCTGACGATCGATGTCCCTGACGATCGGTGCCCCTGACGATCGATGTTCCTGACGATCGATGTCCCTGACGATCGGTGTCCCTGACGATCGATGTCCCTGACGATCGATGTCCCTGACGATCGATGTCCCTGACGATCGGTGCCCCTGACGATCGATGTTCCTGACGATCGATGTCCCTGACGATCGGTGCCCCTGACGATCGATGTTCCTGACGATCGATGTCCCTGACGATCGGTGTCCCTGACGATCGGTGTCCCTGACGATCGATGCCCCTGACGATCGGTGTCCCTGACGATCGATGCCCCTGACGATCGAAGTCCCTGACGATCGGTGCCCCTGACGATCAATGTCCCTGACGATCGATGCCCCTGACGATCGATGTCCCTGACGATCAGTGCCCCTGAAGATTGATGACCCTGACGATCGATGTCCCTGACGATCAATGCCCCTGACGATCGGTGCCCCTGACGATCGGTGTCCCTGACGATCGGTGTCCCTGACGATCGGTGTCCCTGACGATCGGTGTCCCTGACGATCGGTGTCCCTGACGATCGATGCCCCTGACGATCGATGTCCCTGACGATCGATGTCCCTGACGATCGATGTCCCTGACGATCGATGCCCCTGACGATCGATGTCCCTGACGATCGATGTCCCTGACGATCGATGTCCCTGACGATCAGTATCCCTGACGATCGATGTCCCTGACGATCGGTGCCCCTGACGATCGATGTTCCTGACGATCGATGTCCCTGACGATCGATGCCCCTGACGATCGATGTTCCTGACGATCGATGTCCCTGACGATCGGTGTCCCTGACGATCGATGTCCCTGACGATCGATGTCCCTGACGATCAGTATCCCTGACGATCGATGTCCCTGACGATCGATGTCCCTGACGATCAATGTCCCTGACGATCGATGTCCCTGACGATCGATGTCCCTGACGATCGATGTCCCTGACGATCTATGTCCCTGACGATCGATGTCCCTGACGATCGGTGTCCCTGACGATCAATGCCCCTGAAGATCGGTGCCCCTGACGATCGATGTCCCTGACGATCGGTGCCCCTGACGATCGATGTTCCTGACGAACGATGTCCCTGACGATCGGTGTCCCTGACGATCGGTGTCCCTGACAATCGATGCCCCTGACGATCGATGTCCCTGACGATCGATGCCCCTGACGATCGATGTCCCTGCCGATCGATGTCCCTGACGATCGGTGCCCCTGACGATCAATGTCCCTGACGATCGATGTCCCTGACGATCGATGCCCCTGACGATCGATGTCCCTGACGATCGATGTCCCTGACGATCGGTGTCCCTGACGATCGATGTCCCTGACGATCGATGTCCCTGACGATCGGTGCCCCTGACGATCAATGTCCCTGACGATCGATGCCCCTGACGATCGATGTCCCTGACGATCAGTGCCGCTGAAGATCGATGTCCCTGACGATCGATGTCCCTGATGATCAATGCCCCTGACGATCGATGTCCCTGACGATCGGTGTCCCTGACGATCGGTGTCCCTGACGATCGATGTCCCTGACGATCAATGTCCCTGACGATCGGTGTCCCTGACGATCGGTGTACCTGACGATCGATGCCCCTGACGATCGGTGCCCCTGACGATCGATGCCCCTGACGATCGATGTCCCTGACGATCGATGTCCCTGACGATCGATGTCCCTGACGATCGATGTCCCTGACGATCGATGTCCCTGACGATCGGTGTCCCAGACGATCGGTGTCCCTGACGATCAATGTCCCTGACGATCGATGTCCCTGACGATCGATGCCCCTGACGATCGATGTCCCTGACGATCGGTGTCCCAGACGATCGGTGTCCCTGACGATCAATGTCCCTGACGATCGATGTCCCTGACGATCGATGTCCCTGACGATCGATGTCCCTGACGATCGATGCCCCTGACGATCGATGCCCCTGACGATCGGTGTCCCAGACGATCGGTGTCCCTGACGATCAATACCCCTGACGATCGATGTCCCTGACGATCGATGTCCCTGACGATCGATGCCCCTGACGATCGATGCCCCTGACGATCGATACCCCAGACGATCGATGTCCCTGACGATCGATGCCCCTGACGATCGGTGTCCCAGACGATCGGTGTCCCTGACGATCAATACCCCTGACGATCGATGTCCCTGACGATCGGTGTCCCTGACGATCAATACCCCTGACGATCGATGTCCCTGACGATCGATGTCCCTGACGATCGATGTCCCTGACGATCGTTGTCCATGACGATCCATGTCCCTGACGATCGATGTCTCTGACGATCGATGCCCCTGACGATCGATGCCCCTGACGATCGATGCCCCTGACGATCGATGTCCCTGACGATCGGTGTCCCTGACGATCGGTGTCCCTGACAATCGATGCCCCTGACGATCGATGTCCCTGACGATCGATGCCCCTGACGATCGGTGCCCCTGACGATCGATGTTCCTGACGATCGGTGTCCCTGACGATCGGTGTCCCTGACGATCGATGTCCCTGACGATCGATGTCCCTGACGATCGATGTCCCTGACGATCGGTGCCCCTGACGATCGATGTTCCTGACGATCGATGTCCCTGACGATCGGTGCCCCTGACGATCGATGTTCCTGACGATCGATGTCCCTGACGATCGGTGTCCCTGACGATCGATGTCCCTGACGATCGATGCCCCTGACGATCGGTGTCCCTGACGATCGATGCCCCTGACGATCGATGTCCCTGACGATCGTTGCCCCTGACGATCAATGTCCCTGACGATCGATGCCCCTGACGATCGATGTCCCTGAAGATTGATGTCCCTGACGATCGATGTCCCTGACGATCAATGCCCCTGACGATCGATGTCCCTGACGATCGGTGTCCCTGACGATCGGTGTCCCTGACGATCGGTGTCCCTGACGATCGGTGTCCCTGATGATCGGTGTCCCTGACGATCGGTGTCCCTGACGATCGATGCCCCTGACGATCGATGTCCCTGACGATCGATGTCCCTGACGATCAGTATCCCTGACGATCGATGTCCCTGACGATCGATGTCCCTGACGATCAATGTCCCTGACGATCGATGTCCCTGACGATCGATGTCCCTGACGATCTATGTCCCTGACGATCGATGTCCCTGACGATCGGTGTCCCTGACGATCAATGCCCCTGAAGATCGGTGCCCCTGACGATCGATGTCCCTGACGATCGGTGCCCCTGACGATCGATGTTCCTGACGATCGATGTCCCTGACGATCGGTGTCCCTGACGATCGGTGTCCCTGACAATCGATGCCCCTGACGATCGATGTCCCTGACGATCGATGCCCCTGACGATCGATGTCCCTGACGATCGATGTCCCTGACGATAGATGTCCCTGACGATCGATGCCCCTGACGATCGATGTCCCTGACGATCGATGTCCCTGACGATCGATGTCCCTGACGATCGATGTCCCTGACGATCAGTGCCCCTGACGATCGATGTCCCTGACGATCGATGTCCCTGACAATCGATGCCCCTGACGATCGATGTCACTGACGATCGGTGTCCCTGACGATCGGTGCCCCTGACGATCAATGTCCCTGACGATCGATGTCCCTGACGATCGATGCCCCTGACGATCGATGTCCCTGACGATCGATGTCCCTGACGATCGGTGTCCCTGACGATCGATGTCCCTGACGATCGATGTCCCTGACGATCGGTGCCCCTGACGATCAATGTCCCTGACGATCGATGCCCCTGACGATCGATGTCCCTGACGATCAGTGCCGCTGAAGATCGATGTCCCTGACGATCGATGTCCCTGACGATCAATGCCCCTGACGATCGATGTCCCTGACGATCGGTGTCCCTGACGATCGGTGTCCCTGACGATCGATGTCCCTGACGATCAATGTCCCTGACGATCGGTGTCCCTGACGATCGGTGTACCTGACGATCGATGTCCCTGACGATCGGTGCCCCTGACGATCGATGCCCCTGACGATCGATGTCCCTGACGATCGATGTCCCTGACGATCGATGTCCCTGACGATCGATGTCCCTGACGATCGATGTCCCTGACGATCGGTGTCCCAGACGATCGGTGTCCCTGACGATCAATGTCCCTGACGATCGATGTCCCTGACGATCGATGCCCCTGACGATCGATGTCCCTGACGATCGGTGTCCCAGACGATCGGTGTCCCTGACGATCAATGTCCCTGACGATCGATGTCCCTGACGATCGATGTCCCTGACGATCGATGTCCCTGACGATCGATGCCCCTGACGATCGATGCCCCTGACGATCGGTGTCCCAGACGATCGGTGTCCCTGACGATCAATACCCCTGACGATCGATGTCCCTGACGATCGATGTCCCTGACGATCGATGCCCCTGACGATCGGTGTCCCAGACGATCGGTGTCCATGACGATCAATACCCCTGACGATCGATGTCCCTGACGATCGATACCCCTGACGATCGATGTCCCTGACGATCGATGCCCCTGACGATCGATACCCCAGACGATCGATGTCCCTGACGATCGATGCCCCTGACGATCGGTGTCCCAGACGATCGGTGTCCCTGACGATCAATACCCCTGACGATCGATGTCCCTGACGATCGGTGTCCCTGACGATCAATACCCCTGACGATCGATGTCCCTGACGATCGATGTCCCTGACGATCGATGTCCCTGACGATCGTTGTCCATGACGATCCATGTCCCTGACGATCGATGTCTCTGACGATCGATGCCCCTGACGATCGATGCCCCTGACGATCGATGCCCCTGACGATCGATGTCCCTGACGATCGATGTCCCTGACGATCGATGCCCCTGACGATCGATGTCCCTGACGATCGATGTCCCTGACGATCGATGTCCCTGACGATCGATGCCCCTGACGATCGATGTCCCTGACGATCGATGCCCCTGACGATCGATGTCCCTGACGATCGATGTCCCTGACGATCGATGTCCCTGACGATCGATGCCCCTGACGATCGGTGTCCCTGACGATCAATGTCCCTGACGATCGGTGTCCCTGACGATCGGTGCCCTGACGATCGATGTCCCTGACGATCGATGTCCCTGACGATCGATGTCCCTGACGATCGGTGTCCCTGACGATCATTGCCCCTGAAGATCGGTGCCCCTGACGATCGATGTCCCTGACGATCGGTGCCCCTGACGATCGATGTTCCTGACGATCGATGTCCCTGACGATCGGTGTCCCTGACGATCGGTGTCCCTGACGATCGATGTCCCTGACGATCGATGTCCCTGACGATCGGTGTCCCTGACGATCAATGCCCCTGAAGATCGGTGCCCCTGACGATCGATGTCCCTGACGATCGGTGCCCCTGACGATCGGTGTCCCTGACGATCGATGTCCCTGACGATCGGTGCCCCTGACGATCGGTGTCCCTGACGATCGATGTCCCTGACGATCGATGTCCCTGACGATCGGTGCCCCTGACGATCGATGTCCCTGACGATCGATGTCCCTGACGATCGGTGTCCCTGACGATCGGCGTCCCTGACGATCGACGTCCCTGACGATCGATGTCCCTGACGATCGGTGTCCCTGACGATCGATGTCCCTGACGATCGATGTCCCTGACGATCGATGTCCCTGACGATCGGTGTCCCTGACGATCGATACTCCTGATGATCGATGTCCCTGATGATCGATGTCCCTGACGATCGATGTCCATGACGATCGATGTCCCTGACGATCGATGCCCCTGACGATCGATGTCCCTGACGATCGATGTCCCTGACGATCCATGTCCCTGACGATCGATGTCCCTGAGGATCGATGCCCCTGACGATCGATGTCCCTGACGATCGATGTCCCTGACGATCGATGTCCCTGACGATCGGTGCCCTGACGATCGATGTCCCTGACGATCGATGTCCCTGACGATCGATGCCCCTGACGATCGATGTCCCTGACGATCGATGTCCCTGACGATCGGTGTCCCTGACGATCGATGTCCCTGACGATCGGTGTCCCTGACGATCGATGTCCCTGACGATCGATGTCCCTGACGATCGATGTCCCTGACGATCAATGCCCCTGACGATCGATGTCCCTGACGATCGGTGTCCCTGACGATCGGTGTCCCTGACGATCGATGTCCCTGACGATCAATGTCCCTGACGATCGGTGTCCCTGACGATCGGTGTACCTGACGATCGATGTCCCTGACGATCGGTGCCCCTGACGATCGATGCCCCTGACGATCGATGTCCCTGACGATCGATGTCCCTGACGATCGATGTCCCTGACGATCGATGTCCCTGACGATCGATGTCCCTGACGATCGGTGTCCCAGACGATCGGTGTCCCTGACGATCAATGTCCCTGACGATCGATGTCCCTGACGATCGATGCCCCTGACGATCGATGTCCCTGACGATCGGTGTCCCAGACGATCGGTGTCCCTGACGATCAATGTCCCTGACGATCGATGTCCCTGACGATCGATGTCCCTGACGATCGATGTCCCTGACGATCGATGCCACTGACGATCGGTGTCCCAGACGATCGGTGTCCCTGACGATCGATGTCCCTGACGATCGATGTCCCTGACGATCGATGTCCCTGACGATCTATGTCCCTGACGATCGATGTCCCTGACGATCGGTGTCCCTGACGATCAATGCCCCTGAAGATCGGTGCCCCTGACGATCGATGTCACTGACGATCGGTGTCCCTGACGATCGGTGTCCCTGACGATCGGTGTCCCTGACAATCGATGCCCCTGACGATCGATGTCCCTGACGATCGATGTCCCTGACGATCGGTGCCCCTGACGATCGATGTTCCTGACGATCGATGTCCCTGACGATCGGTGTCCCTGACGATCGGTGTCCCTGACAATCGATGCCCCTGACGATCGATGTCCCTGACGATCGATGCCCCTGACGATCGATGTCCCTGACGATCGATGTCCCTGACGATCGATGTCCCTGACGATCGATGTCCCTGACGATCGATGTCCCTGACGATCAGTGCCCCTGACGATCGATGTCCCTGACGATCGATGTCCCTGACAATCGATGCCCCTGACGATCGATGTCACTGACGATCGGTGTCCCTGACGATCGATGCCCCTGACGATCGATGTCCCTGACGATCGGTGCCCCTGACGATCAATGTCCCTGACGATCGATGTCCCTGACGATCGATGCCCCTGACGATCGATGTCCCTGACGATCGATGTCCCTGACGATCGATGTCCCTGACGATCGATGTCCCTGACGATCGGTGCCCCTGACGATCAATGTCCCTGACGATCGATGCCCCTGACGATCGATGTGCCTGACGATCAGTGCCGCTGAAGATCGATGTCCCTGACGATCGATGTCCCTGACGATCAATGCCCCTGACGATCGATGTCCCTGACGATCGGTGTCCCTGACAATCGGTGTCCCTGACGATCGATGTCCCTGACGATCAATGTCCCTGACGATCGGTGTACCTGACGATCGGTGTCCCTGACGATCGCTGCCCCTGAGGATCGATGCCCCTGACGATCGATGTCCCTGACGATCGATGTCCCTGACGATCGATGTCCCTGACGATCGATGTCCCTGACGATCGGTGTCCCAGACGATCGGTGTCCCTGACGATCAATGTCCCTGACGATCGATGTCTCTGACGATCGATGCCCCTGACGATCGATGTCCCTGACGATCGATGTCCCTGACGATCGATGTCCCTGACGATCGGTGTCCCTGACGATCGATGTCCCTGACGATCGATGTCCCTGACGATCGGTGCCCCTGACGATCAATGTCCCTGACGATCGATGCCCCTGACGATCGATGTCCCTGACGATCAGTGCCGCTGAAGATCGATGTCCCTGACGATCGATGTCCCTGACGATCAATGCCCCTGACGATCGATGTCCCTGACGATCGGTGTCCCTGACGATCGGTGTCCCTGACGATCGATGTCCCTGACGATCAATGTCCCTGACGATCGGTGTCCCTGACGATCGGTGTACCTGACGATCGATGTCCCTGACGATCGGTGCCCCTGACGATCGATGCCCCTGACGATCGATGTCCCTGACGATCGATGTCCCTGACGATCGATGTCCCTGACGATCGATGTCCCTGACGATCGATGTCCCTGACGATCGGTGTCCCAGACGATCGGTGTCCCTGACGATCAATGTCCCTGACGATCGATGTCCCTGACGATCGATGCCCCTGAAGATCGATGTCCCTGACGATCGGTGTCCCAGACGATCGGTGTCCCTGACGATCAATGTCCCTGACGATCGATGTCCCTGACGATCGATGTCCCTGACGATCGATGTCCCTGACGATCGATGCCCCTGACGATCGATGCCCCTGATGATCGGTGTCCCAGACGATCGGTGTCCCTGACGATCAATACCCCTGACGATCGATGTCCCTGACGATCGATGTCCCTGACGATCGATGCCCCTGACGATCGGTGTCCCAGACGATCGGTGTCCATGACGATCAATACCCCTGACGATCGATGTCCCTGACGATCACTACCCCTGACGATCGATGTCCCTGACGATCGATGCCCCTGACGATCGATACCCCAGACGATCGATGTCCCTGACGATCGATGCCCCTGACGATCGGTGTCCCAGACGATCGGTGTCCCTGATGATCAATACCCCTGACGATCGATGTCCCTGACGATCGGTGTCCCTGACGATCAATACCCCTGAAGATCGATGTCCCTGACGATCGATGTCCCTGACGATCGATGTCCCTGACGATCGTTGTCCATGACGATCCATGTCCCTGACGATCGATGTCTCTGACGATCGATGCCCCTGACGATCGATGTCCCTGACGATCGATGTCCCTGACGATCGATGCCCCTGACGATCGATGCCCCTGACGATCGTTGTCCCTGACGATCGATGCCCCTGACGATCGATGCCCCTGACGATCGATGTCCCTGACGATCGATGTCCCTGACGATCGATGTCCCTGACGATCGATGCCCCTGACGATCGATGTCCCTGACGATCGATGGCCCTGACGATCGATGTCCCTGACGATCGATGTCCCTGACGATCGATGTCCCTGACGATCGATGCCCCTGACGATCGGTGTCCCTGACGATCGGTGTCCCTGACGATCGGTGTCCCTGACGATCGGTGCCCTGACGATCGATGTCCCTGACGATCGATGTCCCTGACGATCGATGTCCCTGACGATCGGTGTCCCTGACGATCAATGCCCCTGAAGATCGGTGCCCCTGACGATCGATGTCCCTGACGATCGGTGCCCCTGACGATCGATGTTCCTGACGATCGATGTCCCTGACGATCGGTGTCCCTGATGATCGGTGTCCCTGACGATCGATGTCCCTGACGATCGGTGTCCCTGACGATCGGCGTCCCTGACGATCGACGTCCCTGACGATCGATGTCCCTGACGATCGGTGTCCCTGACGATCAATGTCCCTGACGATCGATGCCCCTGAAGATCGGTGCCCCTGACGATCGATGTCCCTGAAGATCGGTGCCCCTGACGATCGATGTCCCTGACGATCGGTGCCCCTGACGATCGATGTTCCTGACGATCGTTACTCCTGATGATCGATGTCCCTGACGATCGATGTCCCTGACGATCGATGTCCCTGACGATCCATGTCCCTGACGATCGATGTCCCTGAGGATCGATGCCCCTGACGATCGATGTCCCTGACGATCGATGTCCCTGACGATCGATGTCCCTGACGATCGGTGCCCTGACGATCGATGTCCCTGACGATCGATGTCCCTGACGATCGATGCCCCTGACGATCGATGTCCCTGACGATCGATGTCCCTGACGATCGGTGTCCCTGACGATCGATGTCGCTGACGATCGATGTCCCTGACGATCGATGTCCCTGACGATCGATGTCCCTGACGATCGATGTCCCTGACGATCAATGCCCCTGACGATCGATGTCCCTGACGATCGGTGTCCCTGACGATCGGTGTCCCTGACGATCGATGTCCCTGACGATCTATGTCCCTGACGATCGGTGTCCCTGACGATCGGTGTACCTGACGATCGATGTCCCTGACGATCGGTGCCCCTGACGATCGATGCCCCTGACGATCGATGTCCCTGACGATCGATGTCCCTGACGATCGATGTCCCTGACGATCGATGTCCCTGACGATCGGTGTCCCAGACGATCGGTGTCCCTGACGATCAATGTCCCTGACGATCGATGTCCCTGACGATCGATGCCCCTGACGATCGATGTCCCTGACGATCGGTGTCCCAGACGATCGGTGTCCCTGACGATCAATGTCCCGGACGATCGATGTCCCTGACGATCAATGTCCCTGACGATCGATGTCCCTGACGATCGATGCCCCTGACGATCGATGCCCCTGACGATCGGTGTCCCAGACGATCGGTGTCCCTGACGATCAATACCCCTGACGATCGGTGTCCCTGACGATCGATGTCCCTGACGATCGATGTCCCTGACGATCGATGTCCCTGACGATCGATGCCCCTGACGATCGGTGTCCCAGACGATCGGTGTCCATGAAGATCAATACCCCTGACGATCGATGTCCCTGACGATCAATGCCCCTGACGATCGATGTCCCTGACGATCGATGCCCCTGACGATCGATACCCCAGACGATCGATGTCCCTGACGATCGATGCCCCTGACGATCGGTGTCCCAGACGATCGGTGTCCCTGACGATCAATACCCCTGACGATCGATGTCCCTGACGATCGGTGTCCCTGACGATCAATACCCCTGACGATCGATGTCCCTGACGATCGATGTCCCTGACGATCGATGTCCCTGACGATCGTTGTCCATGACGATCCATGTCCCTGACGATCGATGTCCCTGACGATCGATGCCCCTGACGATCGATGCCCCTGACGATCGATGCCCCTGACGATCCATGTCCCTGACGATCGATGTCCCTGATGATCGATGCCCCTGACGATCGATGTCCCTGACGATCGATGTCCCTGAATATCGATGTCCCTGACGATCGATGCCCCTGACGAACGATGTCCCTGACGATCGATGTCCCTGACGATCGATGTCCCTGACGATCGATGTCCCTGACGATCGACGTCCCTGACGATCGATGTCCCTGACGATCGGTGTCCCTGACGATCGATGTCCCTGACGATCGATGTCCCTGACGATCGATGTCCATGACGATCGATGTCCCTGACGATCGATGTCCCTGACGATCGATGTCCCTGACGATCGATGTCCCTGACGATCGATGTCCCTGACGATCGGTGTCCCTGACGATCGATACTCCTGATGATCGATGTCCCTGATGATCGATGTCCCTGACGATCGATGTCCATGACGATCGATGTCCCTGACGATCGATGTCCCTGACGATCGATGCCCCTGACGATCGATGTCCCTGACGATCGATGTCCCTGACGATCGATGTCCCTGACGATCGGTGTCCCTGACGATCGATGTCCCTGACGATCGATGTCCCTGACGATCGATGTCCCTGACGATCGGTGTCCCTGACGATCGGTGTCCCTGACGATCGGTGTCCCTGACGATCGATGTCCCTGGCGATCGATGTCCCTGACGATCGATGTCCCTGACGATCGATGTCCCTGACGATCCATGTCCCTGACGATCGATGTCCCTGAGGATCGATGCCCCTGACGATCGATGTCCCTGACGATCGATGTCCCTGACGATCGATGTCCCTGACGATCGGTGCCCTGACGATCGATGTCCCTGACGATCGATGTCCCTGACGATCGATGCCCCTGACGATCGATGTCCCTGACGATCGATGTCCCTGATGATCGGTGTCCCTGACGATCGATGTCGCTGACGATCGATGTCCCTGACGATCGATGTCCCTGACGATCGATGTCCCTGACGATCGATGTCCCTGACGATCGGTGTCCCTGACGATCGATGTCGCTGACGATCGATGTCCCTGACGATCGATGTCCCTGACGATCGATGTCCCTGACGATCGGTGTCCCTGACGATCGATGTCCCTGACGATCGATGTCCCTGACGATCGATGCCCCTGAGGATCGGTGTCCCAGACGATCGGTGTCCCTGACGATCAATACCCCTGACGATCGATGTCCCTGACGATCGGTGTCCCTGACGATCGATGTCCCTGACGCTCGATGCCCCTGACGATCGATGTCCCTGACGAACGATGCACC
The DNA here is from genome assembly GCF_044704955.1 of Pristiophorus japonicus. Taxonomy (NCBI): domain Eukaryota; kingdom Metazoa; phylum Chordata; class Chondrichthyes; family Pristiophoridae; genus Pristiophorus; species Pristiophorus japonicus. Next base: position 4,076,064 of record NC_092011.1, read on the forward strand.
TGACGATCGATGCCCCTGACGATCGATGCCCCTGACGATCGATGTCCCTGACGATCGGTGTCCCTGACGATCGATGTCCCTGACGATCGATGTCCCTGACGATCGATGTCCCTGACGATCGATGTCCCTGACGATCGATGCCCCTGACGATCGATGCCCCTGACGATCGATGTCCCTGACGATCGATGTCCCTGACGATCGATACCCCAGACGATCGATGTCCCTGACGATCGATGCCCCTGACGATCGGTGTCCCAGACGATCGGTGTCCCTGACGATCAATACCCCTGACGATCGATTTCCCTGACGATCGGTGTCCCTGTCGATCAATACCCCTGACGATCGATGTCCCTGACGATCGATGTCCCTGACGATCGATGTCCCTGACGATCGTTGTCCATGACGATCCATGTCCCTGACGATCGATGTCCCTGACGATCGATGCCCCTGACGATCGATGCCCCTGACGATCGATGCCCCTGACGATCGATGTCCCTGACGATCGATGTCCCTGACGATCGATGCCCCTGACGATCGATGTCCCTGACGATCGATGTCCCTGACGATCGATGCCCCTGACTATCGATGTCCCTGACGATCGATGTCCCTGACGACCGATGTCCCTGACGATCGATGCCCCTGACGATCGGTGTCCCTGACGATCGATGTCCCTGACGATCGGTGTCCCTGACGATCGGTGCCCTGACGATCGATGTCCCTGACGATCGATGTCCCTGACGATCGGTGTCCCTGACGATCGATGTCCCTGACGATCGATGTTCCTGACGATCGGTGTCCCTGACGATCGATGTCCCTGACGATCGGTGTCCCTGACGATCGGTGTCCCTGACGATCGGTGTCCCTGACGATCGATGTCCCTGACGATCGATGTCCCTGACGATCGGTGTCCCTGACGATCGGTGTCCCTGACGATCGACGTCCCTGACGATCGATGTCCCTGACGATCGATGTCCCTGACGATCGATGTCCCTGACGATCGGTGTCCCTGACGATCGATACTCCTGACGATCGATGTCCCTGACGATCGATGTCCCTGACGATCGATGTCCATGACGATCGATGTCCCTGACGATCGATGTCCCTGACGATCGATGCCCCTGACGATCGATGTCCCTGACGATCGATGTCCCTGACGATCCATGTCCCTGACGATCGATGTCCCTGACGATCGATGCCCCTGACGATCGATGTCCCTGACGATCGATGTCCCTGACGATCGATGTCCCTGACGATCGGTGCCCTGACGATCGATGTCCCTGACGATCGATGTCCCTGACGATCGATGCCCCTGACGATCGATGTCCCTGACGATCGATGTCCCTGACGATCGGTGTCCCTGACGATCGATGTCGCTGACGATCGATGTCCCTGACGATCGATGTCCCTGACGATCGATGTCCCTGACGATCGATGTCCCTGACGATCGGTGTCCCTGACGATCGATGTCGCTGACGATCGATGTCCCTGACGATCGATGTCCCTGACGATCGATGTCCCTGACGATCGGTGTCCCTGACGATCGGTGTCCCTGACGATCGATGTCCCTGACGATCGATGCCCCTGAGGATCGGTGTCCCAGACGATCGTTGTCCCTGACGATCAATACCCCTGACGATCGATGTCCCTGACGATCGGTGTCCCTGACGATCGATGTCCCTGACGCTCGATGCCCCTGACGATCGATGTCCCTGACGAACGATGCCCCTGACGATCGATGCCCCTGACGATCGATGTCCCTGACGATCGATGCCCCTGACGATCGATGTCCCTGACGATCGGTGTCCCTGACGATCGATGTCCCTGACGATCGATGTCCCTGACGATCGATGTCCCTGACGATCGATGTCCCTGACGATCGATGTCCCTGACGATCGGTGTCCCTGACGATCGGTGCCCCTGACGATCGGTGCCCCTGACGATCGATGTCCCTGACGATCGATGTTCCTGACGATCGATGTCCCTGACGATCGGTACCCTGACGATCGATGTCCCTGACGATCGGTACCCTGACGATCGATGTCCCTGACAATCGATGTCCCTGACGATCGATGCCCCTGACGATCGATGTCCCTGACGATCGATGTCCCTGACGATCGATGTCCCTGACAATCGATGCCCCTGACGATCGATGTCCCTGACGATCGATGTCCCTGACGATCGATGTCACTGACGATCGGTGTCCCTGACGATCGGTGCCCCTGACGATCAATGTCCCTGACGATCGATGTCCCTGACGATCGATGCCCCTGACGATCGATGTCCCTGACGATCGATGTCCCTGACGATCGGTGCCCCTGACGATCAATGTCCCTGACGATCGATGCCCCTGACGATCGATGTCCCTGACGATCGATACTCCTGACGATCGATGTCCCTGACGATCGATGTCCCTGACGATCGGTGTCCCTGACGATCGATGTCCCTGACGATCGATGTCCCTGACGATCGGTGCCCCTGACGATCGATGTCCCTGACGATCGATGTCCCTGACGATCGATGCCCCTGACGATCGATGTCACTGACGATCGGTGTCCCTGACGATCGGTGCCCCTGACGATCAATGTCCCTGACGATCGATGTCCCTGACGATCGATGCCCCTGACGATCGATGTCCCTGACGATCGATGTCCCTGACGATCGGTGCCCCTGACGATCAATGTCCCTGACGATCGATGCCCCTGACGATCGATGTCCCTGACGATCGATACTCCTGACGATCGATGTCCCTGACGATTGGTGTCCCTGACGATCGATGTCCCTGACGATCGATGTCCCTGACGATCGATGTCCCTGACGATCGATGTCCCTGACGATCGATGTCCCTGACGATCGGTGTCCCTGACGATCGATACTCTTGACGATCGATGTCCCTGACGATCGATGTCCCTGACGATCGGTGTCCCTGACGATCGATGTCCCTGACGATCGATGTCCCTGACGATCGATGTCCCTGACGATCGATGTCCCTGACGATCGATGTCCCTGACGATCGATGTCCCTGACGATCGGTGCCCCTGACGATCGGTGCCCCTGACGATCGATGTCCCTGACGATCGATGTTCCTGACGATCGATGTCCCTGACGATCGGTACCCTGACGATCGATGTCCCTGACGATCGGTACCCTGACGATCGATGTCCCTGACAATCGATGTCCCTGACGATCGATGCCCCTGACGATCGATGTCCCTGACGATCGATGTCCCTGACGATCGATGTCCCTGACAATCGATGCCCCTGACGATCGATGTCCCTGACGATCGATGTCCCTGACGATCGATGTCACTGACGATCGGTGTCCCTGACGATCGGTGCCCCTGACGATCAATGTCCCTGACGATCGATGTCCCTGACGATCGATGCCCCTGACGATCGATGTCCCTGACGATCGATGTCCCTGACGATCGGTGCCCCTGACGATCAATGTCCCTGACGATCGATGCCCCTGACGATCGATGTCCCTGACGATCGATACTCCTGACGATCGATGTCCCTGACGATTGGTGTCCCTGACGATCGGTGTCCCTGACGATCGATGTCCCTGACGATCGATGTCCCTGACGATCGGTGTCCCTGACGATCGATGTCCCTGACGATCGATGCCCCTGACGATCGATGTCCCTGATGATCGATGTCCCTGACGATCGATGTCCCTGACGATCGATGCCCCTGACGATCGATGTCCCTGACGATCGATGTCCCTGACGATCTATGTCCCTGACGATCGATGTCCCTGACGATCGGTGTCCCTGACGATCAATGCCCCTGACGATCGGTGCCCCTGACGATCGATGTCCCTGACGATCGATGTCCCTGACGATCGATGTCCCTGACGATCGATGCCCCTGACGATCGATGTCCCTGACGATCGGTGTCCCTGACGATCGATGTCCCTGACGATCGATGTCCCTGACGATCGATGTCCCTGACGATCGGTGTCCCTGACGATCAATGCCCCTGACGATCGGTGCCCCTGACGATCGATGTCCCTGACGATCGGTGTCCCTGACGATCGGTGTCCCTGACGATCAATGCCCCTGACGATCGATGTCCCTGACGATCGGTGCCCCTGACGATCGATGTCCCTGACGATCGATGTCCCTGACGATCGGTGTCTTTGACGATCGGTGTCCCTGACGATCGATGCCCCTGACGATCGATGTCGCTGACGATCGATGCCCCTGACGATCGATGTCCCTGACGATCGATGTCCCTGACGATCGATGTCCCTGACGATCGATGTCCCTGACGATCGGTGCCCCTGACGATCGATGTCCCTGACGATCGATGTCCCTGACGATCGATGCCCCTGACGATCTATGTCACTGACGATCGGTGTCCCTGACGATCGGTGCCCCTGACGATCAATGTCCCTGACGATCGATGTCCCTGACGATCGATGCCCCTGACGATCGATGTCCCTGACGATCGATGTCCCTGACGATCGGTGCCCCTGACGATCAATGTCCCTGACGATCGATGCCCCTGACGATCGATGTCCCTGACGATCGATACTCCTGACGATCGATGTCCCTGACGATTGGTGTCCCTGACGATCGATGTCCCTGACGATCGATGTCCCTGACGATCGATGTCCCTGACGATCGATGTCCCTGACGATCGATGTCCCTGACGATCGGTGTCCCTGACGATCGATACTCTTGACGATCGATGTCCCTGACGATCGATGTCCCTGACGATCGGTGTCCCTGACGATCGATGTCCCTGACGATCGATGTCCCTGACGATCGATGTCCCTCACGATCGATGCCCCTGACGATCGATGTCCCTGACGATCGATGCCCCTGACGATCGATGCCCCTGACGATCGATGTCCCTGACGATCGATGTCCCTGACGATCGATGTCCCTGACGATCGATGCCCCTGACGATCGATGTCGCTGACGATCGATGCCCCTGACGATCGATGTCCCTGACGATCGATGTCCCTGACGATCGATGTCCCTGACGATCGATGTCCCTGACGATCGGTGCCCCTGACGATCGATGTCCCTGACGATCGATGTCCCTGACGATCGATGCCCCTGACGATCGATGTCCCTGACGATCGATGTCCCTGACGATCGATGCCCCTGACGATCGATGTCCCTGACGATCGATGTCCCTGACGATCGGTGCCCCTGACGATCAATGTCCCTGACGATCGATGCCCCTGACGATCGATGTCCCTGACGATCGATACTCCTGACGATCGATGTCCCTGACGATCGGTGTCCCTGACGATCGATGTCCCTGACGATCGATGTCCCTGACGATCGATGTCCCTGACGATCGATGTCCCTGACGATCGATGTCCCTGACGATCGGTGTCCCTGACGATCGATACTCTTGACGATCGATGTCCCTGACGATCGATGTCCCTGACGATCGGTGTCCCTGACGATCGATGTCCCTGACGATCGATGTCCCTGACGATCGATGTCCCTCACGATCGATGTCCCTGACGATCGATGTCCCTGACGATCGATGCCCCTGACGATCGATGCCCCTGACGATCGATGTCCCTGATGATCGATGTCCCTGACGATCGATGTCTCTGACGATCGATGCCCCTGACGATCGATGTCCCTGACGATCGATGTCCCTGACGATCTATGTCCCTGACGATCGATGTCCCTGACGATCGGTGTCCCTGACGATCAATGCCCCTGACGATCGGTGCCCCTGACGATCGATGTCCCTGACGATCGGTGCCCCTGACGATCGATGTCCCTGACGATCGATGTCCCTGACGATTGGTGTCCCTGACGATCGGTATCCCTGACGATCGATGCCCCTGACGATCGATGTCCCTGACGATCGATGCCCCTGACGATCGATGTCCCTGACGATCGGTGTCCCTGACGATCGATGCCCCTGACGATCGATGTCCCTGACGATCGATGTCCCTGACGATCAGTGTCCCTGACGATCGATGCCCCTGATGATCGATGTCCCTGACGATCGATGTCCCTGACGATCGATACTCCTGACGATCGATGTCCCTGACGATCGATGCCCCTGACGATCGATGTCCCAGACGATCGATGTCCCTGACGATCGATGTCCCTGACGATCGGTGTCTCTGACGATCGATGTCCCTGACGATCGATGTCCCTGACGATCGATGCCCCTGACGATCGATGTCACTGACGATCGGTGTCCCTGACGATCGGTGCCCCTGACGATCAATGTCCCTGACGATCGGTGCCCCTGACGATCGATGTCCCTGACGATCGATGTCCCTGACGATCGATGCCCCTGACGATCGATGTCACTGACGATCGGTGTCCCTGACGATCGGTGCCCCTGACGATCAATGTCCCTGACGATCGGTGCCCCTGACGATCGATGTCCCTGACGATCGGTGCCCCTGACGATCAATGTCCCTGACGATCGATGCCCCTGATGATCGATGTCCCTGACGATCAGTGCCCCTGACGATCGATGTCCCTGACGATCGATGTCCCTGACGATCGATGCCCCTGACGATCGGTGTCCCTGACGATCGATGTCCCTGACGATCGGTGTCCCTGACGATCGATGTCCCTGACGATCGGTGTCCCAGACGATCGGTGTCCCTGACGATCGATGTCCCTGACGATCGATGCCCCTGACGATCGGTGTCCCAGACGATCGATGTCCCTGACGATCGATGTCCCTGACGATCGATGTCCCTGACGATCGATGTCCCTGACGATCGATGTCCCTGACGATCGATGTCCCTGACGATCGATGTACCTGACGATCGATGTCCCTGACGATCGGTGTCCCTGACGATCGATGTCCCTGACGATCGATGTCCCTGACGATCGATGTCCCTGACGATCGATGTCCCTGACGATCGATGTCCCTGACGATCGATGTCCCTGACGATCGGTGCCCCTGACGATCGATGTCCCTGACGATCGATGTCCCTGACGATCGATGTCCCTGACGATCGATGTCCCTGACGATCGATGCCCCTGACGATCGGTGTCCCAGACGATCGGTGTCCCTGACGATCAATACCCCTGACGATCGATGTCCCTGACGATCGATGTCCCTGACAATCGATGCCCCTGACGATCGGTGTCCCAGACGATCGGTGTCCCTGACGATCAATACCCCTGACGATCGATGTCCCTGACGATCGATGCCCCTGACGATCGATACCCCTGACGATCGATGTCCCTGACGATCGTTGTCCCTGACGATCGGTGTCCCTGACGATCGGTGTCCCTGACGATCGATGTCCCTGACGATCGATGTCCCTGACGATCGGTGTCCCTGACGATCGGTGCCCCTGACGATCGATGCCCCTGACGATCCATGTCCCTGACGATCGGTGCCCCTGACGATCGATGTCCCTGACGATCGATGTCCCTGACGATCGATGCCCCTGACGATCGATGCCCCTGACGATCGATGACCCTGACGATCGATGTCCCTGACGATCGATGTCCCTGACGATCGATGACCCTGACGATCGATGTCCCTGACGATCGATGTCCCTGACGATCGATGTCCCTGACGATCGATGTCCCTGACGATCGATGTCCCTGACGATCGATGTCCCTGACGATCGGTGTCCCTGACGATCGATGCCCCTGACGATCGATGCCCCTGACGATCGATGCCCCTGACGATCGATGTCCCTGACGATCGATGTCCCTGACGATCGTTGTCCCTGACGATCGATGTCCCTGACGATCGATGTCCCTGACGATCGGTGTCCCTGACGATCGATGTCCCTGACGATCGATGCCCCTGACGATCGATGTCCCTGACGATCGGTGTCCCTGACGATCGGTGTCCCTGACTATCGATGGCCCTGACGATCGATGGCCCTGACGATCGATGCCCCTGACGATCGATGCCCCTGACGATCGATGTCCCTGACTGGTGCCCCTGACGATCGATGTCCCTGACGATCGATGTCCCTGACGATCGATGCCCCTGACGATCAATACCCCTGACGATCGATGCCCCTGACGATCGATGCCCCTGACGATCGATGTCCCTGACGATCGGTGCCCCTGACGATCGATGTCCCACACGATTGATGTCCCTGACGATCGGTGCCCCTGATGATCGATGTCCCTGACGATCGATGCCCCTGACGATCGGTGCCCCTGACGATCGATGTCCCTGACGATCGATGTCCCTGACGATCGATGTCCCTGACGATCGTTGTCCCTGACGATCGATGTCCCTGACGATCGATGCCCCTGACGATCGGTGTCCCTGACGATCGATGTCCCTGACGATCGATGCCCCTGACGATCGGTGTCCCTGACGATCGATGCCCCTGACGATCGATGTCCCTGACGATCGATGTCCCTGACGATCGGTGCCCCTGACGATCGATGTCCCTGACGATCGATGTCCCTGACGATCGATGTCCCTGACGATCGATGTCCCTGACGATCGATGTCCCTGACGATCGGTGTCCCTGACGATCGATGTCCCTGACGATCGATGTCCCTGACGATCGATGTCCCTGACGATCGGTGTCCCTGACGATCGATGTCCCTGACGATCGATGTCCCTGACGATCGGTGTCCCTGACGATCGATGTCCCTGACGATCGATGCCCCTGACGATCGATGTCCCTGACGATCGGTGTCCCTGACGATCGGTGTCCCTGACGATCGATGTCCCTGACGATCGATGGTCCTGACGATCGATATCCCTGACGATCGATGCCCCTGACGATCGATGTCCCTGACGATCGGTGCCCCTGACAATCGATGTCCCTGACGATCTATGTCCCTGACGATCGATGCCCCTGACGATTGATGTCCCTGACGATCGATGCCCCTGACCGGTGCCTCTGACGATCGATGTCCCTGACGATCGATGCCCCTGACGATCAATACCCCTGACGATCGATGCCCCTGATGATCGATGCCCCTGACGATCGATGTCCCTGACGATCGGTGCCCCTGACGATCGATGTCCCACACGATCGATGTCCCTGACGATCGGTGCCCCTGATGATCGATGTCCCTGACGATCGATGCCCCTGACGATCGGTGCCCCTGACGATCGATGTCCCTGACGATCGATGTCCCTGACGATCGATGTCCCTGACGATCGTTGTCCCTGACGATCGATGTCCCTGACGATCGATGCCCCTGACGATCGGTGTCCCTGACGATCGATGTCCCTGACGATCGATGCCCCTGACGATCGGTGTCCCTGACGATCGATGCCCCTGACGATCGATGTCCCTGACGATCGATGTCCCTGACGATCGATGCCCCTGACGATCGATGCCCCTGACGATCGATGTGCCTGACGATCGATGTCCCTCACGATCGATGTCCCTGACGATCGGTGTCCCTTACGATCGATGTCCCTGACGATCGATGTCCCTGACGATCGATGTGCCTGACGATCGATGTCCCTCACGATCGATGTCCCTGACGATCGATTACCTGACGATCGATGCCCCTGACGATCGGTGCCCCTGACGATCGATGTCCCAGACGATCGATGTCCCTGACGATCGATGTCCCTGACGATCGATGTCCCTGACGATCGATGTCACTGATGATCGATGCCCCTGACGATCGATGCCCCTGACGATCGATGTCCCTGACGATCGGTGTCCCTGACGATCGATGTCCCTGACGATCGGTGTCCCTGACGATCGATGTCCCTGACGATCGATGTCCCTGACGATCGATGTCCCTGACGATCGGTGTCCCTGACGATCGATGTCCCTGACGATCGATGCCCCTGACGATCGCTGTCCCTGACGATCGGTGTCCCTGACGATCGATGTCCCTGACGATCTATGTCCCTGACGATCGATGCCCCTGACGATCGATGTCCCTGACGATCGATGTCCCTGACGATCGATGTCCCTGACGATCGATGCCCCTGACGATCGATGTCCCTGACGATCGATGTCCCTGACGATCGATGCCCCTGACGATCGATGCCCCTGACGATCGGTGCCCCTGACGATCGATGTCCCTGACGATCGATGTCCCTGACGATCGATGCCCCTGACGATCGATGTCCCTGACGATCGATGCCCCTGACGATCGATGTCCCTGACGATCGGTGTCCCTGACGATCGATGTCCCTGACGATCGATGTCCCTGACGATCGATGTCTCTGACGATCGGTGTCCCTGACGATCGATGTCCCTGACGATCGATGTCCCTGACGATCGATGTCCCTGACGATCCGTGTCCCTGACGATCGGTGTCCCTGACGATCGATGCCCCTGACGATCGATGTCCCTGACGATCGATGCCCCTGACGATCGATGTCCCTGACGATCGGTGTCCCTGACGATCGATGCCCCTGACGATCGATGTCCCTGACGATCGGTGCCCCTGACGATCGATGTCCCTGACGATCGATGTCCCTGACGATCGATGTCCCTGACGATCGTTGTCCCTGACGATCGATGTCCCTGACGATCGATGTCCCTGACGATCGGTGTCCCTGACGATCGATGTCCCTGACGATCGATGTCCCTGACGATCGATGTCCCTGACGATCGGTGTCCCTGACGATCGATGTCCCTGACGATCGATGTCCCTGACGATCGGTGTCCCTGACGATCGATGCCCCTGACGATCGATGTCCCTGACGATCGGTGTCCCTGACGATCGGTGTCCCTGACGATCGATGTCCCTGACGATCGATGTCCCTGACGATCGATGTCCCTGACGATCGATGTCCCTGACGATCGATGTCCCTGACGATCGGTGTCCCTGACGATCGATGTCCCCGACGATCGATGCCCCTGACGATCGGTGCCCCTGACGATCGATGTCCCTGACGATCGATGTCCCTGACGATCGATGTCCCTGACGATCGTTGTCCCTGACGATCGATGTCCCTGACGATCGATGCCCCTGACGATCGATGTCCCTGACGATCGATGTCCCTGACGTTCTGTGCCCCTGACGATCGGTGTCCCTGACGATCGATGTCCCTGACGATCTATGCCCCTGACGATCGATGTCCCTGACGATCGATGTCCCTGACGATCTATGTCCCTGACGATCGATGTCCCTGACCATCGATGCCCCTGACGATCGATGACCCTGACGATCGATGTCCCTGACGATCGATGTCCCTGACGATCGATGTCCCTGATGATCGATGTCCCTGACGATCGATGTCCCTGACGATCGATGTCCCTGACGATCGGTGTCCCTGACGATCGGTGCCCCTGACGATCGATGCCCCTGACGATCGATGTCCCTGACGATCGATGCCCCTGACGATCGATGTCCCTGACGATCGATGTCCCTGACGATCGGTGTCCCTGACGATCGATGTCCCTGACGATCGATGTCCCTGACGATCGGTGTCCCTGACGATCGATGTCCCTGACGATCGATGCCCCTGACGATCGATGTCCCTGACGATCGGTGTCCCTGACGATCAGTGTCCCTGACGATCAATGCCCCTGACTATCGATGGCCCTGACGATCGATGGCCCTGACGATCGATGCCCCTGACGATCGATGCCCCTGACGATCGATGTCCCTGACGATCGATGTCCCTGACGATCGATGTCCCTGACGATCGATGTCCCTGACGATCGATGTCCCTGACGATCGATGTCCCTGACGATCGATGCCCCTGACGATCGATGCCCCTGACGATCGATGCCCCTGACGATCGATGCCCCTGACGATCGATGTCCCTGACGATCGATGTCCCTGACGATCGGTGTCCCTGACGATCGATGTCCCTGACGATCGATGTCCCTGACGATCGGTGTCCCTGACGATCGATGTCCCTGACGATCGATGCCCCTGACGATCGATGTCCCTGACGATCGGTGTCCCTGACGATCGGTGTCCCTGACGATCAATGCCCCTGACTATCGATGGCCCTGACGATCGATGGCCCTGACGATCGATGCCCCTGACGATCGATGCCCCTGACGATCGATGTCCCTGACTGGTGCCCCTGACGATCGATGTCCCTGACGATCGATGTCCCTGACGATCGATGCCCCTGACGATCAATACCCCTGACGATCGATGCCCCTGACGATCGATGCCCCTGACGATCGATGTCCCTGACGATCGGTGCCCCTGACGATCGATGTCCCACACGATCGATGTCCCTGACGATCGGTGCCCCTGATGATCGATGTCCCTGACGATCGATGCCCCTGACGATCGATGTCCCTGACGATCGATGTCCCTGACGATCGATGTCCCTGACGATCGTTGTCCCTGACGATCGATGTCCCTGACGATCGATGCCCCTGACGATCGGTGTCCCTGACGATCGATGTCCCTGACGATCGATGCCCCTGACGATCGGTGTCCCTGACGATCGATGCCCCTGACGATCGATGTCCCTGACGATCGATGTCCCTGACGATCGGTGTCCCTGACGATCGATGTCCCTGACGATCGATGTCCCTGACGATCGATGTCCCTGACGATCGATGTCCCTGACGATCGATGTCCCTGACGATCGGTGTCCCTGACGATCGATGCCCCTGACGATCGATGTCCCTGACGATCGATGCCCCTGACGATCGATGTCCCCGACGATCGGTGTCCCTGACGATCGATGTCCCTGACGATCGATGTCCCTGACGATCGATGTCTCTGACGATCGGTGTCCCTGACGATCGATGTCCCTGACGATCGATGTCCCTGACGATCGATGTCCCTGACGATCCGTGTCCCTGACGATCGGTGTCCCTGACGATCGATGCCCCTGACGATCGATGTCCCTGACGATCGGTGCCCCTGACGATCGATGTCCCTGACGATCGATGTCCCTGACGATCGATGTCCCTGACGATCGTTGTCCCTGACGATCGATGTCCCTGACGATCGATGTCCCTGACGATCGGTGTCCCTGACGATCGATGTCCCTGACGATCGATGTCCCTGACGATCGATGTCCCTGACGATCGGTGTCCCTGACGATCGATGTCCCTGACGATCGATGTCCCTGACGATCGGTGTCCCTGACGATCGATGCCCCTGACGATCGATGTCCCTGACGATCGGTGTCCCTGACGATCGGTGTCCCTGACGATCGATGTCCCTGACGATCGATGTCCCTGACGATCGATGTCCCTGACGATCGATGTCCCTGACGATCGGTGTCCCTGACGATCGATGTCCCCGACGATCGATGCCCCTGACGATCGGTGCCCCTGACGATCGATGTCCCTGACGATCGATGTCCCTGACGATCGATGTCCCTGACGATCGTTGTCCCTGACGATCGATGTCCCTGACGATCGATGCCCCTGACGATCGATGTCCCTGACGATCGATGTCCCTGACGTTCTGTGCCCCTGACGATCGGTGTCCCTGACGATCGATGTCCCTGACGATCTATGCCCCTGACGATCGATGTCCCTGACGATCGATGTCCCTGACGATCTATGTCCCTGACGATCGATGTCCCTGACGATCGATGCCCCTGACGATCGATGACCCTGACGATCGATGTCCCTGACGATCGATGTCCCTGACGATCGATGTCCCTGATGATCGATGTCCCTGACGATCGATGTCCCTGACGATCGATGTCCCTGACGATCGGTGTCCCTGACGATCGGTGCCCCTGACGATCGATGCCCCTGACGATCGATGTCCCTGACGATCGATGCCCCTGACGATCGATGTCCCTGACGATCGATGTCCCTGACGATCGGTGTCCCTGACGATCGATGTCCCTGACGATCGATGTCCCTGACGATCGATGCCCCTGACGATCGGTGTCCCTGACGATCGATGCCCCTGACGATCGATGTCCCTGACGATCGATGTCCCTGACGATCGATGTCCCTGACGATCGATGTCCCTGACGATCGGTGCCCCTGACGATCGATGCCCCTGACGATCGATGTCCCTGACGATCGATGTCCCTGACGATCGATGTCCCTGACGATCGATGTCCCTGACGATCGATGTCCCTGACGATCGATGTCCCTGACGATCGATGTCCCTGACGATCGATGTACCTGACGATCGGTGTCCCTGACGATCGATGTCCCTGACGATCGATGTCCCTGACGATCGATGTCCCTGACGATCGATGTCCCTGACGATCGATGTCCCTGACGATCGGTGCCCCTGACGATCGATGCCCCTGACGATCGATGTCCCTGACGATCGATGCCCCTGACGATCGATGTCCCTGACGATCGGTGTCCCTGACGATCGATGTCCCTGACGATCGATGTCCCTGACGATCGATGTCTCTGACGATCGATGTCCCTGACGATCGATGTCCCTGACGATCGATGTCCCTGACGATCGTTGTCCCTGACGATCGATGTCCCTGACGATCGATGTCCCTGACGATCGATGTCCCTGACGATCGATGTCCCTGACGATCGATGTCCCTGACGATCGATGTCCCTGACGATCGGTGTCCCTGACGATCGATGTCCCTGACGATCGATGTCCCTGACGATCGGTGTCCCTGACGATCGATGCCCCTGACGATCGATGTCCCTGACGATCGGTGTCCCTGACGATCGGTGTCCCTGACGATCGATGTCCCTGACGATCGATGTCCCTGACGATCGATGTCCCTGACGATCGATGTCCCTGACGATCGGTGTCCCTGACGATCGATGTCCCCGACGATCGATGCCCCTGACGATCGGTGCCCCTGACGATCGATGTCCCTGACGATCGATGTCCCTGACGATCGATGTCCCTGACGATCGTTGTCCCTGACGATCGATGTCCCTGACGATCGATGCCCCTGACGATCGATGTCCCTGACGATCGATGTCCCTGACGTTCTGTGCCCCTGACGATCGGTGTCCCTGACGATCGATGTCCCTGACGATCTATGCCCCTGACGATCGATGTCCCTGACGATCGATGTCCCTGACGATCTATGTCCCTGACGATCGATGTCCCTGACGATCGATGCCCCTGACGATCGATGACCCTGACGATCGATGTCCCTGACGATCGATGTCCCTGACGATCGATGTCCCTGACGATCGATGTCCCTGACGATCGATGTCCCTGACGATCGATGTCCCTGACGATCGGTGTCCCTGACGATCGGTGCCCCTGACGATCGATGCCCCTGACGATCGATGTCCCTGACGATCGATGCCCCTGACGATCGATGTCCCTGACGATCGATGTCCCTGACGATCGGTGTCCCTGACGATCGATGTCCCTGACGATCGATGTCCCTGACGATCGATGCCCCTGACGATCGGTGTCCCTGACGATCGATGCCCCTGACGATCGATGTCCCTGACGATCGATGTCCCTGACGATCGATGTCCCTGACGATCGATGTCCCTGACGATCGGTGCCCCTGACGATCGATGTCCCTGACGATCGATGTCCCTGACGATCGATGTCCCTGACGATCGATGTCCCTGACGATCGATGTCCCTGACGATCGATGTCCCTGACGATCGATGTCCCTGACGATCGATGTACCTGACGATCGGTGTCCCTGACGATCGATGTCCCTGACGATCGATGTCCCTGACGATCGATGTCCCTGACGATCGATGTCCCTGACGATCGATGTCCCTGACGATCGGTGCCCCTGACGATCGATGCCCCTGACGATCGATGTCCCTGACGATCGATGCCCCTGACGATCGATGTCCCTGACGATCGGTGTCCCTGACGATCGATGTCCCTGACGATCGATGTCCCTGACGATCGATGTCTCTGACGATCGGTGTCCCTGACGATCGATGTCCCTGACGATCGATGTCCCTGACGATCGATGTCCCTGACGATCCGTGTCCCTGATGATCGGTGTCCCTGACGATCGATGCCCCTGACGATCGATGTCCCTGACGATCGATGCCCCTGACGATCGGTGTCCCTGACGATCGGTGTCCCTGACGATCGATGCCCCTGACGATCGATGTCCCTGACGATCGGTGCCCCTGACGATCGATGTCCCTGACGATCGGTGTCCCTGACGATCGGTGTCCCTGACGATCGATGTCCCTGACGATCGATGTCCCTGACGATCGATGTCCCTGACGATCGATGTCCCTGACGATCGATGTCCCTGACGATCGGTGTCCCTGACGATCGATGTCCCCGACGATCGATGCCCCTGACGATCGGTGCCCCTGACGATCGATGTCCCTGACGATCGATGTCCCTGACGATCGATGTCCCTGACGATCGTTGTCCCTGACGATCGATGTCCCTGACGATCGATGCCCCTGACGATCGATGTCCCTGACGATCGATGTCCCTGACGTTCTGTGCCCCTGACGATCGGTGTCCCTGACGATCGATGTCCCTGACGATCTATGCCCCTGACGATCGATGTCCCTGACGATCGATGTCCCTGACGATCTATGTCCCTGACGATCGATGTCCCTGACGATCGATGGCCCTGACGATCGATGCCCCTGACGATCGATGCCCCTGACGATCGATGTCCCTGACGATCGATGTCCCTGACGATCGATGTCCCTGACGATCGATGTCCCTGACGATCGATGTCCCTGACGATCGATGCCCCTGACGATCGATGCCCCTGACGATCGATGTCCCTGACGATCGATGTCCCTGACGATCGGTGTCCCTGACGATCGATGTCCCTGACGATCGATGTCCCTGACGATCGGTGTCCCTGACGATCGATGTCCCTGACGATCGATGCCCCTGACGATCGATGTCCCTGACGATCGGTGTCCCTGACGATCGGTGTCCCTGACGATCGATGTCCCTGATTGGTGCCCCTGACGATCGATGTCCCTGACGATCGATGTCCCTGACGATCGATGTCCCTGACGATCGGTGTCCCTGACGATCGATGTCCCTGACGATCGATGCCCCTGACGATCGATGCCCCTGACGATCGATGCCCCTGACGATCGATGTCCCTGACGATCGGTGCCCCTGACGATCGATGTCCCACACGATCGATGTCCCTGACGATCGGTGCCCCTGACTATCGATGGCCCTGACGATCGATGGCCCTGACGATCGATGCCCCTGACGATCGATGTCCCTGACGATCGATGTCCCTGACGATCGATGTCCCTGACGATCGATTTCCCTGACGATCGATGTCCCTGACGATCGATGCCCCTGACGATCAATACCCCTGACGATCGATGCCCCTGACGATCGATGCCCCTGACGATCGATGTCCCTGACGATCGGTGCCCCTGACGATCGATGTCCCACACGATCGATGTCCCTGACGATCGGTGCCCCTGATGATCGATGTCCCTGACGATCGATGCCCCTGACGATCGGTGCCCCTGACGATCGATGCCCCTGACGATCGATGCCCCTGACGATCGATGTCCCTGACGATCGATGTCCCTGACGATCGATGTCCCACACGATCGATGTCCCTGACGATCGATGTCCCTGACGATCGATGTCTCTGACGATCGGTGTCCCTGACGATCGATGTCCCTGACGATCGATGTCCCTGTCGATCGATGTCCCTGACGATCCGTGTCCCTGACGATCGATGCCCCTGACGATCGATGTCACTGACGATCGGTGTCCCTGACGATCGGTGCCCCTGACGATCAATGTCCCTGACGATCGGTGCCCCTGACGATCGATGTCCCTGACGATCGATGTCCCTGACGATCGATGCCCCTGACGATCGATGTCACTGACGATCGGTGTCCCTGACGATCGGTGCCCCTGACGATCAATGTCCCTGACGATCGGTGCCCCTGACGATCGATGTCCCTGACGATCGGTGCCCCTGACGATCAATGTCCCTGACGATCGATGCCCCTGATGATCGATGTCCCTGACGATCAGTGCCCCTGACGATCGATGTCCCTGACGATCGATGTCCCTGACGATCGATGCCCCTGACGATCGGTGTCCCTGACGATCGATGTCCCTGACGATCGGTGTCCCTGACGATCGATGTCCCTGACGATCGGTGTCCCAGACGATCGGTGTCCCTGACGATCGATGTCCCTGACGATCGATGCCCCTGACGATCGGTGTCCCAGACGATCGATGTCCCTGACGATCGATGTCCCTGACGATCGATGTCCCTGACGATCGATGTCCCTGACGATCGATGTCCCTGACGATCGATGTCCCTGACGATCGATGTACCTGACGATCGATGTCCCTGACGATCGGTGTCCCTGACGATCGATGTCCCTGACGATCGATGTCCCTGACGATCGATGTCCCTGACGATCGATGTCCCTGACGATCGATGTCCCTGACGATCGATGTCCCTGACGATCGGTGCCCCTGACGATCGATGTCCCTGACGATCGATGTCCCTGACGATCGATGTCCCTGACGATCGATGTCCCTGACGATCGATGCCCCTGACGATCGGTGTCCCAGACGATCGGTGTCCCTGACGATCAATACCCCTGACGATCGATGTCCCTGACGATCGATGTCCCTGACAATCGATGCCCCTGACGATCGGTGTCCCAGACGATCGGTGTCCCTGACGATCAATACCCCTGACGATCGATGTCCCTGACGATCGATGCCCCTGACGATCGATACCCCTGACGATCGATGTCCCTGACGATCGTTGTCCCTGACGATCGGTGTCCCTGACGATCGGTGTCCCTGACGATCGATGTCCCTGACGATCGATGTCCCTGACGATCGGTGTCCCTGACGATCGGTGCCCCTGACGATCGATGCCCCTGACGATCCATGTCCCTGACGATCGGTGCCCCTGACGATCGATGTCCCTGACGATCGATGTCCCTGACGATCGATGCCCCTGACGATCGATGCCCCTGACGATCGATGACCCTGACGATCGATGTCCCTGACGATCGATGTCCCTGACGATCGATGACCCTGACGATCGATGTCCCTGACGATCGATGTCCCTGACGATCGATGTCCCTGACGATCGATGTCCCTGACGATCGATGTCCCTGACGATCGATGTCCCTGACGATCGGTGTCCCTGACGATCGATGCCCCTGACGATCGATGCCCCTGACGATCGATGCCCCTGACGATCGATGTCCCTGACGATCGATGTCCCTGACGATCGTTGTCCCTGACGATCGATGTCCCTGACGATCGATGTCCCTGACGATCGGTGTCCCTGACGATCGATGTCCCTGACGATCGATGCCCCTGACGATCGATGTCCCTGACGATCGGTGTCCCTGACGATCGGTGTCCCTGACTATCGATGGCCCTGACGATCGATGGCCCTGACGATCGATGCCCCTGACGATCGATGCCCCTGACGATCGATGTCCCTGACTGGTGCCCCTGACGATCGATGTCCCTGACGATCGATGTCCCTGACGATCGATGCCCCTGACGATCAATACCCCTGACGATCGATGCCCCTGACGATCGATGCCCCTGACGATCGATGTCCCTGACGATCGGTGCCCCTGACGATCGATGTCCCACACGATTGATGTCCCTGACGATCGGTGCCCCTGATGATCGATGTCCCTGACGATCGATGCCCCTGACGATCGGTGCCCCTGACGATCGATGTCCCTGACGATCGATGTCCCTGACGATCGATGTCCCTGACGATCGTTGTCCCTGACGATCGATGTCCCTGACGATCGATGCCCCTGACGATCGGTGTCCCTGACGATCGATGTCCCTGACGATCGATGCCCCTGACGATCGGTGTCCCTGACGATCGATGCCCCTGACGATCGATGTCCCTGACGATCGATGTCCCTGACGATCGGTGCCCCTGACGATCGATGTCCCTGACGATCGATGTCCCTGACGATCGATGTCCCTGACGATCGATGTCCCTGACGATCGATGTCCCTGACGATCGGTGTCCCTGACGATCGATGTCCCTGACGATCGATGTCCCTGACGATCGATGTCCCTGACGATCGGTGTCCCTGACGATCGATGTCCCTGACGATCGATGTCCCTGACGATCGGTGTCCCTGACGATCGATGTCCCTGACGATCGATGCCCCTGACGATCGATGTCCCTGACGATCGGTGTCCCTGACGATCGGTGTCCCTGACGATCGATGTCCCTGACGATCGATGGTCCTGACGATCGATATCCCTGACGATCGATGCCCCTGACGATCGATGTCCCTGACGATCGGTGCCCCTGACAATCGATGTCCCTGATGATCTATGTCCCTGACGATCGATGCCCCTGACGATTGATGTCCCTGACGATCGATGCCCCTGACCGGTGCCTCTGACGATCGATGTCCCTGACGATCGATGCCCCTGACGATCAATACCCCTGACGATCGATGCCCCTGATGATCGATGCCCCTGACGATCGATGTCCCTGACGATCGGTGCCCCTGACGATCGATGTCCCACACGATCGATGTCCCTGACGATCGGTGCCCCTGATGATCGATGTCCCTGACGATCGATGCCCCTGACGATCGGTGCCCCTGACGATCGATGTCCCTGACGATCGATGTCCCTGACGATCGATGTCCCTGACGATCGTTGTCCCTGACGATCGATGTCCCTGACGATCGATGCCCCTGACGATCGGTGTCCCTGACGATCGATGTCCCTGACGATCGATGCCCCTGACGATCGGTGTCCCTGACGATCGATGCCCCTGACGATCGATGTCCCTGACGATCGATGTCCCTGACGATCGATGCCCCTGACGATCGATGCCCCTGACGATCGATGTGCCTGACGATCGATGTCCCTCACGATCGATGTCCCTGACGATCGGTGTCCCTTACGATCGATGTCCCTGACGATCGATGTCCCTGACGATCGATGTGCCTGACGATCGATGTCCCTCACGATCGATGTCCCTGACGATCGATTACCTGACGATCGATGCCCCTGACGATCGGTGCCCCTGACGATCGATGTCCCAGACGATCGATGTCCCTGACGATCGATGTCCCTGACGATCGATGTCCCTGACGATCGATGTCACTGATGATCGATGCCCCTGACGATCGATGCCCCTGACGATCGATGTCCCTGACGATCGGTGTCCCTGACGATCGATGTCCCTGACGATCGGTGTCCCTGACGATCGATGTCCCTGACGATCGATGTCCCTGACGATCGATGTCCCTGACGATCGGTGTCCCTGACGATCGATGTCCCTGACGATCGATGCCCCTGACGATCGCTGTCCCTGACGATCGGTGTCCCTGACGATCGATGTCCCTGACGATCTATGTCCCTGACGATCGATGCCCCTGACGATCGATGTCCCTGACGATCGATGTCCCTGACGATCGATGTCCCTGACGATCGATGCCCCTGACGATCGATGTCCCTGACGATCGATGTCCCTGACGATCGATGCCCCTGACGATCGATGCCCCTGACGATCGGTGCCCCTGACGATCGATGTCCCTGACGATCGATGTCCCTGACGATCGATGCCCCTGACGATCGATGTCCCTGACGATCGATGCCCCTGACGATCGATGTCCCTGACGATCGGTGTCCCTGACGATCGATGTCCCTGACGATCGATGTCCCTGACGATCGATGTCTCTGACGATCGGTGTCCCTGACGATCGATGTCCCTGACGATCGATGTCCCTGACGATCGATGTCCCTGACGATCCGTGTCCCTGACGATCGGTGTCCCTGACGATCGATGCCCCTGACGATCGATGTCCCTGACGATCGATGCCCCTGACGATCGATGTCCCTGACGATCGGTGTCCCTGACGATCGATGCCCCTGACGATCGATGTCCCTGACGATCGGTGCCCCTGACGATCGATGTCCCTGACGATCGATGTCCCTGACGATCGATGTCCCTGACGATCGTTGTCCCTGACGATCGATGTCCCTGACGATCGATGTCCCTGACGATCGGTGTCCCTGACGATCGATGTCCCTGACGATCGATGTCCCTGACGATCGATGTCCCTGACGATCGGTGTCCCTGACGATCGATGTCCCTGACGATCGATGTCCCTGACGATCGGTGTCCCTGACGATCGATGCCCCTGACGATCGATGTCCCTGACGATCGGTGTCCCTGACGATCGGTGTCCCTGACGATCGATGTCCCTGACGATCGATGTCCCTGACGATCGATGTCCCTGACGATCGATGTCCCTGACGATCGATGTCCCTGACGATCGGTGTCCCTGACGATCGATGTCCCCGACGATCGATGCCCCTGACGATCGGTGCCCCTGACGATCGATGTCCCTGACGATCGATGTCCCTGACGATCGATGTCCCTGACGATAGATGTCCCTGACGATCGATGTCCCTGACGATCGATGTCCCTGATGATCGGTGCCCCTGACGATCAATGTCCCTGACGATCGATGTCCCTGACGATCGATGTCCCTGACGATCGTTGTCCCTGACGATCGATGTCCCTGACGATCGATGCCCCTGACGATCGATGTCCCTGACGATCGATGTCCCTGACGTTCTGTGCCCCTGACGATCGGTGTCCCTGACGATCGATGTCCCTGACGATCTATGCCCCTGACGATCGATGTCCCTGACGATCGATGTCCCTGACGATCTATGTCCCTGACGATCGATGTCCCTGACCATCGATGCCCCTGACGATCGATGACCCTGACGATCGATGTCCCTGACGATCGATGTCCCTGACGATCGATGTCCCTGATGATCGATGTCCCTGACGATCGATGTCCCTGACGATCGATGTCCCTGACGATCGGTGTCCCTGACGATCGGTGCCCCTGACGATCGATGCCCCTGACGATCGATGTCCCTGACGATCGATGCCCCTGACGATCGATGTCCCTGACGATCGATGTCCCTGACGATCGGTGTCCCTGACGATCGATGTCCCTGACGATCGATGTCCCTGACGATCGGTGTCCCTGACGATCGATGTCCCTGACGATCGATGCCCCTGACGATCGATGTCCCTGACGATCGGTGTCCCTGACGATCAGTGTCCCTGACGATCAATGCCCCTGACTATCGATGGCCCTGACGATCGATGGCCCTGACGATCGATGCCCCTGACGATCGATGCCCCTGACGATCGATGTCCCTGACGATCGATGTCCCTGACGATCGATGTCCCTGACGATCGATGTCCCTGACGATCGATGTCCCTGACGATCGATGTCCCTGACGATCGATGCCCCTGACGATCGATGCCCCTGACGATCGATGCCCCTGACGATCGATGCCCCTGACGATCGATGTCCCTGACGATCGATGTCCCTGACGATCGGTGTCCCTGACGATCGATGTCCCTGACGATCGATGTCCCTGACGATCGGTGTCCCTGACGATCGATGTCCCTGACGATCGATGCCCCTGACGATCGATGTCCCTGACGATCGGTGTCCCTGACGATCGGTGTCCCTGACGATCAATGCCCCTGACTATCGATGGCCCTGACGATCGATGGCCCTGACGATCGATGCCCCTGACGATCGATGCCCCTGACGATCGATGTCCCTGACTGGTGCCCCTGACGATCGATGTCCCTGACGATCGATGTCCCTGACGATCGATGCCCCTGACGATCAATACCCCTGACGATCGATGCCCCTGACGATCGATGCCCCTGACGATCGATGTCCCTGACGATCGGTGCCCCTGACGATCGATGTCCCACACGATCGATGTCCCTGACGATCGGTGCCCCTGATGATCGATGTCCCTGACGATCGATGCCCCTGACGATCGATGTCCCTGACGATCGATGTCCCTGACGATCGATGTCCCTGACGATCGTTGTCCCTGACGATCGATGTCCCTGACGATCGATGCCCCTGACGATCGGTGTCCCTGACGATCGATGTCCCTGACGATCGATGCCCCTGACGATCGATGTCCCTGACGATCGATGTCCCTGACGATCCGTGTCCCTGACGATCGGTGTCCCTGACGATCGATGCCCCTGACGATCGATGTCCCTGACGATCGATGCCCCTGACGATCGATGTCCCTGACGATCGGTGTCCCTGACGATCGATGCCCCTGACGATCGATGTCCCTGACGATCGGTGCCCCTGACGATCGATGTCCCTGACGATCGATGTCCCTGACGATCGATGTCCCTGACGATCGTTGTCCCTGACGATCGATGTCCCTGACGATCGATGTCCCTGACGATCGGTGTCCCTGACGATCGATGTCCCTGACGATCGATGTCCCTGACGATCGATGTCCCTGACGATCGGTGTCCCTGACGATCGATGTCCCTGACGATCGATGTCCCTGACGATCGGTGTCCCTGACGATCGATGCCCCTGACGATCGATGTCCCTGACGATCGGTGTCCCTGACGATCGGTGTCCCTGACGATCGATGTCCCTGACGATCGATGTCCCTGACGATCGATGTCCCTGACGATCGATGTCCCTGACGATCGATGTCCCTGACGATCGGTGTCCCTGACGATCGATGTCCCCGACGATCGATGCCCCTGACGATCGGTGCCCCTGACGATCGATGTCCCTGACGATCGATGTCCCTGACGATCGATGTCCCTGACGATAGATGTCCCTGACGATCGATGTCCCTGACGATCGATGTCCCTGATGATCGGTGCCCCTGACGATCAATGTCCCTGACGATCGATGTCCCTGACGATCGATGTCCCTGACGATCGTTGTCCCTGACGATCGATGTCCCTGACGATCGATGCCCCTGACGATCGATGTCCCTGACGATCGATGTCCCTGACGTTCTGTGCCCCTGACGATCGGTGTCCCTGACGATCGATGTCCCTGACGATCTATGCCCCTGACGATCGATGTCCCTGACGATCGATGTCCCTGACGATCTATGTCCCTGACGATCGATGTCCCTGACCATCGATGCCCCTGACGATCGATGACCCTGACGATCGATGTCCCTGACGATCGATGTCCCTGACGATCGATGTCCCTGATGATCGATGTCCCTGACGATCGATGTCCCTGACGATCGATGTCCCTGACGATCGGTGTCCCTGACGATCGGTGCCCCTGACGATCGATGCCCCTGACGATCGATGTCCCTGACGATCGATGCCCCTGACGATCGATGTCCCTGACGATCGATGTCCCTGACGATCGGTGTCCCTGACGATCGATGTCCCTGACGATCGATGTCCCTGACGATCGGTGTCCCTGACGATCGATGTCCCTGACGATCGATGCCCCTGACGATCGATGTCCCTGACGATCGGTGTCCCTGACGATCAGTGTCCCTGACGATCAATGCCCCTGACTATCGATGGCCCTGACGATCGATGGCCCTGACGATCGATGCCCCTGACGATCGATGCCCCTGACGATCGATGTCCCT
Source organism: Pristiophorus japonicus (assembly GCF_044704955.1). Taxonomy (NCBI): domain Eukaryota; kingdom Metazoa; phylum Chordata; class Chondrichthyes; family Pristiophoridae; genus Pristiophorus; species Pristiophorus japonicus. The sequence goes on from NC_092011.1 coordinate 4,101,268, forward strand.
GACGATCGATGTCCCTGACGATCGATGTCCCTGACGATCGATGTCCCTGACGATCGATGTCCCTGACGATCGATGTCCCTGACGATCGATGCCCCTGACGATCGATGCCCCTGACGATCGATGCCCCTGACGATCGATGCCCCTGACGATCGATGTCCCTGACGATCGATGTCCCTGACGATCGGTGTCCCTGACGATCGATGTCCCTGACGATCGATGTCCCTGACGATCGGTGTCCCTGACGATCGATGTCCCTGACGATCGATGCCCCTGACGATCGATGTCCCTGACGATCGGTGTCCCTGACGATCGGTGTCCCTGACGATCAATGCCCCTGACTATCGATGGCCCTGACGATCGATGGCCCTGACGATCGATGCCCCTGACGATCGATGCCCCTGACGATCGATGTCCCTGACTGGTGCCCCTGACGATCGATGTCCCTGACGATCGATGTCCCTGACGATCGATGCCCCTGACGATCAATACCCCTGACGATCGATGCCCCTGACGATCGATGCCCCTGACGATCGATGTCCCTGACGATCGGTGCCCCTGACGATCGATGTCCCACACGATCGATGTCCCTGACGATCGGTGCCCCTGATGATCGATGTCCCTGACGATCGATGCCCCTGACGATCGATGTCCCTGACGATCGATGTCCCTGACGATCGATGTCCCTGACGATCGTTGTCCCTGACGATCGATGTCCCTGACGATCGATGCCCCTGACGATCGGTGTCCCTGACGATCGATGTCCCTGACGATCGATGCCCCTGACGATCGGTGTCCCTGACGATCGATGCCCCTGACGATCGATGTCCCTGACGATCGATGTCCCTGACGATCGGTGTCCCTGACGATCGATGTCCCTGACGATCGATGTCCCTGACGATCGATGTCCCTGACGATCGATGTCCCTGACGATCGATGTCCCTGACGATCGGTGTCCCTGACGATCGATGCCCCTGACGATCGATGTCCCTGACGATCGATGCCCCTGACGATCGATGTCCCCGACGATCGGTGTCCCTGACGATCGATGTCCCTGACGATCGATGTCCCTGACGATCGATGTCTCTGACAATCGGTGTCCCTGACGATCGATGTCCCTGACGATCGATGTCCCTGACGATCGATGTCCCTGACGATCCGTGTCCCTGACGATCGGTGTCCCTGACGATCGATGCCCCTGACGATCGATGTCCCTGACGATCGGTGCCCCTGACGATCGATGTCCCTGACGATCGATGTCCCTGACGATCGATGTCCCTGACGATCGTTGTCCCTGACGATCGATGTCCCTGACGATCGATGTCCCTGACGATCGGTGTCCCTGACGATCGATGTCCCTGACGATCGATGTCCCTGACGATCGATGTCCCTGACGATCGGTGTCCCTGACGATCGATGTCCCTGACGATCGATGTCCCTGACGATCGGTGTCCCTGACGATCGATGCCCCTGACGATCGATGTCCCTGACGATCGGTGTCCCTGACGATCGGTGTCCCTGACGATCGATGTCCCTGACGATCGATGTCCCTGACGATCGATGTCCCTGACGATCGATGTCCCTGACGATCGGTGTCCCTGACGATCGATGTCCCCGACGATCGATGCCCCTGACGATCGGTGCCCCTGACGATCGATGTCCCTGACGATCGATGTCCCTGACGATCGATGTCCCTGACGATCGTTGTCCCTGACGATCGATGTCCCTGACGATCGATGCCCCTGACGATCGATGTCCCTGACGATCGATGTCCCTGACGTTCTGTGCCCCTGACGATCGGTGTCCCTGACGATCGATGTCCCTGACGATCTATGCCCCTGACGATCGATGTCCCTGACGATCGATGTCCCTGACGATCTATGTCCCTGACGATCGATGTCCCTGACGATCGATGCCCCTGACGATCGATGACCCTGACGATCGATGTCCCTGACGATCGATGTCCCTGACGATCGATGTCCCTGATGATCGATGTCCCTGACGATCGATGTCCCTGACGATCGATGTCCCTGACGATCGGTGTCCCTGACGATCGGTGCCCCTGACGATCGATGCCCCTGACGATCGATGTCCCTGACGATCGATGCCCCTGACGATCGATGTCCCTGACGATCGATGTCCCTGACGATCGGTGTCCCTGACGATCGATGTCCCTGACGATCGATGTCCCTGACGATCGATGCCCCTGACGATCGGTGTCCCTGACGATCGATGCCCCTGACGATCGATGTCCCTGACGATCGATGTCCCTGACGATCGATGTCCCTGACGATCGATGTCCCTGACGATCGGTGCCCCTGACGATCGATGCCCCTGACGATCGATGTCCCTGACGATCGATGTCCCTGACGATCGATGTCCCTGACGATCGATGTCCCTGACGATCGATGTCCCTGACGATCGATGTCCCTGACGATCGATGTCCCTGACGATCGATGTACCTGACGATCGGTGTCCCTGACGATCGATGTCCCTGACGATCGATGTCCCTGACGATCGATGTCCCTGACGATCGATGTCCCTGACGATCGATGTCCCTGACGATCGGTGCCCCTGACGATCGATGCCCCTGACGATCGATGTCCCTGACGATCGATGCCCCTGACGATCGATGTCCCTGACGATCGGTGTCCCTGACGATCGATGTCCCTGACGATCGATGTCCCTGACGATCGATGTCTCTGACGATCGATGTCCCTGACGATCGATGTCCCTGACGATCGATGTCCCTGACGATCGTTGTCCCTGACGATCGATGTCCCTGACGATCGATGTCCCTGACGATCGGTGTCCCTGACGATCGATGTCCCTGACGATCGATGTCCCTGACGATCGATGTCCCTGACGATCGGTGTCCCTGACGATCGATGTCCCTGACGATCGATGTCCCTGACGATCGGTGTCCCTGACGATCGATGCCCCTGACGATCGATGTCCCTGACGATCGGTGTCCCTGACGATCGGTGTCCCTGACGATCGATGTCCCTGACGATCGATGTCCCTGACGATCGATGTCCCTGACGATCGATGTCCCTGACGATCGGTGTCCCTGACGATCGATGTCCCCGACGATCGATGCCCCTGACGATCGGTGCCCCTGACGATCGATGTCCCTGACGATCGATGTCCCTGACGATCGATGTCCCTGACGATCGTTGTCCCTGACGATCGATGTCCCTGACGATCGATGCCCCTGACGATCGATGTCCCTGACGATCGATGTCCCTGACGTTCTGTGCCCCTGACGATCGGTGTCCCTGACGATCGATGTCCCAGACGATCGATGTCCCTGACGATCGATGTCCCTGACGATCTATGCCCCTGACGATCGATGTCCCTGACGATCGGTGTCCCTGACGATCGGTGTCCCTGACGATCGATGTCCCTGACGATCGATGTCCCTGACGATCTATGCCCCTGACGATCGATGTCCCTGACGATCGATGTCCCTGACGATCTATGTCCCTGACGATCGATGTCCCTGACGATCGATGCCCCTGACGATCGATGACCCTGACGATCGATGTCCCTGACGATCGATGTCCCTGACGATCGATGTCCCTGAGGATCGATGTCCCTGACGATCGATGTCCCTGACGATCGATGTCCCTGACGATCGGTGTCCCTGACGATCGGTGCCCCTGACGATCGATGCCCCTGACGATCGATGTCCCTGACGATCGATGCCCCTGACGATCGATGTCCCTGACGATCGATGTCCCTGACGATCGGTGTCCCTGACGATCGATGTCCCTGACGATCGATGTCCCTGACGATCGATGCCCCTGACGATCGGTGTCCCTGACGATCGATGCCCCTGACGATCGATGTCCCTGACGATCGATGTCCCTGACGATCGATGTCCCTGACGATCGATGTCCCTGACGATCGGTGCCCCTGACGATCGATGCCCCTGACGATCGATGTCCCTGACGATCGATGTCCCTGACGATCGATGTCCCTGACGATCGATGTCCCTGACGATCGATGTCCCTGACGATCGATGTCCCTGACGATCGATGTCCCTGACGATCGATGTACCTGACGATCGGTGTCCCTGACGATCGATGTCCCTGACGATCGATGTCCCTGACGATCGATGTCCCTGACGATCGATGTCCCTGACGATCGATGTCCCTGACGATCGGTGCCCCTGACGATCGATGCCCCTGACGATCGATGTCCCTGACGATCGATGCCCCTGACGATCGATGTCCCTGACGATCGGTGTCCCTGACGATCGATGTCCCTGACGATCGATGTCCCTGACGATCGATGTCTCTGACGATCGGTGTCCCTGACGATCGATGTCCCTGACGATCGATGTCCCTGACGATCGATGTCCCTGACGATCCGTGTCCCTGATGATCGGTGTCCCTGACGATCGATGCCCCTGACGATCGATGTCCCTGACGATCGATGCCCCTGACGATCGGTGTCCCTGACGATCGGTGTCCCTGACGATCGATGCCCCTGACGATCGATGTCCCTGACGATCGGTGCCCCTGACGATCGATGTCCCTGACGATCGGTGTCCCTGACGATCGGTGTCCCTGACGATCGATGTCCCTGACGATCGATGTCCCTGACGATCGATGTCCCTGACGATCGATGTCCCTGACGATCGATGTCCCTGACGATCGGTGTCCCTGACGATCGATGTCCCCGACGATCGATGCCCCTGACGATCGGTGCCCCTGACGATCGATGTCCCTGACGATCGATGTCCCTGACGATCGATGTCCCTGACGATCGTTGTCCCTGACGATCGATGTCCCTGACGATCGATGCCCCTGACGATCGATGTCCCTGACGATCGATGTCCCTGACGTTCTGTGCCCCTGACGATCGGTGTCCCTGACGATCGATGTCCCTGACGATCTATGCCCCTGACGATCGATGTCCCTGACGATCGATGTCCCTGACGATCTATGTCCCTGACGATCGATGTCCCTGACGATCGATGGCCCTGACGATCGATGCCCCTGACGATCGATGCCCCTGACGATCGATGTCCCTGACGATCGATGTCCCTGACGATCGATGTCCCTGACGATCGATGTCCCTGACGATCGATGTCCCTGACGATCGATGTCCCTGACGATCGATGCCCCTGACGATCGATGCCCCTGACGATCGATGTCCCTGACGATCGATGTCCCTGACGATCGGTGTCCCTGACGATCGATGTCCCTGACGATCGATGTCCCTGACGATCGGTGTCCCTGACGATCGATGTCCCTGACGATCGATGCCCCTGACGATCGATGTCCCTGACGATCGGTGTCCCTGACGATCGGTGTCCCTGACGATCGATGTCCCTGATTGGTGCCCCTGACGATCGATGTCCCTGACGATCGATGTCCCTGACGATCGATGTCCCTGACGATCGGTGTCCCTGACGATCGATGTCCCTGACGATCGATGCCCCTGACGATCGATGCCCCTGACGATCGATGCCCCTGACGATCGATGTCCCTGACGATCGGTGCCCCTGACGATCGATGTCCCACACGATCGATGTCCCTGACGATCGGTGCCCCTGACTATCGATGGCCCTGACGATCGATGGCCCTGACGATCGATGCCCCTGACGATCGATGTCCCTGACGATCGATGTCCCTGACGATCGATGTCCCTGACGATCGATTTCCCTGACGATCGATGTCCCTGACGATCGATGCCCCTGACGATCAATACCCCTGACGATCGATGCCCCTGACGATCGATGCCCCTGACGATCGATGTCCCTGACGATCGGTGCCCCTGACGATCGATGTCCCACACGATCGATGTCCCTGACGATCGGTGCCCCTGATGATCGATGTCCCTGACGATCGATGCCCCTGACGATCGGTGCCCCTGACGATCGATGCCCCTGACGATCGATGCCCCTGACGATCGATGTCCCTGACGATCGATGTCCCTGACGATCGATGCCCCTGACGATCGGTGTCCCTGACGATCGATGCCCCTGACGATCGATGTCCCTGACGATCGATGTCCCTGACGATCGGTGTCCCTGACGATCGATGTCCCTGACGATCGATGTCCCTGACGATCGATGTCCCTGACGATCGATGTCCCTGACGATCGATGTCCCTGACGATCGGTGCCCCTGACGATCGATGCCCCTGACGATCGATGTCCCTGACGATCGATGCCCCTGACGATCGATGTCCCTGACGATCGGTGTCCCTGACGATCGATGTCCCTGACGATCGATGTCCCTGACGATCGATGTCTCTGACGATCGGTGTCCCTGACGATCGATGTCCCTGACGATCGATGTCCCTGACGATCGATGTCCCTGACGATCCGTGTCCCTGACGATCGGTGTCCCTGACGATCGATGCCCCTGACGATCGATGTCCCTGACGATCGATGCCCCTGACGATCGGTGTCCCTGACGATCGGTGTCCCTGACAATCGATGCCCCTGACGATCGATGTCCCTGACGATCGGTGCCCCTGACGATCGATGTCCCTGACGATCGATGTCCCTGACGATCGATGTCCCTGACGATCGTTGTCCCTGACGATCGATGTCCCTGACGATCGATGTCCCTGACGATCGGTGTCCCTGACGATCGATGTCCCTGACGATCGATGTCCCTGACGATCGATGTCCCTGACGATCGGTGTCCCTGACGATCGATGTCCCTGACGATCGATGTCCCTGACGATCGGTGTCCCTGACGATCGATGCCCCTGACGATCGATGTCCCTGACGATCGGTGTCCCTGACGATCGGTGTCCCTGACGATCGATGTCCCTGACGATCGATGTCCCTGACGATCGATGTCCCTGACGATCGATGTCCCTGACGATCGATGTCCCTGACGATCGGTGTCCCTGACGATCGATGTCCCCGACGATCGATGCCCCTGACGATCGGTGCCCCTGACGATCGATGTCCCTGACGATCGATGTCCCTGACGATCGATGTCCCTGACGATCGTTGTCCCTGACGATCGATGTCCCTGACGATCGATGCCCCTGACGATCGATGTCCCTGACGATCGATGTCCCTGACGTTCTGTGCCCCTGACGATCGGTGTCCCTGACGATCGATGTCCCTGACGATCTATGCCCCTGACGATCGATGTCCCTGACGATCGATGTCCCTGACGATCTATGTCCCTGACGATCGATGTCCCTGACGATCGATGGCCCTGACGATCGATGCCCCTGACGATCGATGCCCCTGACGATCGATGTCCCTGACGATCGATGTCCCTGACGATCGATGTCCCTGACGATCGATGTCCCTGACGATCGATGTCCCTGACGATCGATGTCCCTGACGATCGATGCCCCTGACGATCGATGCCCCTGACGATCGATGTCCCTGACGATCGATGTCCCTGACGATCGGTGTCCCTGACGATCGATGTCCCTGACGATCGATGTCCCTGACGATCGGTGTCCCTGACGATCGATGTCCCTGACGATCGATGCCCCTGACGATCGATGTCCCTGACGATCGGTGTCCCTGACGATCGGTGTCCCTGACGATCAATGCCCCTGACTATCGATGGCCCTGACGATCGATGGCCCTGACGATCGATGCCCCTGACGATCGATGCCCCTGACGATCGATGTCCCTGACTGGTGCCCCTGACGATCGATGTCCCTGACGATCGATGTCCCTGACGATCGATGCCCCTGATGATTAATACCCCTGACGATCGATGCCCCTGACGATCGATGCCCCTGACGATCGATGTCCCTGACGATCGGTGCCCCTGACGATCGATGTCCCACACGATCGATGTCCCTGACGATCGGTGCCCCTGATGATCGATGTCCCTGACGATCGATGCCCCTGACGATCGGTGCCCCTGACGATCGATGTCCCTGACGATCGATGTCCCTGACGATCGATGTCCCTGACGATCGTTGTCCCTGACGATCGATGTCCCTGACGATCGATGCCCCTGACGATCGATGTCCCTGACGATCGATGTCCCTGACGATCGATGCCCCTGACGATCGATGCCCCTGACGATCGATGTCCCTGACGATCGATGCCCCTGACGATCGGTGTCCCTGACGATCGATGCCCCTGACGATCGATGTCCCTGACGATCGATGTCCCTGACGATCGGTGTCCCTGACGATCGATGTCCCTGACGATCGATGTCCCTGACGATCGATGTCCCTGACGATCGATGTCCCTGACGATCGGTGTCCCTGACGATCGATGTCCCTGACGATCGATGTCCCTGACGATCGATGTCCCTGACGATCGATGTCCCTGACGATCGATGTCCCTGACGATCGGTGTCACTGACGATCGATGTCCCTGACGATCGATGTCCCTGACGATCGGTGTCCCTGACGATCGATGTCCCTGACGATCGATGCCCCTGACGATCGATGTCCCTGACGATCGGTGTCCCTGACGATCGGTGTCCCTGACGATCAATGCCCCTGACGATCGATGTCCCTGACGATCGATGGTCCTGACGATCGATATCCCTGACGATCGATGCCCCTGACGATCGATGTCCCTGACGATCGGTGCCCCTGACAATCGATGTCCCTGACGATCTATGTCCCTGACGATCGATGCCCCTGACGATCGATGTCCCTGACGATCGATGCCCCTAACTGGTGCCTCTGACGATCGATGTCCCTGACGATCGATGTCCCTGACGATCGATGTCCCTGACGATCGATGTCCCTGACGATCGATGTCCCTGACGATCGGTGTCCCTGACGATCGATGCCCCTGACGATCGGTGTCCCTGACGATCGATGTCCCAGACGATCGATGTCCCTGACGATCGATGTCCCTGACGATCGATGTCGCTGACGATCGATGTCCCTGACGATCGGTGTCCCTGACGATCGATGGCCCTGACGATCGATGCCCCTGATGATCGATGTGCCTGACGATCGATGTCCCTCACGATCGATGTCCCTGACGATCGATGTCCCTGACGATCGATGTCCCTGACGATCGATGTGCCTGACGATCGATGTCCCTCACGATCGATGTCCCTGACGATCGATTACCTGACGATCGATGCCCCTGACGATCGGTGCCCCTGACGATCGATGTCCCAGACGATCGATGTCCCTGACGATCGATGTTCCTGACGATCGATGTCCCTGACGATCGATGTCCCTGATGATCGATGCCCCTGACGATCGATGCCCCTGACGATCGATGTCCCTGACGATCGGTGTCCCTGACGATCGATGTCCCTGACGATCGGTGTCCCTGACGATCGATGTCCCTGACGATCGATGTCCCTGACGATCGATGTCCCTGACGATCGGTGTCCCTGACGATCGATGTCCCTGACGATCGATGCCCCTGACGATCGCTGTCCCTGACGATCGGTGTCCCTGACGATCGATGTCCCTGACGATCTATGTCCCTGACGATCGATGCCCCTGACGATCGATGCCCCTGACGATCGATGTCCCTGACGATCGATGCCCCTGACCGGTGCCTCTGACGATCGATGTCCCTGACGATCGATGCCCCTGACGATCAATACCCCTGACGATCGATGCCCCTGACGATCGATGCCCCTGACGATCGATGTCCCTGACGATCGGTGCCCCTGACGATCGATGTCCCACACGATCGATGTCCCTGACGATCGGTGCCCCTGATGATCGATGTCCCTGACGATCGATGCCCCTGATGATCGATGTGCCTGACGATCGATGTCCCTCACGATCGATGTTCCTGACGATCGATGTCCCTGACGATCGATGTCCCTGACGATCGATGTGCCTGACGATCGATGTCCCTCACGATCGATGTCCCTGACGATCGATTACCTGACGATCGATGCCCCTGACGATCGGTGCCCCTGACGATCGATGTCCCAGACGATCGATGTCCCTGACGATCGATGTTCCTGACGATCGATGTCCCTGACGATCGATGTCCCTGATGATCGATGCCCCTGACGATCGATGCCCCTGACGATCGATGTCCCTGACGATCGGTGTCCCTGACGATCGATGTCCCTGACGATCGGTGTCCCTGACGATCGATGTCCCTGACGATCGATGTCCCTGACGATCGATGCCCCTGACGATCGATGTCCCTGACGATCGGTGTCCCTGACGATCGATGTCCCTGACGATCGATGCCCCTGACGATCGCTGTCCCTGACGATCGGTGTCCCTGACGATCGATGTCCCTGACGATCTATGTCCCTGACGATCGATGCCCCTGACGATCGATGCCCCTGACGATCGATGTCCCTGACGATCGATGCCCCTGACCGGTGCCTCTGACGATCGATGTCCCTGACGATCGATGTCCCTGACGATCGATGCCCCTGACGATCAATACCCCTGACGATCGATGCCCCTGACGATCGATGCCCCTGACGATCGATGTCCCTGACGATCGGTGCCCCTGACGATCGATGTCCCACACGATCGATGTCCCTGACGATCGGTGCCCCTGATGATCGATGTCCCTGACGATCGATGCCCCTGACGATCGGTGCCCCTGACGATCGATGTCCCTGACGATCGATGTCCCTGACGATCGATGTCCCTGACGATCGTTGTCCCTGACGATCGATGTCCCTGACGATCGATGCCCCTGACGATCGGTGTCCCTGACGATCGATGTCCCTGACGATCGATGCCCCTGACGATCGGTGTCCCTGACGATCGATGCCCCTGACGATCGATGTCCCTGACGATCGATGTCCCTGACGATCGGTGTCCCTGACGATCGATGTCCCTGACGATCGATGTCCCTGACGATCGATGTCCCTGACGATCGATGTCCCTGACGATCGATGTCCCTGACGATCGGTGTCCCTGACGATCGATGTCCCTGACGATCGATGTCCCTGACGATCGATGTCCCTGACGATCGGTGTCCCTGACGATCGATGTCCCTGACGATCGATGTCCCTGACGATCGGTGTCCCTGACGATCGATGTCCCTGACGATCGATGCCCCTGACGATCGATGTCCCTGACGATCGGTGTCCCTGACGATCGGTGTCCCTGACGATCAATGCCCCTGACGATCGATGTCCCTGACGATCGATGGTCCTGACGATCGATATCCCTGACGATCGATGCCCCTGACGATCGATGTCCCTGACGATCGGTGCCCCTGACAATCGATGTCCCTGACGATCTATGTCCCTGACGATCGATGCCCCTGACGATCGATGTCCCTGACGATCGATGCCCCTGACTGGTGCCTCTGACGATCGATGTCCCTGACGATCGATGGTCCTGACGATCGATATCCCTGACGATCGATGCCCCTGACGATCGATGTCCCTGACGATCGGTGCCCCTGACAATCGATGTCCCTGACGATCGATGTCCCTGACGATCGATGTCCCTGACGATCGATGTCCCTGACGATCGGTGTCCCTGACGATCGATGCCCCTGACGATCGGTGTCCCTGACGATCGATGTCCCAGACGATCGATGTCCCTGACGATCGATGTCCCTGACGATCGATGTCGCTGACGATCGATGTCCCTGACGATCGGTGTCCCTGACGATCGATGTCCCTGACGATCGATGTCCCTGACGATCGATGTCCCTGACGATCGATGTCCCTGACGATCGATGCCCCTGACGATCGATGCCCCTGACGATCGATGTGCCTGACGATCGATGTCCCTCACGATCGATGTCACTGACGATCGGTGTCCCTGACGATCGATGTCCCTGACGATCGATGTCCCTGACGATCGATGTGCCTGACGATCGATGTCCCTCACGATCGATGTCCCTGACGATCGATTACCTGACGATCGATGCCCCTGACGATCGGTGCCCCTGACGATCGATGTCCCAGACGATCGATGTCCCTGACGATCGATGTCCCTGACGATCGATGTCCCTGACGATCGATGTCACTGACGATCGATGCCCCTGACGATCGATGCCCCTGACGATCGATGTCCCTGACGATCGGTGTCCCTGACGATCGATGTCCCTGACGATCGATGTCCCTGACGATCGATGTCCCTGACGATCGATGTCCCTGACGATCGGTGTCCCTGACGATCGATGTCCCTGACGATCGATGCCCCTGACGATCGCTGTCCCTGACGATCGGTGTCCCTGACGATCGATGTCCCTGACGATCTATGTCCCTGACGATCGATGCCCCTGACGATCGATGTCCCTGACGATCGATGTCCCTGACGATCGATGTCCCTGACGATCGATGCCCCTGACGATCGATGTCCCTGACGATCGATGTCCCTGACGATCGATGCCCCTGACGATCGATGCCCCTGATGATCGGTGCCCCTGACGATCGATGTCCCTGACGATCGATGTCCCTGACGATCGATGCCCCTGACGATCGATGTCCCTGACGATCGATGCCCCTGACGATCGATGTCCATGACGATCGGTGTCCCTGACGATCGATGTCCCTGACGATCGATGTCCCTGACGATCGATGTCCCTGACGATCGATGTCCCTGACGATCGGTGTCCCTGACGATCGATGTCCCTGACGATCGATGTCCCTGACGATCGATGTCCCTGACGATCCGTGTCCCTGACGATCGGTGTCCCTGACGATCGATGCCCCTGACGATCGATGTCCCTGACGATCGATGCCCCTGACGATCGATGTCCCTGACGATCGGTGTCCCTGACGATCGATGCCCCTGACGATCGATGTCCCTGACGATCGGTGCCCCTGACGATCGATGTCCCTGACGATCGATGTCCCTGACGATCGATGTCCCTGACGATCGTTGTCCCTGACGATCGATGTCCCTGACGATCGATGTCCCTGACGATCGGTGTCCCTGACGATCGATGTCCCTGACGATCGATGTCCCTGACGATCGATGTCCCTGACGATCGGTGTCCCTGACGATCGATGTCCCTGACGATCGATGTCCCTGACGATCGGTGCCCCTGACGATCGATGCCCCTGACGATCGATGTCCCTGACGATCGGTGTCCCTGACGATCGGTGTCCCTGACGATCGATGTCCCTGACGATCGATGTCCCTGACGATCGATGTCCCTAACGATCGATGTCCGTGACGATCGATGTCCCTGACGATCGGTGTCCCTGACGATCGATGTCCCCGACGATCGATGCCCCTGACGATCGGTGCCCCTGACGATCGATGTCCCTGACGATCGATGTCCCTGACGATCGATGTCCCTGACGATCGTTGTCCCTGACGATCGATGTCCCTGACGATCGATGCCCCTGACGATCGATGTCCCTGACGATCGATGTCCCTGACGTTCTGTGCCCCTGACGATCGGTGTCCCTGACGATCGATGTCCCTGACGATCTATGCCCCTGACGATCGATGTCCCTGACGATCGATGTCCCTGACGATCTATGTCCCTGACGATCGATGTCCCTGACGATCGATGCCCCTGACGATCGCTGCCCCTGACGATCGATGCCCCTGACGATCGATGTCCCTGACGATCGATGCCCCTGACGATCGATGTCCCTGACGATCTGTGTCCCTGACGATCGATGTCCCTGACGATCGATGCCCCTGACGATTGATGTCCCTGACGATCGATGCCCCTGACGATCGATGTCCCTGACGATCAGTGCCCCTGACGATCGATGCCCCTGACGATCGATGCCCCTGACGATCGATGTCCCTGACGATCGATGTCCCTGACGATCGATGTCCCTGACGATCGGTGTCCCTGACGATCGGTGTCCCTGACGATCAATGCCCCTGACGATCGATGTCCCTGACGATCGATGGTCCTGACGATCGATATCCCTGACGATCGATGCCCCTGACGATCGATGTCCCTGACGATCGGTGCCCCTGACAATCGATGTCCCTGACGATCTATGTCCCTGACGATCGATGCCCCTGACGATCGATGTCCCTGACGATCGATGCCCCTAACTGGTGCCTCTGACGATCGATGTCCCTGACGATCGATGTCCCTGACGATCGATGTCCCTGACGATCGATGTCCCTGACGATCGATGTCCCTGACGATCGGTGTCCCTGACGATCGATGCCCCTGACGATCGGTGTCCCTGACGATCGATGTCCCAGACGATCGATGTCCCTGACGATCGATGTCCCTGATGATCGATGTCGCTGACGATCGATGTCCCTGACGATCGGTGTCCCTGACGATCGATGGCCCTGACGATCGATGCCCCTGATGATCGATGTGCCTGACGATCGATGTCCCTCACGATCGATGTCCCTGACGATCGGTGTCCCTGACGATCGATGTCCCTGACGATCGATGTCCCTGACGATCGATGTGCCTGACGATCGATGTCCCTCACGATCGATGTCCCTGACGATCGATTACCTGACGATCGATGCCCCTGACGATCGGTGCCCCTGACGATCGATGTCCCAGACGATCGATGTCCCTGACGATCGATGTCCCTGACGATCGATGTCCCTGACGATCGATGTCCCTGACGATCGATGCCCCTGACGATCGCTGTCCCTGACGATCGGTGTCCCTGACGATCGATGTCCCTGACGATCTATGTCCCTGACGATCGATGCCCCTGACGATCGATGTCCCTGACGATCGATGTCCCTGACGATCGATGCCCCTGACGATCGATGTCCCTGACGATCGATGTCCCTGACGATCGATGCCCCTGACGATCGATGCCCCTGATGATCGGTGCCCCTGACGATCGATGTCCCTGACGATCGATGTCCCTGACGATCGATGCCCCTGACGATCGATGTCCCTGACGATCGATGCCCCTGACGATCGATGTCCCTGACGATCGGTGTCCCTGACGATCGATGTCCCTGACGATCGATGTCCCTGACGATCGATGTCCCTGACGATCGATGTCCCTGACGATCGGTGTCCCTGACGATCGATGTCCCTGACGATCGATGTCCCTGACGATCGATGTCCCTGACGATCCGTGTCCCTGACGATCGATGTCCCTGACGATCGATGCCCCTGACGATCGATGTCCCTGAAGATCGATGCCCCTGACGATCGATGTTCCTGACGATCGGTGTCCCTGACGATCGATGCCCCTGACGATCGATGTCCCTGACGATCGATGTCCCTGACGATCGATGTCCCTGACGATCGATGTCCCTGACGATCGTTGTCCCTGACGATCGATGTCCCTGACGATCGGTGTCCCTGACGATCGATGTCCCTGACGATCGATGTCCCTGACGATCGATGTCCCTGACGATCGGTGTCCCTGACGATCGATGTCCCTGACGATCGATGTCCCTGACGATCGGTGTCCCTGACGATCGATGCCCCTGACGATCGATGTCCCTGACGATCGGTGTCCCTGACGATCGATGTCCCTGACGATCGATGTCCCTGACGATCGATGTCCCTGACGATCGATGTCCCTGACGATCGATGTCCCTGACGATCGGTGCCCCTGACGATCGATGTCCCCGACGATCGATGCCCCTGACGATCGGTGCCCCTGACGATCGATGTCCCTGACGATCGATGTCCCTGACGATCGATGTCCCTGACGATCGTTGTCCCTGACGATCGATGTCCCTGACGATCGATGCCCCTGACGATCGATGTCCCTGACGATCGATGTCCCTGACGATCTGTGCCCCTGACGATCGGTGTCCCTGACGATCGATGTCCCTGACGAATTATGCCCCTGACGATCGTTGTCCCTGACGATCGATGTCCCTGACGATCTATGTCCCTGACGATCGATGTCCCTGACGATCGATGCCACTGACGATCGCTGCCCCTGACGATCGATGCCCCTGACGATCGATGTCCCTGACGATCGATGCCCCTGACGATCGATGTCCCTGACGATCGGTGTCCCTGACGATCGATGTCCCTGACGATCGATGCCCCTGACGATCGATGTCCCTGACGATCGATGCCCCTGACGATCGATGTCCCTGACGATCAGTGCCCCTGACGATCGATGCCCCTGACGATCGATGCCCCTGACGATCGATGTCCCTGACGATCGATGTCCCTGACGATCGATGTCCCTGACGATCGGTGCCCCTGACGATCGATGTCCCTGACGATCGATGTCCCTGACGATCGATGCCCCTGACGATCGATGACCCTGGCGATCGATGTCCCTGACGATCGATGTCCCTGACGATCGATGTCCCTGACGATCGATGTCCCTGACGATCGATGTCCCTGACGATCGGTGTCCCTGACGATCGATGCCCCTGACGATCGATGCCCCTGACGATCGATGCCCCTGACGATCGATGTCCCTGACGATCGATGCCCCTGACGATCGATGTCCCTGACGATCGATGTCCCTGACGATCGGTGTCCCTGACGATCGATGTCCCTGACGATCGATGTCCCTGACGATCGGTGTCCCTGACGATCGATGTCCCTGGCGATCGATGCCCCTGACGATCGATGTCCCTGACGATCGGTGTCCCTGACGATCAGTGTCCCTGACGATCAATGCCCCTGACTATCGATGGCCCTGACGATCGATGGCCCTGACGATCGATGCCCCTGACGATCGATGCCCCTGACGATCGATGTCCCTGACTGGGGCCCCTGACGATCGATGTCCCTGACGATCGATGTCCCTGACGATCGATGCCCCTGACGATCAATACCCCTGACGATCGATGCCCCTGACGATCGATGCCCCTGACGATCGATGTCCCTGACGATCGGTGCCCCTGACGATCGATGTCCCACACGATCGATGTCCCTGACGATCGATGTCCCACACGATCGATGTCCCTGACGATCGGTGCCCCTGACCATCGATGTCCCTGACGATCGGTGCCCCTGACGATCGATGTCCCTGACGATCGATGTCCCTGACGATCGATGTCCCTGACGATCGTTGTCCCTGACGATCGATGTCCCTGACGATCGATGCCCCTGACGATCGGTGTCCCTGACGATCGATGTCCCTGACGATCGATGCCCCTGACGATCGGTGTCCCTGACGATCGATGTCCCTGACGATCGATGTCCCTGACGATCGATGTCCCTGACGATCGATGTCCCTGACGATCGATGTCCCTGACGATCGATGTCCCTGACGATCGATGTCCCTGACGATCGGTGTCCCTGACGATCGATGTCCCTGACGATCGATGTCCCTGACGATCGATGTCCCTGACGATCGATGTCCCTGACGATCGATGTCCCTGACGATCGATGTCCCTGACGATCGGTGTCCCTGACGATCGATGTCCCTGACGATCGATGCCCCTGACGATCGATGTCCCTGACGATCGGTGTCCCTGACGATCGGTGTCACTGACGATCAATGCCCCTGACGATCGATGTCCCTGATGATCGATGGTCCTGACGATCGATATCCCTGACGATCGATGCCCCTGACGATCGATGTCCCTGACGATCGGTGCCCCTGACAATCGATGTTACCTGACGATCTATGTCCCTGACGATCGATGCCCCTGACGATCGATGTCCCTGACGATCGATGCCCCTGACGATCGATGTCCCTGACGATCGATGTCCCTGACGATCGGTGTCTCAGACGATCGATGTCCCTGACGATCGATGTCCCTGACGATCGATGTCCCTGACGATCGGTGTCCCTGACGATCGGTGTCCCTGACGATCAGTGTCCCTGACGATCGATGTCCCTGACGATCGATGTCCCTGACGATCGATGTCCCTGACGATCGATGTCCCTGACGATCGATGTCCCTGACGATAGGTGTCCCTGACGATCGATGCCCCTGACGATCGGTGTCCCTGACGATCGATGTCCCAGACGATCGATGTCCCTGACGATCGATGTCCCTGACGATCGATGTCGCTGACGATCGATGTCCCTCACGATCGATGTCCCTGACGATCGATGTCCCTGACGATCGATGCCCCTGACGATCGATGTGCCTGACGATCGATGTCCCTGACGATCGATGTCCCTGACGATCGATGTGCCTGACGATCGATGTCCCTCACGATCGATGTCCCTGACGATCGATTACCTGACGATCGATGCCCCTGACGATCGGTGCCCCTGACGATCGATGTCCCTGACGATCGATGTCCCTGACGATCGATGTCCCTGACGATCGATGTCCCTGAAGATCGATGCCCCTGACGATCGATGCCCCTGACGATCGATGTCCCTGACGATCGGTGTCCCTGACGATCGATGTCCCTGACGATCGGTGTCCCTGACGATCGATGTCCCTGACGATCGATGTCCCTGACGATCGATGTCCCTGACGATCGGTGTCCCTGACGATCGATGTCCCTGACGATCGACGCCCCTGACGATCGCTGTCCCTGACGATCGATGCCCCTGACGATCGATGTCCCTGACGATCGGTGTCCCTGACGATCGATGTCCCTGACGATCGGTGTCCCTGACGATCGGTTTCCCTGACGATCGATGTCCCTGACGATCGATGTCCCTGACGATCGATGTCCCTGACGATCGATGTCCCTGACGATCGGTGCCCCTGACGATCGATGTCCCCGACGATCGATGCCCCTGACGATCGGTGCCCCTGACGATCGATGTCCCTGACGATCGATGTCCCTGACGATCGATGTCCCTGACGATCGTTGTCCCTGACGATCGATGTCCCTGACGATCGATGCCCCTGACGATCGATGTCCCTGACGATCGATGTCCCTGACGATCTGTGTCCCTGACAATCGGTGTCCCTGACGATCGATGTCCCTGACGATCGATGCCCCTGACGATCGCTGTCCCTGACGATCGATGCCCCTGACGATCGATGTCCCTGACGATCGGTGTCCCTGACGATCGATGTGCCTGACGATCGGTGTCCCTGACGATCGGTTTCCCTGACGATCGATGTCCCTGACGATCGATGTCCCTGACGATCGATGTCCCTGACGATCGATGTCCCTGACGATCGATGTCCCTGACGATCGGTGCCCCTGACGATCGATGTCCCCGACGATCGATGCCCCTGACGATCGGTGCCCCTGACGATCGATGTCCCTGACGATCGATGTCCCTGACGATCGATGTCCCTGACGATCGTTGTCCCTGACGATCGATGCCCCTGACGATCGATGCCCCTGACGATCGATGTCCCTGACGATCGATGTCCCTGACGATCTGTGCCCCTGACGATCGGTGTCCCTGACGATCGATGTCCCTGACGATCTATGCCCCTGACGATCGTTGTCCCTGACGATCGATGTCCCTGACGATCTATGTCCCTGACGATCGATGTCCCTGACGATCGATGTCCCTGACGATCGATGTCCCTGACGATCGGTGTCCCTGACGATCGATGTCCCTGACGATCGATGCCCCTGACGATCGATGTCCCTGACGATCGGTGTCCCTGACGATCGGTGTCCCTGACGATCAATGCCCCTGACGATCGATGTCCCTGATGATCGATGGTCCTGACGATCGATATCCCTGACGATCGATGCCCCTGACGATCGATGTCCCTGACGATCGGTGCCCCTGACAATCGATGTTACCTGACGATCTATGTCCCTGACGATCGATGCCCCTGACGATCGATGTCCCTGACGATCGATGCCCCTGACGATCGATGTCCCTGACGATCGATGTCCCTGACGATCGGTGTCTCAGACGATCGATGTCCCTGACGATCGATGTCCCTGACGATCGATGTCCCTGACGATCGGTGTCCCTGACGATCGGTGTCCCTGACGATCAGTGTCCCTGACGATCGATGTCCCTGACGATCGATGTCCCTGACGATCGATGTCCCTGACGATCGATGTCCCTGACGATCGATGTCCCTGACGATAGGTGTCCCTGACGATCGATGCCCCTGACGATCGGTGTCCCTGACGATCGATGTCCCAGACGATCGATGTCCCTGACGATCGATGTCCCTGACGATCGATGTCGCTGACGATCGATGTCCCTCACGATCGATGTCCCTGACGATCGATGTCCCTGACGATCGATGCCCCTGACGATCGATGTGCCTGACGATCGATGTCCCTGACGATCGATGTCCCTGACGATCGATGTGCCTGACGATCGATGTCCCTCACGATCGATGTCCCTGACGATCGATTACCTGACGATCGATGCCCCTGACGATCGGTGCCCCTGACGATCGATGTCCCTGACGATCGATGTCCCTGACGATCGATGTCCCTGACGATCGATGTCCCTGAAGATCGATGCCCCTGACGATCGATGCCCCTGACGATCGATGTCCCTGACGATCGGTGTCCCTGACGATCGATGTCCCTGACGATCGGTGTCCCTGACGATCGATGTCCCTGACGATCGATGTCCCTGACGATCGATGTCCCTGACGATCGGTGTCCCTGACGATCGACGTCCCTGACGATCGACGCCCCTGACGATCGCTGTCCCTGACGATCGATGCCCCTGACGATCGATGTCCCTGACGATCGGTGTCCCTGACGATCGATGTCCCTGACGATCGGTGTCCCTGACGATCGGTTTCCCTGACGATCGATGTCCCTGACGATCGATGTCCCTGACGATCGATGTCCCTGACGATCGATGTCCCTGACGATCGATGTCCCTGACGATCGGTGCCCCTGACGATCGATGTCCCCGACGATCGATGCCCCTGACGATCGGTGCCCCTGACGATCGATGTCCCTGACGATCGATGTCCCTGACGATCGATGTCCCTGACGATCGTTGTCCCTGACGATCGATGTCCCTGACGATCGATGCCCCTGACGATCGATGTCCCTGACGATCGATGTCCCTGACGATCTGTGTCCCTGACGATCGGTGTCCCTGACGATCGATGTCCCTGACGATCGATGCCCCTGACGATCGCTGTCCCTGACGATCGATGCCCCTGACGATCGATGTCCCTGACGATCGGTGTCCCTGACGATCGATGTGCCTGACGATCGGTGTCCCTGACGATCGGTTTCCCTGACGATCGATGTCCCTGACGATCGATGTCCCTGACGATCGATGTCCCTGACGATCGATGTCCCTGACGATCGATGTCCCTGACGATCGGTGCCCCTGACGATCGATGTCCCCGACGATCGATGCTCCTGACGATCGGTGCCCCTGACGATCGATGTCCCTGACGATCGATGTCCCTGACGATCGATGTCCCTGACGATCGTTGTCCCTGACGATCGATGCCCCTGACGATCGATGCCCCTGACGATCGATGTCCCTGACGATCGATGTCCCTGACGATCTGTGCCCCTGACGATCGGTGTCCCTGACGATCGATGTCCCTGACGATCTATGCCCCTGACGATCGTTGTCCCTGACGATCGATGTCCCTGACGATCTATGTCCCTGACGATCGATGTCCCTGACGATCGATGCCACTGACGATCGCTGCCCCTGACGATCGATGCCCCTGACGATCGATGTCCCTGACGATCGATGCCCCTGACGATCGATGTCCCTGACGATCGGTGTCCCTGACGATCGATGTCCCTGACGATCGATGCCCCTGACGATCGATGCCCCTGACGATCGATGCCCCTGACGATCGATGTCCCTGACGATCAGTGCCCCTGACGATCGATGCACCTGACGATCGATGCCCCTGACGATCGATGTCCCTGACGATCGATGTCCCTGACGATCGATGTCCCTGACGATCGGTGCCCCTGACGATCGATGTCCCTGACGATCGATGTCCCTGACGATCGATGCCCCTGACGATCGATGACCCTGACGATCGATGTCCCTGACGATCGATGTCCCTGACGATCGATGTCCCTGACGATCGATGTCCCTGACGATCGATGTCCCTGACGATCGATGTCCCTGACGATCGGTGTCCCTGACGATCGATGCCCCTGACGATCGATGCCCCTGACGATCGATGTCCCTGACGATCGATGCCCCTGACGATCGATGTCCCTGACGATCGATGTCCCTGACGATCGGTGTCCCTGACGATCGATGTCCCTGACGATCGATGTCCCTGACGATCGGTGTCCCTGACGATCGATGTCCCTGACGATCGATGCCCCTGACGATCGATGTCCCTGACGATCGGTGTCCCTGACGATCAGTGTCCCTGACGATCAATGCCCCTGACTATCGATGGCCCTGACGATCGATGGCCCTGACGATCGATGCCCCTGACGATCGATGCCCCTGACGATCGATGTCCCTGACTGGTGCCCCTGACGATCGATGTCCCTGACGATCGATGTCCCTGACGATCGATGCCCCTGACGATCAATACCCCTGACGATCGATGCCCCTGACGATCGATGCCCCTGACGATCGATGTCCCTGACGATCGGTGCCCCTGACGATCGATGTCCCACACGATCGATGTCCCTGACGATAGATGTCCCACACGATCGATGTCCCTGACGATCGGTGCCCCTGATGATCGATGTCCCTGACGATCGTTGTCCCTGACGATCGATGTCCCTGACGATCGATGCCCCTGACGATCGGTGTCCCTGACGATCGATGTCCCTGACGATCGATGCCCCTGACGATCGGTGTCCCTGACGATCGATGTCCCTGACGATCGATGTCCCTGACGATCGATGTCCCTGACGATCGATGTCCCTGACGATCGATGTCCCTGACGATCGATGTCCCTGACGATCGATGTCCCTGACGATCGGTGTCCCTGACGATCGATGTCCCTGACGATCGATGTCCCTGACGATCGATGTCCCTGACGATCGATGTCCCTGACGATCGATGTCCCTGACGATCGATGTCCCTGACGATCGATGTCCCTGACGATCGGTGTCCCTGACGATCGATGTCCCTGACGATCGATGCCCCTGATGATCGATGTCCCTGACGATCGGTGCCCCTGACAATCGATGTTACCTGACGATCTATGTCCCTGACGATCGATGCCCCTGACGATCGATGTCCCTGACGATCGATGCCCCTGACGATCGATGTCCCTGACGATCGATGTCCCTGACGATCGGTGTCCCTGACGATCAGTGTCCCAGACGATCGATGTCCCTGACGATCGATGTCCCTGACGATCGATGTCCCTGACGATCGGTGTCCCTGACGATCGGTGTCCCTGACGATCAGTGTCCCTGACGATCGGTGCCTCTGACGATCGATGTCCCTGACGATCGATGTCCCTGACGATCGATGTCCCTGACGATCGATGTCCCTGACGATCGATGTCCCTGACGATAGGTGTCCCTGACGATCGATGCCCCTGACGATCGGTGTCCCTGACGATCGATGTCCCAGACGATCGATGTCCCTGACGATCGATGTCCCTGACGATCGATGTCGCTGACGATCGATGTCCCTGACGATCGGTGTCCCTGACGATCGATGTCCCTGACGATGGATGCCCCTGACGATCGATGTGCCTGACGATCGATGTCCCTCACGATCGATGTCCCTGACGATCGGTGTCCCTGACGATCGATGTCCCTGACGATCGATGTCCCTGACGATCGATGTGCCTGACGATCGATGTCCCTCACGATCGATGTCCCTGACGATCGATGCCCCTGACGATCGGTGCCCCTGACGATCGATGTCCCTGACGATCGATGTCCCTGACGATCGATGTCCCTGACGATCGATGTCCCTGAAGATCGATGCCCCTGACGATCGATGCCCCTGACGATCGATGTCCCTGACGATCGGTGTCCCTGACGATCGATGTCCCTGACGATCGGTGTCCCTGACGATCGATGTCCCTGACGATCGATGTCCCTGACGATCGATGTCCCTGACGATCGGTGTCCCTGACGATCGATGTCCCTGACGATCGATGCCCCTGACGATCGCTGTCCCTGACGATCGATGCCCCTGACGATCGATGTCCCTGACGATCGGTGTCCCTGACGATCGATGTCCCTGACGATCGGTGTCCCTGACGATCGATGTCCCTGACGATCGATGTCCCTGACGATCGATGTCCCTGACGATCGGTGTCCCTGACGATCGGTGTCCCTGACGATCGATGCCCCTGACGATCGCTGTCCCTGACGATCGGTGTCCCTGACGATCGATGTCCCTGACGATCTATGTCCCTGACGATCGATGCCCCTGACGATCGATGTCCCTGACGATCGATGTCCCTGACGATCGATGTCCCTGACGATCGATGCCCCTGACGATCGGTGCCCCTGACGATCGATGTCCCTGACGATCGATGTCCCTGACGATCGATGCCCCTGACGATCGATGTCCCTGACGATCGATGCCCCTGACGATCGATGTCCCTGACGATCGGTGTCCCTGACGATCGATGTCCCTGACGATCGATGTCCCTGACGATCGATGTCCCTGACGATCGATGTCCCTGACGATCGATGTCCCTGACGATCGATGTCCCTGACGATCGATGTCCCTGACGATCGATGCCCCTGACGATCGATGTCCCTGACGATCGGTGTCCCTGACGATCGATGCCCCTGACGATCGATGTCCCTGACGATCGATGTCCCTGACGATCGATGCCCCTGACGATCGATGTCCCTGACAATCGATGCCCCTGACGATCGATGCCCCTGACGATCGATGTCCCTGACAATTGATGTCCCTGACGATCAGTGCCCCTGACGATCGATGCCCCTGACGATCGATGTCCCTGACGATCGGTGTCCCTGACGATCGATGCCCCTGACGATCGATGTCGCTGACGATCGGTGCCCCTGACGATCGATGCCCCTGACGATCGATGTCCCTGACGATCGGTGTCCCTGACGATCGATGCCCCTGACGATCGATGTCGCTGACGATCGGTGCCCCTGACGATCGATGTCCCTGACGATCGATGTCCCTGACGATCGATGTCCCTGACGATCGATGTCCCTGACGATCGATGCCCCTGACGATCGATGTCCCTGACGATCGATGTCCCTGACGATCGTTGTCCCTGACGATCGATGTCCCTGACGATCGATGCCCCTGACGATCGGTGTCCCTGACGATCGATGTCCCTGACGATCGATGCCCCTGACGATCGGTGTCCCTGACGATCGATGCCCCTGACGATCGGTGTCCCTGACGATCGATGTCCCTGACGATCGATGTCCCTGACGATCGGTGTCCATGACGATCGATGTCCCTGACGATCGATGTCCCTGACGATCGGTGTCCCTGACGATCGATGTCCCTGACGATCGATGTCCCTGACGATCGATGTCCCTGACGATCGGTGTCCCGGACGATCGATGTCCCTGACGATCGATGTCCCTGACGATCGATGTCCCAGACGATCGATGTCCCTGACGATCGATGTCCCTGACGATCGATGCCCCTGACGATCGATGTGCCTGACGATCGATGTCCCTCACGATCGATGTCCTTGACGATCGATTACCTGACGATCGATGCCCCTGACGATCGGTGCCCCTGACGATCGATGTCCCTGACGATCGATGCCCCTGACGATCGGTGTCCCTGACGATCGATGCCCCTGACGATCGATGTCCCTGACGATCGGTGTCCCTGACGATCGATGTCCCTGACGATCGATGTCCCTGACGATCGATGTCCCTGACGATCGATGTCCCTGACGATCGGTGTCCCTGACGATCGATGTCCCTGACGATCGATGTCCCTGACGATCGGTGTCCCTGACGATCGATGTCCCTGACGATCGATGTCCCTGACGATCGGTGTCCCTGACGATCGATGTCCCTGACGATCGATGTCCCTGACGATCGGTGTCCCTGACGATCGATGTCCCTGACGATCGATGCCCCTGACGATCGATGTCCCTGACGATCGGTGTCCCTGACGATCGGTGTCCCTGACGATCAATGCCCCTGACGATCGATGTCCCTGACGATCGATGGTCCTGACGATCGATATCCCTGACGATCGATGCCCCTGACGATCGATGTCCCTGACGATCGGTGCCCCTGACAATCGATGTCCCTGACGATCTATATCCCTGACGATCGATGCCCCTGACGATCGATGTCCCTGACGATCGATGCCCCTGACTGGTGCCTCTGACGATCGATGTCCCTGACGATCGGTGTCCCTGACGATCGATGCCCCTGACGATCGGTGTCCCTGACGATCGATGTCCCAGACGATCGATGTCCCTGACGATCGATGTCCCTGACGATCGATGTCGCTGACGATCGATGTCCCTGACGATCGGTGTCCCTGACGATCGATGTCCCTGACGATCGATGCCCCTGACGATCGATGTGCCTGACGATCGATGTCCCTCACGATCGATGTCCCTGACGATCGGTGTCCCTGACGATCGATGTCCCTGACGATCGATGTCCCTGACGATCGATGTGCCTGACGATCGATGTCCCTCACGATCGATGTCCCTGACGATCGATTACCTGACGATCGATGCCCCTGACGATCGGTGCCTCTGACGTTCGATGTCCCATACGATCGATGCCCCTGACGATCGATGTCCCTGACGATCGGTGTCCCTGACGATCGATGTCCCTGACGATCGGTGTCCCTGACGATCGATGTCCCTGACGATCGATGTCCCTGACGATCGATGTCCCTGACGATCGGTGTCCCTGACGATCGATGTCCCTGACGATCGATGCCCCTGACGATCGCTGTCCCTGACGATCGGTGTCCCTGACGATCGATGTCCCTGACGATCTATGTCCCTGACGATCGATGTCCCTGACGATCGATGTCCCTGACGATCGATGTCCCTGACGATCGATGCCCCTGACGATCGATGTCCCTGACGATCGATGTCCCTGACGATCGATGCCCCTGACGATCGATGCCCCTGACGATCGGTGCCCCTGACGATCGATGTCCCTGACGATCGATGTCCCTGACGATCGATGCCCCTGACGATCGATGTCCCT
This sequence comes from Pristiophorus japonicus, assembly GCF_044704955.1. Lineage (NCBI taxonomy): Eukaryota > Metazoa > Chordata > Chondrichthyes > Pristiophoridae > Pristiophorus > Pristiophorus japonicus. The sequence goes on from NC_092011.1 coordinate 4,127,998, forward strand.
GACGATCGATGCCCCTGACGATCGATGTCCCTGACGATCGGTGTCCCTGACGATCGATGTCCCTGACGATCGATGTCCCTGACGATCGATGTCCCTGACGATCGATGTCCCTGACGATCGGTGTCCCTGACAATCGATGTCCCTGACGATCGATGTCCCTGACGATCCGTGTCCCTGACGATCGATGTCCCTGACGATCGATGCCCCTGACGATCGATGTCCCTGACGATCGATGCCCCTGACGATCGCTGTCCCTGACGATCGGTGTCCCTGACGATCGATGCCCCTGACGATCGATGTCCCTGACGATCGGTGCCCCTGACGATCGATGTCCCTGACGATCGATGTCCCTGACGATCGATGTCCCTGAAGATCGTTGTCCCTGACGATCGATGTCCCTGACGATCGATGCCCCTGATGATCGGTGCCCCTGACGATCGATGTCCCTGACGATCGATGTCCCTGACGATCGATGTCCCTGACGATCGTTGTCCCTGACGATCGATGTCCCTGACGATCGATGCCCCTGACGATCGATGTCCCTGACAATCGATGTCCCTGACGATCAGTGCCCCTGACGATCGATGCCCCTGACGATCGATGTCCCTGACGATCGGTGTCCCTGACGATCGATGCCCCTGACGATCGATGTCCCTGACGATCGGTGCCCCTGACGATCGATGTCCCTGACGATCGATGTCCCTGACGATCGATGTCCCTGACGATCGATGCCCCTGACGATCGATGCCCCTGACGATCGATGTCCCTGACGATCGGTGTCCCTGACGATCGATGTGCCAGACGATCGATGTCCCTGACGATCGATGTCCCTGACGATCGATGTCGCTGACGATCGATGTCCCTGACGATCGGTGTCCCTGACGATCGATGTCCCTGACGATCGATGTCCCTGACGATCGATGTGCCTGACGATCGATGTCCCTGACGATCGATTACCTGACGATCGATGCCCCTGACGATCGGTGCCCCTGACGATCGATGTCCCTGACGATCGATGTCCCTGACGATCGATGTCCCTGACGATCGATGCCCCTGACGATCGATGCCCCTGACGATCGATGTCCCTGACGATCGGTGTCCCTGACGATCGATGTCCCTGACGATCGGTGTCCCTGACGATCGATGTCCCTGACGATCGATGTCCCTGACGATCGATGTCCCTGACGATCGGTGTCCCTGACGATCGATGTCCCTGACGATCGATGCCCCTGACGATCGCTGTCCCTGACGATCGATGCCCCTGACGATCGATGTCCCTGACGATCGGTGTCCCTGACGATCGATGTCCCTGACGATCGGTGTCCCTGACGATCGATGTCCCTGACGATCGATGTCCCTGACGATCGATGTCCCTGACGATCGGTGTCCCTGACGATCGATGTCCCTGACGATCGATGCCCCTGACGATCGCTGTCCCTGACGATCGGTGTCCCTGACGATCGATGTCCCTGACGATCTATGTCCCTGACGATCGATGCCCCTGACGATCGATGTCCCTGACGATCGATGTCCCTGACGATCGATGTCCCTGACGATCGATGCCCCTGACGATCGGTGCCCCTGACGATCGATGAACCTGACGGTCGATGTCCCTGACGATCGGTGCCCCTGACGATCGATGTCCCTGACGATCCGTGTCCCTGACGATCGATGTCCCTGACGATCGATGCCCCTGACGATCGATGTCCCTGACGATCGATGCCCCTGACGATCGATGTCCCTGACGATCGGTGTCCCTGACGATCGATGCCCCTGACGATCGATGTCCCTGACGATCGGTGCCCCTGACGATCGATGTCCCTGACGATCGATGTCCCTGACGATCGATGTCCCTGACGATCGTTGTCCCTGACGATCGATGTCCCTGACGATCGATGCCCCTGATGATCGGTGCCCCTGACGATCGATGTCCCTGACGATCGATGTCCCTGACGATCGATGTCCCTGACGATCGTTGTCCCTGACGATCGATGTCCCTGACGATCGATGCCCCTGACGATCGATGTCCCTGACGATCGATGTCCCTGACGATCAGTGCCCCTGACGATCGATGCTCCTGACGATCGATGTCCCTGACGATCGGTGTCCCTGACGATCGATGCCCCTGACGATCGATGTCCCTGACGATCGGTGCCCCTGACGATCGATGTCCCTGACGATCGATGTCCCTGACGATCGATGTCCCTGACGATCGATGTCCCTGACGATCGATGCCCCTGACGATCGATGTCCCTGACGATCGATGTCCCTGACGATCGTTGTCCCTGACGATCGATGTCCCTGACGATCGATGCCCCTGACGATCGGTGTCCCTGACGATCGATGTCCCTCACGATCGATGTCCCTGACGATCGGTGTCCCTGACGATCGATGCCCCTGACGATCGATGTGCCTGACGATCGATGTCCCTCACGATCGATGTCCTTGACGATCGATTACCTGACGATCGACGCCCCTGACGATCGGTGCCCCTGACGATCGATGTCCCTGACGATCGATGCCCCTGACGATCGGTGTCCCTGACGATCGATGCCCCTGACGATCGATGTCCCTGACGATCGATGTCCCTGACGATCGGTGTCCCTGACGATCGCTGTCCCTGACGATCGATGTCCCTGACGATCGATGTCCCTGACGATCGATGTCCCTGACGATCGATGTCCCTGACGATCGGTGTCCCTGACGATCGATGTCCCTGACGATCGATGTCCCTGACGATCGATGTCCCTGACGATCGATGTCCCTGACGATCGATGTCCCTGACGATCGATGTCCCTGACGATCGGTGTCCCTGACGATCGATGTCCCTGACGATCGATGCCCCTGACGATCGATGTCCCTGACGATCGGTGTCCCTGACGATCGGTGTCCCTGACGATCAATGCCCCTGACGATCGATGTCCCTGACGATCGATGGTCCTGACGATCGATATCCCTGACGATCGATGCCCCTGACGATCGATGTCCCTGACGATCGGTGCCCCTGACAATCGATGTCCCTGACGATCTATGTCCCTGACGATCGATGCCCCTGACGATCGATGTCCCTGACGATCGATGCCCCTGACTGGTGCCTCTGACGATCGATGTCCCTGACGATCGGTGTCCCTGACGATCGATGCCCCTGACGATCGGTGTCCCTGACGATCGATGTCCCAGACGATCGATGTCCCTGACGATCGATGTCCCTGACGATCGATGTCGCTGACGATCGATGTCCCTGACGATCGGTGTCCCTGACGATCGATGTCCCTGACGATCGATGCCCCTGACGATCGATGTGCCTGACGATCGATGTCCCTCACGATCGATGTCCCTGACGATCGGTGTCCCTGACGATCGATGTCCCTGACGATCGATGCCCCTGACGATCGATGTATCTGACGATCGATGTCCCTGACGATCGATGTGCCTGACGATCGATGTCCCTCACGATCGATGTCCCTGACGATCGATTACCTGACGATCGATGCCCCTGACGATCGGTGCCCCTGACGTTCGATGTCCCATACGATCGATGTCCCTGACGATCGATGTCCCTGACGATCGATGTCCCTGATGATCGATGCCCCTGACGATCGATGCCCCTGACGATCGATGTCCCTGACGATCGGTGTCCCTGACGATCGATGTCCCTGACGATCGGTGTCCCTGACGATCGATGTCCCTGACGATCGATGTCCCTGACGATCGATGTCCCTGACGATCGGTGTCCCTGACGATCGGTGTCCCTGACGATCGATGCCCCTGACGATCGCTGTCCCTGACGATCGGTGTCCCTGACGATCGATGTCCCTGACGATCTATGTCCCTGACGATCGATGTCCCTGACGATCGATGTCCCTGACGATCGATGTCCCTGACGATCGATGCCCCTGATGATCGATGTCCCTGACGATCGATGTCCCTGACGATCGATGCCCCTGACGATCGATGCCCCTGACGATCGGTGCCCCTGACGATCGATGCCCCTGACGATCGATGTCCCTGACGATCGATGCCCCTGACGATCGATGTCCCTGACGATCGATGCCCCTGACGATCGATGTCCCTGACGATCGGTGTCCCTGACGATCGATGTCCCTGACGATCGATGTCCCTGACGATCGATGTCCCTGACGATCGATGTCCCTGACGATCGGTGTCCCTGACGATCGATGTCCCTGACGATCGATGTCCCTGACGATCCGTGTCCCTGACGATCGATGTCCCTGACGATCGATGCCCCTGACGATCGATGTCCCTGACGATCGATGCCCCTGACGATCGATGTCCCTGACGATCGGTGTCCCTGACGATCGATGCCCCTGACGATCAATGTCCCTGACGATCGGTGCCCCTGACGATCGATGTCCCTGACGATCGATGTCCCTGACGATCGATGTCCCTGAAGATCTTTGTCCCTGACGATCGATGTCCCTGACGATCGATGCCCCTGATGATCGGTGCCCCTGACGATCGATGTCCCTGACGATCGATGTCCCTGACGATCGATGTCCCTGACGATCGTTGTCCCTGACGATCGATGTCCCTGACGATCGATGCCCCTGACGATCGATGTCCCTGACAATCGATGTCCCTGACGATCAGTGCCCCTGACGATCGATGCCCCTGACGATCGATGTCCCTGACGATCGGTGTCCCTGACGATCGATGCCCCTGACGATCGATGTCCCTGACGATCGGTGCCCCTGACGATCGATGTCCCTGACGATCGATGTCCCTGACGATCGATGTCCCTGACGATCGTTGTCCCTGACGATCGATGTTCCTGACGATCGATGCCCCTGACGATCGGTGTCCCTGACGATCGATGTCCCTGACGATCGTTGTCCCTGACGATCGATGTCCCTGACGATCGATGCCCCTGACGATCGATGCCCCTGACGATCGGTGTCCCTGACGATCGATGCCCCTGACGATCGGTGTCCCTGACGATCGATGTCCCTGACGATCGATGTCCCTGACGATCGATGTCCCTGACGATCGATGTCCCTGACGATCGGTGTCCCTGACGATCGATGTCCCTGACGATCGATGTCCCTGACGATCGATGTCCCTGACGATCGATGTCCCTGACGATCGATGTCCCTGACGATCGATGTCCCTGACGATCGATGTCCCTGACGATCGATGTCCCTGACGATCGGTGTCCCTGACGATCGATGTCCCTGACGATCGATGTCCCTGACGATCGATGTCCCTGACGATCGATGTCCCTGACGATCGATGTCCCTGACGATCGGTGTCCCTGACGATCGATGTCCCTGACGATCGATGTCCCTGACGATCGTTGTCCCTGACGATCGATGTCCCTGACGATCGATGCCCCTGACGATCGGTGTCCCTGACGATCGATGTCCCTCACGATCGATGTCCCTGACGATCGGTGTCCCTGACGATCGATGCCCCTGACGATCGATGTGCCTGACGATCGATGTCCCTCACGATCGATGTCCTTGACGATCGATTACCTGACGATCGACGCCCCTGACGATCGGTGCCCCTGACGATCGATGTCCCTGACGATCGATGCCCCTGACGATCGGTGTCCCTGACGATCGATGCCCCTGACGATCGATGTCCCTGACGATCGATGTCCCTGACGATCGGTGTCCCTGACGATCGCTGTCCCTGACGATCGATGTCCCTGACGATCGATGTCCCTGACGATCGATGTCCCTGACGATCGATGTCCCTGACGATCGGTGTCCCTGACGATCGATGTCCCTGACGATCGATGTCCCTGACGATCGATGTCCCTGACGATCGATGTCCCTGACGATCGATGTCCCTGACGATCGATGTCCCTGACGATCGGTGTCCCTGACGATCGATGTCCCTGACGATCGATGCCCCTGACGATCGATGTCCCTGACGATCGGTGTCCCTGACGATCGGTGTCCCTGACGATCAATGCCCCTGACGATCGATGTCCCTGACGATCGATGGTCCTGACGATCGATATCCCTGACGATCGATGCCCCTGACGATCGATGTCCCTGACGATCGGTGCCCCTGACAATCGATGTCCCTGACGATCTATGTCCCTGACGATCGATGCCCCTGACGATCGATGTCCCTGACGATCGATGCCCCTGACTGGTGCCTCTGACGATCGATGTCCCTGACGATCGGTGTCCCTGACGATCGATGCCCCTGACGATCGGTGTCCCTGACGATCGATGTCCCAGACGATCGATGTCCCTGACGATCGATGTCCCTGACGATCGATGTCGCTGACGATCGATGTCCCTGACGATCGGTGTCCCTGACGATCGATGTCCCTGACGATCGATGCCCCTGACGATCGATGTGCCTGACGATCGATGTCCCTCACGATCGATGTCCCTGACGATCGGTGTCCCTGACGATCGATGTCCCTGACGATCGATGCCCCTGACGATCGATGTATCTGACGATCGATGTCCCTGACGATCGATGTGCCTGACGATCGATGTCCCTCACGATCGATGTCCCTGACGATCGATTACCTGACGATCGATGCCCCTGACGATCGGTGCCCCTGACGTTCGATGTCCCATACGATCGATGTCCCTGACGATCGATGTCCCTGACGATCGATGTCCCTGATGATCGATGCCCCTGACGATCGATGCCCCTGACGATCGATGTCCCTGACGATCGGTGTCCCTGACGATCGATGTCCCTGACGATCGGTGTCCCTGACGATCGATGTCCCTGACGATCGATGTCCCTGACGATCGATGTCCCTGACGATCGGTGTCCCTGACGATCGGTGTCCCTGACGATCGATGCCCCTGACGATCGCTGTCCCTGACGATCGGTGTCCCTGACGATCGATGTCCCTGACGATCTATGTCCCTGACGATCGATGTCCCTGACGATCGATGTCCCTGACGATCGATGTCCCTGACGATCGATGCCCCTGATGATCGATGTCCCTGACGATCGATGTCCCTGACGATCGATGCCCCTGACGATCGATGCCCCTGACGATCGGTGCCCCTGACGATCGATGCCCCTGACGATCGATGTCCCTGACGATCGATGCCCCTGACGATCGATGTCCCTGACGATCGATGCCCCTGACGATCGATGTCCCTGACGATCGGTGTCCCTGACGATCGATGTCCCTGACGATCGATGTCCCTGACGATCGATGTCCCTGACGATCGATGTCCCTGACGATCGGTGTCCCTGACGATCGATGTCCCTGACGATCGATGTCCCTGACGATCCGTGTCCCTGACGATCGATGTCCCTGACGATCGATGCCCCTGACGATCGATGTCCCTGACGATCGATGCCCCTGACGATCGATGTCCCTGACGATCGGTGTCCCTGACGATCGATGCCCCTGACGATCAATGTCCCTGACGATCGGTGCCCCTGACGATCGATGTCCCTGACGATCGATGTCCCTGACGATCGATGTCCCTGAAGATCTTTGTCCCTGACGATCGATGTCCCTGACGATCGATGCCCCTGATGATCGGTGCCCCTGACGATCGATGTCCCTGACGATCGATGTCCCTGACGATCGATGTCCCTGACGATCGTTGTCCCTGACGATCGATGTCCCTGACGATCGATGCCCCTGACGATCGATGTCCCTGACAATCGATGTCCCTGACGATCAGTGCCCCTGACGATCGATGCCCCTGACGATCGATGTCCCTGACGATCGGTGTCCCTGACGATCGATGCCCCTGACGATCGATGTCCCTGACGATCGGTGCCCCTGACGATCGATGTCCCTGACGATCGATGTCCCTGACGATCGATGTCCCTGACGATCGTTGTCCCTGACGATCGATGTTCCTGACGATCGATGCCCCTGACGATCGGTGTCCCTGACGATCGATGTCCCTGACGATCGTTGTCCCTGACGATCGATGTCCCTGACGATCGATGCCCCTGACGATCGATGCCCCTGACGATCGGTGTCCCTGACGATCGATGCCCCTGACGATCGGTGTCCCTGACGATCGATGTCCCTGACGATCGATGTCCCTGACGATCGATGTCCCTGACGATCGATGTCCCTGACGATCGGTGTCCCTGACGATCGATGTCCCTGACGATCGATGTCCCTGACGATCGATGTCCCTGACGATCGATGTCCCTGACGATCGATGTCCCTGACGATCGGTGTCCCTGACGATCGATGTCCCTGACGATCGATGTCCCTGACGATCGATGTCCCTGACGATCGATGTCCCTGACGATCGATGTCCCTGACGATCGGTGTCCCTGACGATCGGTGTCCCTGACGATCGATGTCCCTGACGATCGATGTCCCTGACGATCGGTGTCCCTGACGATCGATGTCCCTGACGATCGATGCCCCTGACGATCGATGTCCCTGACGATCGGTGTCCCTGACGATCGGTGTCCCTGACGATCAATGCCCCTGACGATCGGTGTCCCTGACGATCGGTGTCCCTGATGATCGGTGTCCCTGACGATCTATGCCCCTGACGATCGATGGTCCTGACGATCGATATCCCTGACGATCGATGCCCCTGACGATCGATGTCCCTGACGATCGGTGCCCCTGACGATCGATGTCCCTGACGATCTATGTCCCTGACGATCGATGCCCCTGACGATCGATGTCCCTGACGATCGATGCCCCTGACTGGTGCCCCTGACGATCGATGTCCCTGACGATCGATGTCCCTGACGATCGATGTCCCTGACGATCGATGCCCCTGACGATCGATGTCCCTGACAATCGATGTCCCTGACGATCAGTGCCCCTGACGATCGATGCCCCTGACGATCGATGTCCCTGACGATCGGTGTCCCTGACGATCGATGCCCCTGACGATCGATGTCCCTGACGATCGGTGCCCCTGACGATCGATGTCCCTGACGATCGATGTCCCTGACGATCGATGTCCCTGACGATCGTTGTCCCTGACGATCGATGTTCCTGACGATCGATGCCCCTGACGATCGGTGTCCCTGACGATCGATGTCCCTGACGATCGTTGTCCCTGACGATCGATGTCCCTGACGATCGATGCCCCTGACGATCGATGCCCCTGACGATCGGTGTCCCTGACGATCGATGCCCCTGACGATCGGTGTCCCTGACGATCGATGTCCCTGACGATCGATGTCCCTGACGATCGATGTCCCTGACGATCGATGTCCCTGACGATCGGTGTCCCTGACGATCGATGTCCCTGACGATCGATGTCCCTGACGATCGATGTCCCTGACGATCGATGTCCCTGACGATCGATGTCCCTGACGATCGGTGTCCCTGACGATCGATGTCCCTGACGATCGATGTCCCTGACGATCGATGTCCCTGACGATCGATGTCCCTGACGATCGATGTCCCTGACGATCGGTGTCCCTGACGATCGGTGTCCCTGACGATCGATGTCCCTGACGATCGATGTCCCTGACGATCGGTGTCCCTGACGATCGATGTCCCTGACGATCGATGCCCCTGACGATCGATGTCCCTGACGATCGGTGTCCCTGACGATCGGTGTCCCTGACGATCAATGCCCCTGACGATCGGTGTCCCTGACGATCGGTGTCCCTGATGATCGGTGTCCCTGACGATCTATGCCCCTGACGATCGATGGTCCTGACGATCGATATCCCTGACGATCGATGCCCCTGACGATCGATGTCCCTGACGATCGGTGCCCCTGACGATCGATGTCCCTGACGATCTATGTCCCTGACGATCGATGCCCCTGACGATCGATGTCCCTGACGATCGATGCCCCTGACTGGTGCCCCTGACGATCGATGTCCCTGACGATCGATGTCCCTGACGATCGATGTCCCTGACGATCGATGTCCCTGACGATCGATGTCCCTGACGATCGGTGTCCCTGACGATCGATGCCCCTGACGATCGGTGTCCCTGACGATCGATGTCCCAGACGATCGATGTCCCTGACGATCGATGTCCCTGACGATCGATGTGCCTGACGATCGATGTCCCTCACGATCGATGTCCCTGACGATCGGTGTCCCTGACGATCGATGCCCCTGACGATCGATGTGCCTGACGATCGATGTCCCTCACGATCGTTGTCCTTGACGATCGATTACCTGACGATCGATGCCCCTGACGATCGGTGCCCCTGACGATCGCTGTCCCTGACGATCGGTGTCCCTGACGATCGATGTCCCTGACGATCTATGTCCCTGACGATCGATGCCCCTGACGATCGATGTCCCTGACGATCGATGTCCCTGACGATCGGTGTCCCTGACGATCGATGTCCCAGACGATCGATGTCCCTGACGATCGATGTCCCTGACGATCGATGTCGCTGACGATCGATGTCCCTGACGATCGGTGTCCCTGACGATCGATGTCCCTGACGATCGATGCCCCTGACGATCGATGTGCCTGACGATCGATGTCCCTCACGATCGATGTCCCTGACGATCGGTGTCCCTGACGATCGATGTCCCTGACGATCGATGTCCCTGACGATCGATGTGCCTGACGATCGATGTCCCTCACGATCGATGTCCCTGACGATCGATTACCTGACGATCGATGCCCCTGACGATCGGTGCCCCTGACGTTCGATGTCCCATACGATCGATGTCCCTGACGATCGATGTCCCTGACGATCGATGTCCCTGACGATCGATGTCCCTGATGATCGATGCCCCTGACGATCGATGCCCCTGACGATCGATGTCCCTGACGATCGGTGTCCCTGACGATCGATGTCCCTGACGATCGGTGTCCCTGACGATCGATGTCCCTGACGATCGATGTCCCTGACGATCGATGTCCCTGACGATCGGTGTCCCTGACGATCGGTGTCCCTGACGATCGATGCCCCTGACGATCGCTGTCCCTGACGATCGGTGTCCCTGACGATCGATGTCCCTGACGATCTATGTCCCTGACGATCGATGTCCCTGACGATCGATGTCCCTGACGATCGATGTCCCTGACGATCGATGCCCCTGACGATCGATGTCCCTGACGATCGATGTCCCTGACGATCGATGCCCCTGACGATCGATGCCCCTGACGATCGGTGCCCCTGACGATCGATGCCCCTGACGATCGATGTCCCTGACGATCGATGCCCCTGACGATCGATGTCCCTGACGATCGATGCCCCTGACGATCGATGTCCCTGACGATCGGTGTCCCTGACGATCGATGTCCCTGACGATCGATGTCCCTGACGATCGATGTCCCTGACGATCGATGTCCCTGCCGATCGGTGTCCCTGACGATCGATGTCCCTGACGATCGATGTCCCTGACGATCCGTGTCCCTGACGATCGATGTCCCTGACGATCGATGCCCCTGACGATCGATGTCCCTGACGATCGATGCCCCTGACGATCGATGTCCCTGACGATCGGTGTCCCTGACGATCGATGCCCCTGACAATCGATGTCCCTGACGATCGGTGCCCCTGACGATCGATGTCCCTGACGATCGATGTCCCTGACGATCGATGTCCCTGAAGATCGTTGTCCCTGACGATCGATGTCCCTGACGATCGATGCCCCTGATGATCGGTGCCCCTGACGATCGATGTCCCTGACGATCGATGTCCCTGACGATCGATGTCCCTGACGATCGTTGTCCCTGACGATCGATGTCCCTGACGATCGATGCCCCTGACGATCGATGTCCCTGACAATCGATGTCCCTGACGATCAGTGCCCCTGACGATCGATGCCCCTGACGATCGATGTCCCTGACGATCGGTGTCCCTGACGATCGATGCCCCTGACGATCAATGTCCCTGACGATCGGTGCCCCTGACGATCGATGTCCCTGACGATCGATGTCCCTGACGATCGATGTCCCTGACGATCGTTGTCCCTGACGATCGATGTTCCTGACGATCGATGCCCCTGACGATCGGTGTCCCTGACGATCGATGTCCCTGACGATCGTTGTCCCTGACGATCGATGTCCCTGACGATCGATGCCCCTGACGATCGATGCCCCTGACGATCGGTGTCCCTGACGATCGATGCCCCTGACGATCGGTGTCCCTGACGATCGATGTCCCGGACGATCGATGTCCCTGACGATCGGTGTCCATGACGATCGATGTCCCTGACGATCGATGTCCCTGACGATCGGTGTCCCTGACGATCGATGTCCCTGACGATCGATGTCCCTGACGATCGATGTCCCTGACGATCGATGTCCCTGACGATCGATGTCCCTGACGATCGGTGTCCCTGACGATCGATGTCCCTGACGATCGATGTCCCTGACGATCGATGTCCCTGACGATCGATGTCCCTGACGATCGATGTCCCTGACGATCGGTGTCCCTGACGATCGGTGTCCCTGACGATCGGTGCCCCTGACGATCGATGTCCCTGACGATCTATGTCCCTGATGATCGATGCCCCTGACGATCGATGTCCCTGACGATCGATGCCCCTGACTGGTGCCCCTGACGATCGATGTCCCTGACGATCGATGTCCCTGACGATCGATGTCCCTGACGATCGATGTCCCTGACGATCGATGTCCCTGACGATCGGTGTCCCTGACGATCGATGCCCCTGACGATCGGTGTCCCTGACGATCGATGTCCCAGACGATCGATGTCCCTGACGATCGATGTCCCTGACGATCGATGTGCCTGACGATCGATGTCCCTCACGATCGATGTCCCTGACGATCGGTGTCCCTGACGATCGATGCCCCTGACGATCGATGTGCCTGACGATCGATGTCCCTCACGATCGTTGTCCTTGACGATCGATTACCTGACGATCGATGCCCCTGACGATCGGTGCCCCTGACGATCGCTGTCCCTGACGATCGGTGTCCCTGACGATCGATGTCCCTGACGATCTATGTCCCTGATGATCGATGCCCCTGACGATCGATGTCCCTGACGATCGATGTCCCTGACGATCGATGTCCCTGACGATCGATGCCCCTGACGATCGGTGCCCCTGACGATCGATGTCCCTGACGATCGATGTCCCTGACGATCGATGCCCCTGACGATCGATGTCCCTGACGATCGATGCCCCTGACGATCGATGTCCCTGACGATCGGTGTCCCTGACGATCGATGTCCCTGACGATCGATGTCCCTGACGATCGATGTCCCTGACGATCGGTGTCCCTGACGATCGATGTCCCTGACGATCGATGTCCCTGACGATCGATGTCCCTGACGATCCGTGTCCCTGACGATCGATGTCCCTGACGATCGATGCCCCTGACGATCGATGTCCCTGACGATCGATGCCCCTGACGATCGATGTCCCTGACGATCGGTGTCCCTGACGATCGATGCCCCTGACGATCGATTTCCCTGACGATCGGTGCCCCTGACGATCGATGTCCCTGACGATCGATGTCCCTGACGATCGATGTCCCTGACGATCGTTGTCCCTGACGATCGATGTCCCTGACGATCGATGCCCCTGATGATCAGTGCCCCTGACGATCGATGTCCCTGACGATCGATGTCCCTGACGATCGATGTCTCTGACGATCGTTGTCCCTGACGATCGATGTCCCTGACGATCGATGCCCCTGACGATCGATGTCCCTGACGATCGATGTCCCTGACGATCAGTGCCCCTGACGATCGATGCCCCTGACGATCGATGTCCCTGACGATCGATGCCCCTGACGATCGATGTCCCTGACGATCGATGTCCCTGACGATCGATGTGCCTGACGATCGATGTCCCTCACGATCGATGTCCCTGACGATCGGTGTCCCTGACGATCGATGCCCCTGACGATCGATGTGCCTGACGATCGATGTCCCTCACGATCGATGTCCTTGACGATCGATTACCTGACGATCGATGCCCCTGACGATCGGTGCCCCTGACGATCGATGTCCCTGACGATCGATGTCCCTGACGATCGGTGTCCCTGACGATCGATGTCCCTGACGATCGATGTCCCTGACGATCGATGTCCCTGACGATCGATGTCCCTGACGATCGATGTCCCTGACGATCGGTGTCCCTGACGATCGATGTCCCTGACGATCGATGTCCCTGACGATCGATGTCCCTGACGATCGATGTCCCTGACGATTGATGTCCCTGACGATCGGTGTCCCTGACGATCGATGTCCCTGACGATCGATGTCCCTGACGATCGGTGTCCCTGACGATCGATGTCCCTGACGATCGATGCCCCTGACGATCGATGTCCCTGACGATCGGTGTCCCTGACGATCGGTGTCCCTGACGATCAATGCCCCTGACGATCGATGTCCCTGACGATCGATGGTCCTGACGATCGATATCCCTGACGATCGATGCCCCTGACGATCGATGTCCCTGACGATCGGTGCCCCTGACAATCGATGTCCCTGACGATCTATGTCCCTGACGATCGATGCCCCTGACGATCGATGTCCCTGACGATCGATGCCCCTGACTGGTGCCTCTGACGATCGATGTCCCTGACGATCGGTGTCCCTGACGATCGATGCCCCTGACGATCGGTGTCCCTGACGATCGATGTCCCAGACGATCGATGTCCCTGACGATCGATGTCCCTGACGATCGATGTCGCTGACGATCGATGTCCCTGACGATCGGTGTCCCTGACGATCGATGTCCCTGACGATCGATGCCCCTGACGATCGATGTGCCTGACGATCGATGTCCCTCACGATCGATGTCCCTGACGATCGGTGTCCCTGACGATCGATGTCCCTGACGATCGATGTCCCTGACGATCGATGTGCCTGACGATCGATGTCCCTCACGATCGATGTCCCTGACGATCGATTACCTGACGATCGATGCCCCTGACGATCGGTGCCCCTGACGTTCGATGTCCCTCACGATCGATGTCCCTCACGATCGATGTCCCTGACGATCGATTACCTGACGATCGATGCCCCTGACGATCGGTGCCCCTGACGATCGATGTCCCTGACGATCGATGTCCCTGACGATCGATGTCCCTGACGATCGATGTCCCTGATGATCGATGCCCCTGACGATCGATGCCCCTGACGATCGATGTCCCTGACGATCGGTGTCCCTGACGATCGATGTCCCTGACGATCGGTGTCCCTGACGATCGATGTCCCTGACGATCGATGTCCCAGACGATCGCTGTCCCTGACGATCGTTGTCCCTGACGATCGATGTCCCTGACGATCGATGCCCCTGACGATCGATGTCCCTGACAATCGATGTCCCTGACGATCAGTGCCCCTGACGATCGATGCCCCTGACGATCGATGTCCCTGACGATCGGTGTCCCTGACGATCGATGCCCCTGACGATCGATGTCCCTGACGATCGGTGCCCCTGACGATCGATGTCCCTGACGATCGATGTCCCTGACGATCGATGTCCCTGACGATCGTTGTCCCTGACGATCGATGTTCCTGACGATCGATGCCCCTGACGATCGGTGTCCCTGACGATCGATGCCCCTGACGATCGTTGTCCCTGACGATCGATGTCCCTGACGATCGATGCCCCTGACGATCGATGCCCCTGACGATCGATGTCCCTGACGATCGATGTCCCTGACGATCGGTGTCCATGACGATCGATGTCCCTGACGATCGATGTCCCTGACGATCGGTGTCCCTGACGATCGATGTCCCTGACGATCGATGTCCCTGACGATCGATGTCCCTGACGATCGATGTCCCTGACGATCGGTGTCCCTGACGATCGGTGTCCCTGACGATCGCTGTCCCTGACGATCGCTGTCCCTGACGATCGGTGTCCCTGACGATCGATGTCCCTGACGATCGATGCCCCTGACGATCGATGTCCCTGACGATCGGTGTCCCTGACGATCGGTGTCCCTGACGATCAATGCCCCTGACGATCGGTGTCCCTGACGATCGGTGTCCCTGATGATCGGTGTCCCTGACGATCTATGCCCCTGACGATCGATGGTCCTGACGATCGATATCCCTGACGATCGATGCCCCTGACGATCGATGTCCCTGACGATCGGTGCCCCTGACGATCGATGTCCCTGACGATCTATGTCCCTGACGATCGATGCCCCTGACGATCGATGTCCCTGATGATCGATGCCCCTGACTGGTGCCCCTGACGATCGATGTCCCTGACGATCGATGTCCCTGACGATCGATGTCCCTGACGATCGTTGTCCCTGACGATCGATGTCCCTGACGATCGATGCCCCTGACGATCGATGTCCCTGACGATCGATGTCCCTGACGATCAGTGCCCCTGACGATCGATGCCCCTGACGATCGATGTCCCTGACGATCGGTGTCCCTGACGATCGATGCCCCTGACGATCGATGTCCCTGACGATCGGTGCCCCTGACGATCGATGTCCCTGACGATCGATGTCCCTGACGATCGATGTCCCTGACGATCGAAGCCCCTGACGATCGATGTCCCTGACGATCGATGCCCCTGACGATCGTTGTCCCTGACGATCGATGTCCCTGACGATCGATGCCCCTGACGATCGGTGTCCCTGACGATCGATGTCCCTGACGATCGATGCCCCTGACGATCGGTGTCCCTGACGATCGATGCCCCTGACGATCGGTGTCCCTGACGATCGATGTCCCTGACGATCGATGTCCCTGACGATCGGTGTCCATGACGATCGATGTCCCTGACGATCGATGTCCCTGACGATCGGTGTCCCTGACGATCGATGTCCCTGACGATCGATGTCCCTGACGATCGATGTCCCTGATGATCGATGTCCCTGACGATCGATGTCCCTGACGATCGGTGTCCCGGACGATCGATGTCCCTGACGATCGATGTCCCTGACGATCGATGTCCCAGACGATCGATGTCCCTGACGATCGATGTCCCTGACGATCGATGCCCCTGACGATCGATGTGCCTGACGATCGATGTCCCTCACGATCGATGTCCCTGACGATCGGTGTCCCTGACGATCGATGCCCCTGACGATCGATGTGCCTGACGATCGATGTCCCTCACGATCGATGTCCTTGACGATCGATTACCTGACGATCGATGCCCCTGACGATCGGTGCCCCTGACGATCGATGTCCCTGACGATCGATGTCCCTGACGATCGGTGTCCCTGACGATCGATGTCCCTGACGATCGATGTCCCTGACGATCGATGTCCCTGACGATCGATGTCCCTGACGATCGATGTCCCTGACGATCGGTGTCCCTGACGATCGATGTCCCTGACGATCGATGTCCCTGACGATCGATGTCCCTGACGATCGATGTCCCTGACGATCGATGTCCCTGACGATCGGTGTCCCTGACGATCGATGTCCCTGACGATCGATGTCCCTGACGATCGGTGTCCCTGACGATCAATGTCCCTGACGATCGATGCCCCTGACGATCGATGTCCCTGACGATCGGTGTCCCTGACGATCGGTGTCCCTGACGATCAATGCCCCTGACGATCGATGTCCCTGACGATCGATGGTCCTGACGATCGATATCCCTGACGATCGATGCCCCTGACGATCGATGTCCCTGACGATCGGTGCCCCTGACAATCGATGTCCCTGACGATCTATGTCCCTGACGATCGATGCCCCTGACGATCGATGTCCCTGACGATCGATGCCCCTGACTGGTGCCTCTGACGATCGATGTCCCTGACGATCGGTGTCCCTGACGATCGATGCCCCTGACGATCGGTGTCCCTGACGATCGATGTCCCAGACGATCGATGTCCCTGACGATCGATGTCCCTGACGATCGATGTCGCTGACGATCGATGTCCCTGACGATCGGTGTCCCTGACGATCGATGTCCCTGACGATCGATGCCCCTGACGATCGATGTGCCTGACGATCGATGTCCCTCACGATCGATGTCCCTGACGATCGGTGTCCCTGACGATCGATGTCCCTGACGATCGATGTCCCTGACGATCGATGTGCCTGACGATCGATGTCCCTCACGATCGATGTCCCTGACGATCGATTACCTGACGATCGATGCCCCTGACGATCGGTGCCCCTGACGTTCGATGTCCCATACGATCGATGTCCCTGACGATCGATGTCCCTGACGATCGATGTCCCTGACGATCGATGTCCCTGATGATCGATGCCCCTGACGATCGATGCCCCTGACGATCGATGTCCCTGACGATCGGTGTCCCTGACGATCGATGTCCCTGACGATCGGTGTCCCTGACGATCGATGTCCCTGACGATCGATGTCCCAGACGATCGCTGTCCCTGACGATCGTTGTCCCTGACGATCGATGTCCCTGACGATCGATGCCCCTGACGATCGATGTCCCTGACAATCGATGTCCCAGACGATCAGTGCCCCTGACGATCGATGCCCCTGACGATCGATGTCCCTGACGATCGGTGTCCCTGACGATCGATGCCCCTGACGATCGATGTCCCTGACGATCGGTGCCCCTGACGATCGATGTCCCTGACGATCGATGTCCCTGACGATCGATGTCCCTGACGATCGTTGTCCCTGACGATCGATGTTCCTGACGATCGATGCCCCTGACGATCGGTGTCCCTGACGATCGATGTCCCTGACGATCGTTGTCCCTGACGATCGATGTCCCTGACGATCGATGCCCCTGACGATCGATGCCCCTGACGATCGGTGTCCCTGACGATCGATGCCCCTGACGATCGGTGTCCCTGACGATCGATGTCCCTGACGATCGATGTCCCTGACGATCGGTGTCCATGACGATCGATGTCCCTGACGATCGATGTCCCTGACGATCGGTCTCCCTGACGATCGATGTCCCTGACGATCGATGTCCCTGACGATCGATATCCCTGACGATCGATGTCCCTGACGATCGATGTCCCTGACGATCGGTGTCCCTGACGATCGATGTCCCTGACGATCGATGTCCCTGACGATCGATGTCCCTGACGATCGATGTCCCTGACGATCGGTGTCCCTGACGATCGGTGTCCCTGACGATCGCTGTCCCTGACGATCGATGTCCCTGACGATCGGTGTCCCTGACGATCGATGTCCCTGACGATCGATGCCCCTGACGATCGATGTCCCTGACGATCGGTGTCCCTGACGATCGGTGTCCCTGACGATCAATGCCCCTGACGATCGGTGTCCCTGACGATCGGTGTCCCTGATGATCGGTGTCCCTGACGATCTATGCCCCTGACGATCGATGGTCCTGACGATCGATATCCCTGACGATCGATGCCCCTGACGATCGATGTCCCTGACGATCGGTGCCCCTGACGATCGATGTCCCTGACGATCTATGTCCCTGACGATCGATGCCCCTGACGATCGATGTCCCTGACGATCGATGCCCCTGACTGGTGCCCCTGACGATCGATGTCCCTGACGATCGATGTCCCTGACGATCGATGTCCCTGACGATCGATGTCCCTGACGATCGATGTCCCTGACGATCGGTGTCCCTGACGATCGATGCCCCTGACGATCGGTGTCCCTGACGATCGATGTCCCAGACGATCGATGTCCCTGATGATCGATGTCCCTGACGATCGATGTGCCTGACGATCGATGTCCCTCACGATCGATGTCCCTGACGATCGGTGTCCCTGACGATCGATGCCCCTGACGATCGATGTGCCTGACGATCGATGTCCCTCACGATCGTTGTCCTTGACGATCGATTACCTGACGATCGATGCCCCTGACGATCGGTGCCCCTGACGATCGCTGTCCCTGACGATCGGTGTCCCTGACGATCGATGTCCCTGACGATCTATGTCCCTGACGATCGATGCCCCTGACGATCGATGTCCCTGACGATCGATGTCCCTGACGATCGATGCCCCTGACGATCGGTGCCCCTGACGATCGATGTCCCTGACGATCGATGTCCCTGACGATCGATGCCCCTGACGATCGATGTCCCTGACGATCGATGTCCCTGACGATCGGTGTCCCTGACGATCGATGTCCCTGACGATCGATGTCCCTGACGATCGATGTCCCTGACGATCGGTGTCCCTGACGATCGATGTCCCTGACGATCGATGTCCCTGACGATCGATGTCCCTGACGATCCGTGTCCCTGACGATCGATGTCCCTGACGATCGATGCCCCTGACGATCGATGTCCCTGACGATCGATGCCCCTGACGATCGATGTCCCTGACGATCGGTGTCCCTGACGATCGATGCCCCTGACGATCGATTTCCCTGACGATCGGTGCCCCTGACGATCGATGTCCCTGACGATCGATGTCCCTGACGATCGATGTCCCTGACGATCGTTGTCCCTGACGATCGATGTCCCTGACGATCGATGCCCCTGACGATCGGTGCCCCTGACGATCGATGTCCCTGACGATCGATGTCCCTGACGATCGATGTCCCTGACGATCGTTGTCCCTGACGATCGATGTCCCTGACGATCGATGCCCCTGACGATCGATGTCCCTGACGATCGATGTCCCTGACGATCAGTGCCCCTGACGATCGATGCCCCTGACGATTGATGTCCCTGACGATCGGTGTCCCTGACGATCGATGCCCCTGACGATCGATGTCCCTGACGATCGGTGCCCCTGACGATCGATGTCCCTGACGATCGATGTCCCTGACGATCGATGTCCCTGACGATCGATGCCCCTGACGATCGATGTCCCTGACGATCGATGTCCCTGACGATCGTTGTCCCTGACGATCGATGTCCCTGACGATCGATGCCCCTGACGATCGGTGTCCCTGACGATCGATGTCCCTGACGATCGATGCCCCTGACGATCGGTGTCCCTGACGATCGATGCCCCTGACGATCGGTGTCCCTGACGATCGATGTCCCTGACGATCGATGTCCCTGACGATCGATGTCCCTGACGATCGATGTCCCTGACGATCGATGGTCCTGACGATCGATATCCCTGACGATCGATGCCCCTGACGATCGATGTCCCTGACGATCGGTGCCCCTGACAATCGATGTCCCTGACGATCTATGTCCCTGACGATCGATGCCCCTGACGATCGATGTCCCTGACGATCGATGCCCCTGACTGGTGCCTCTGACGATCGATGTCCCTGACGATCGGTGTCCCTGACGATCGATGCCCCTGACGATCGGTGTCCCTGACGATCGATGTCCCAGACGATCGATGTCCCTGACGATCGATGTCCCTGACGATCGATGTCGCTGACGATCGATGTCCCTGACGATCGGTGTCCCTGACGATCGATGTCCTAACGATCGATGCCCCTGACGATCGATGTGCCTGACGATCGATGTCCCTCACGATCGATGTCCCTGACGATCGGTGTCCCTGACGATCGATGTCCCTGACGATCGATGTCCCTGACGATCGATGTGCCTGACGATCGATGTCCCTCACGATCGATGTCCCTGACGATCGATTACCTGACGATCGATGCCCCTGACGATCGGTGCCCCTGACGTTCGATGTCCCATACGATCGATGTCCCTGACGATCGATGTCCCTGACGATCGATGTCCCTGACGATCGATGTCCCTGATGATCGATGCCCCTGACGATCGATGCCCCTGACGATCGATGTCCCTGACGATCGGTGTCCCTGACGATCGATGTCCCTGACGATCGGTGTCCCTGACGATCGATGTCCCTCACGATCGATGTCCCTGACGATCGATGTCCCTGACGATCGGTGTCCCTGACGATCGATGCCCCTGACGATCGATGTCCCTGACGATCGGTGCCCCTGACGATCGATGTCCCTGACGATCGATGTCCCTGACGATCGATGCCCCTGACTGGTGCCTCTGACGATCGATGTCCCTGACGATCGGTGTCCCTGACGATCGATGCCCCTGACGATCGGTGTCCCTGACGATCGATGTCCCAGACGATCGATGTCCCTGACGATCGATGTCCCTGACGATCGATGTCGCTGACGATCGATGTCCCTGACGATCGGTGTCCCTGACGATCGATGTCCTAACGATCGATGCCCCTGACGATCGATGTGCCTGACGATCGATGTCCCTCACGATCGATGTCCCTGACGATCGGTGTCCCTGACGATCGATGTCCCTGACGATCGATGTCCCTGACGATCGATGTGCCTGACGATCGATGTCCCTCACGATCGATGTCCCTGACGATCGATTACCTGACGATCGATGCCCCTGACGATCGGTGCCCCTGACGTTCGATGTCCCATACGATCGATGTCCCTGACGATCGATGTCCCTGACGATCGATGTCCCTGACGATCGATGTCCCTGATGATCGATGCCCCTGACGATCGATGCCCCTGACGATCGATGTCCCTGACGATCGGTGTCCCTGACGATCGATGTCCCTGACGATCGGTGTCCCTGACGATCGATGTCCCTCACGATCGATGTCCCTGACGATCGATGTCCCTGACGATCGGTGTCCCTGACGATCGATGCCCCTGACGATCGATGTCCCTGACGATCGGTGCCCCTGACGATCGATGTCCCTGACGATCGATGTCCCTGACGATCGATGTCCCTGACGATCGATGCCCCTGACGATCGATGTCCCTGACGATCGATGTCCCTGACGATCGTTGTCCCTGACGATCGATGTCCCTGACGATCGATGCCCCTGACGATCGGTGTCCCTGACGATCGATGTCCCTGACGATCGATGCCCCTGACGATCGGTGTCCCTGACGATCGATGCCCCTGACGATCGGTGTCCCTGACGATCGATGTCCCTGACGATCGATGTCCCTGACGATCGATGTCCCTGACGATCGATGTCCCTGACGATCGATGGTCCTGACGATCGATATCCCTGACGATCGATGCCCCTGACGATCGATGTCCCTGACGATCGGTGCCCCTGACAATCGATGTCCCTGACGATCTATGTCCCTGACGATCGATGCCCCTGACGATCGATGTCCCTGACGATCGATGCCCCTGACTGGTGCCTCTGACGATCGATGTCCCTGACGATCGGTGTCCCTGACGATCGATGCCCCTGACGATCGGTGTCCCTGACGATCGATGTCCCAGACGATCGATGTCCCTGACGATCGATGTCCCTGACGATCGATGTCGCTGACGATCGATGTCCCTGACGATCGGTGTCCCTGACGATCGATGTCCCTGACGATCGATGCCCCTGACGATCGATGTGCCTGACGATCGATGTCCCTCACGATCGATGTCCCTGACGATCGGTGTCCCTGACGATCGATGTCCCTGACGATCGATGTCCCTGACGATCGATGTGCCTGACGATCGATGTCCCTCACGATCGATGTCCCTGACGATCGATTACCTGACGATCGATGCCCCTGACGATCGGTGCCCCTGACGTTCGATGTCCCATACGATCGATGTCCCTGACGATCGATGTCCCTGACGATCGATGTCCCTGACGATCGATGTCCCTGATGATCGATGCCCCTGACGATCGATGCCCCTGACGATCGATGTCCCTGACGATCGGTGTCCCTGACGATCGATGTCCCTGACGATCGGTGTCCCTGACGATCGATGTCCCTGACGATCGATGTCCCTGACGATCGATGTCCCTGACGATCGGTGTCCCTGACGATCGATGTCCCTGACGATCGATGCCCCTGACGATCGCTGTCCCTGACGATCGGTGTCCCTGACGATCGATGTCCCTGACGATCTATGTCCCTGACGATCGATGTCCCTGACGATCGTTGTCCCTGACGATCGATGTCCCTGACGATCGATGCCCCTGACGATCGATGTCCCTGACGATCGATGTCCCTGACGATCAGTGCCCCTGACGATCGATGCCCCTGACGATCGATGTCCCTGACGATCGATGCCCCTGACGATCGATGTCCCTGACGATCGATGTCCCTGACGATCGATGTGCCTGACGATCGATGTCCCTCACGATCGATGTCCCTGACGATCGGTGTCCCTGACGATCGATGTCCCTGACGATCGATGTCCCTGACGATCGATGTCCCTGACGATTGATGTCCCTGACGATCGGTGTCCCTGACGATCGATGTCCCTGACGATCGATGTCCCTGACGATCGGTGTCCCTGACGATCGATGTCCCTGACGATCGATGCCCCTGACGATCGATGTCCCTGACGATCGGTGTCCCTGACGATCGGTGTCCCTGACGATCAATGCCCCTGACGATCGATGTCCCTGACGATCGATGGTCCTGACGATCGATATCCCTGACGATCGATGCCCCTGACGATCGATGTCCCTGACGATCGGTGCCCCTGACAATCGATGTCCCTGACGATCTATGTCCCTGACGATCGATGCCCCTGACGATCGATGTCCCTGACGATCGATGCCCCTGACTGGTGCCTCTGACGATCGATGTCCCTGACGATCGGTGTCCCTGACGATCGATGCCCCTGACGATCGGTGTCCCTGACGATCGATGTCCCAGACGATCGATGTCCCTGACGATCGATGTCCCTGACGATCGATGTCGCTGACGATCGATGTCCCTGACGATCGGTGTCCCTGACGATCGATGTCCCTGACGATCGATGCCCCTGACGATCGATGTGCCTGACGATCGATGTCCCTCACGATCGATGTCCCTGACGATCGGTGTCCCTGACGATCGATGTCCCTGACGATCGATGTCCCTGACGATCGATGTGCCTGACGATCGATGTCCCTCACGATCGATGTCCCTGACGATCGATTACCTGACGATCGATGCCCCTGACGATCGGTGCCCCTGACGTTCGATGTCCCTCACGATCGATGTCCCTCACGATCGATGTCTCTGACGATCGATTACCTGACGATCGATGCCCCTGACGATCGGTGCCCCTGACGATCGATGTCCCTGACGATCGATGTCCCTGACGATCGATGTCCCTGACGATCGATGTCCCTGATGATCGATGCCCCTGACGATCGATGCCCCTGACGATCGATGTCCCTGACGATCGGTGTCCCTGACGATCGATGTCCCTGACGATCGGTGTCCCTGACGATCGATGTCCCTGACGATCGATGTCCCAGACGATCGCTGTCCCTGACGATCGTTGTCCCTGACGATCGATGTCCCTGACGATCGATGCCCCTGACGATCGATGTCCCTGACAATCGATGTCCCTGACGATCAGTGCCCCTGACGATCGATGCCCCTGACGATCGATGTCCCTGACGATCGGTGTCCCTGACGATCGATGCCCCTGACGATCGATGTCCCTGACGATCGGTGCCCCTGACGATCGATGTCCCTGACGATCGATGTCCCTGACGATCGATGTCCCTGACGATCGTTGTCCCTGACGATCGATGTTCCTGACGATCGATGCCCCTGACGATCGGTGTCCCTGACGATCGATGTCCCTGACGATCGTTGTCCCTGACGATCGATGTCCCTGACGATCGATGCCCCTGACGATCGTTGTCCCTGACGATCGATGTCCCTGACGATCGATGCCCCTGACGATCGATGCCCCTGACGATCGGTGTCCCTGACGATCGATGCCCCTGACGATCGGTGTCCCTGACGATCGATGTCCCTGACGATCGATGTCCCTGACGATCGGTGTCCATGACGATCGATGTCCCTGACGATCGATGTCCCTGACGATCGGTCTCCCTGACGATCGATGTCCCTGACGATCGATGTCCCTGACGATCGATATCCCTGACGATCGATGTCCCTGACGATCGATGTCCCTGACGATCGGTGTCCCTGACGATCGATGTCCCTGACGATCGATGTCCCTGACGATCGATGTCCCTGACGATCGATGTCGCTGACGATCGGTGTCCCTGACGATCGGTGTCCCTGACGATCGCTGTCCCTGACGATCGATGTCCCTGACGATCGGTGTCCCTGACGATCGATGTCCCTGACGATCGATGCCCCTGACGATCGATGTCCCTGACGATCGGTGTCCCTGACGATCGGTGTCCCTGACGATCAATGCCCCTGACGATCGGTGTCCCTGACGATCGGTGTCCCTGATGATCGGTGTCCCTGACGATCTATGCCCCTGACGATCGATGGTCCTGACGATCGATATCCCTGACGATCGATGCCCCTGACGATCGATGTCCCTGACGATCGGTGCCCCTGACGATCGATGTCCCTGACGATCTATGTCCCTGACGATCGATGCCCCTGACGATCGATGTCCCTGATGATCGATGCCCCTGACTGGTGCCCCTGACGATCGATGTCCCTGACGATCGATGTCCCTGACGATCGATGTCCCTGACGATCGTTGTCCCTGACGATCGATGTCCCTGACGATCGATGCCCCTGACGATCGATGTCCCTGACGATCGATGTCCCTGACGATCAGTGCCCCTGACGATCGATGCCCCTGACGATCGATGTCCCTGACGATCGATGCCCCTGACGATCGGTGTCCCTGACGATCGATGTCCCTGACGATCGATGCCCCTGACGATCGGTGTCCCTGACGATCGATGCCCCTGACGATCGGTGTCCCTGACGATCGATGTCCCTGACGATCGATGTCCCTGACGATCGGTGTCCATGACGATCGATGTCCCTGACGATCGATGTCCCTGACGATCGGTGTCCCTGACGATCGATGTCCCTGACGATCGATGTCCCTGACGATCGATGTCCCTGATGATCGATGTCCCTGACGATCGATGTCCCTGACGATCGGTGTCCCGGACGATCGATGTCCCTGACGATCGATGTCCCTGACGATCGATGTCCCAGACGATCGATGTCCCTGACGATCGATGTCCCTGACGATCGATGCCCCTGACGATCGATGTGCCTGACGATCGATGTCCCTCACGATCGATGTCCCTGACGATCGGTGTCCCTGACGATCGATGCCCCTGACGATCGATGTGCCTGACGATCGATGTCCCTCACGATCGATGTCCTTGACGATCGATTACCTGACGATCGATGCCCCTGACGATCGGTGCCCCTGACGATCGATGTCCCTGACGATCGATGTCCCTGACGATCGGTGTCCCTGACGATCGATGTCCCTGACGATCGATGTCCCTGACGATCGATGTCCCTGACGATCGATGTCCCTGACGATCGATGTCCCTGACGATCGGTGTCCCTGACGATCGATGTCCCTGACGATCGATGTCCCTGACGATCGATGTCCCTGACGATCGATGTCCCTGACGATCGATGTCCCTGACGATCGGTGTCCCTGACGATCGATGTCCCTGACGATCGATGTCCCTGACGATCGGTGTCCCTGACGATCAATGTCCCTGACGATCGATGCCCCTGACGATCGATGTCCCTGACGATCGGTGTCCCTGACGATCGGTGTCCCTGACGATCAATGCCCCTGACGATCGATGTCCCTGACGATCGATGGTCCTGACGATCGATATCCCTGACGATCGATGCCCCTGACGATCGATGTCCCTGACGATCGGTGCCCCTGACAATCGATGTCCCTGACGATCTATGTCCCTGACGATCGATGCCCCTGACGATCGATGTCCCTGACGATCGATGCCCCTGACTGGTGCCTCTGACGATCGATGTCCCTGACGATCGGTGTCCCTGACGATCGATGCCCCTGACGATCGGTGTCCCTGACGATCGATGTCCCAGACGATCGATGTCCCTGACGATCGATGTCCCTGACGATCGATGTCGCTGACGATCGATGTCCCTGACGATCGGTGTCCCTGACGATCGATGTCCCTGACGATCGATGCCCCTGACGATCGATGTGCCTGACGATCGATGTCCCTCACGATCGATGTCCCTGACGATCGGTGTCCCTGACGATCGATGTCCCTGACGATCGATGTCCCTGACGATCGATGTGCCTGACGATCGATGTCCCTCACGATCGATGTCCCTGACGATCGATTACCTGACGATCGATGCCCCTGACGATCGGTGCCCCTGACGTTCGATGTCCCATACGATCGATGTCCCTGACGATCGATGTCCCTGACGATCGATGTCCCTGACGATCGATGTCCCTGATGATCGATGCCCCTGACGATCGATGCCCCTGACGATCGATGTCCCTGACGATCGGTGTCCCTGACGATCGATGTCCCTGACGATCGGTGTCCCTGACGATCGATGTCCCTGACGATCGATGTCCCAGACGATCGCTGTCCCTGACGATCGTTGTCCCTGACGATCGATGTCCCTGACGATCGATGCCCCTGACGATCGATGTCCCTGACAATCGATGTCCCAGACGATCAGTGCCCCTGACGATCGATGCCCCTGACGATCGATGTCCCTGACGATCGGTGTCCCTGACGATCGATGCCCCTGACGATCGATGTCCCTGACGATCGGTGCCCCTGACGATCGATGTCCCTGACGATCGATGTCCCTGACGATCGATGTCCCTGACGATCGTTGTCCCTGACGATCGATGTTCCTGACGATCGATGCCCCTGACGATCGGTGTCCCTGACGATCGATGTCCCTGACGATCGTTGTCCCTGACGATCGATGTCCCTGACGATCGATGCCCCTGACGATCGATGCCCCTGACGATCGGTGTCCCTGACGATCGATGCCCCTGACGATCGGTGTCCCTGACGATCGATGTCCCTGACGATCGATGTCCCTGACGATCGGTGTCCATGACGATCGATGTCCCTGACGATCGATGTCCCTGACGATCGGTCTCCCTGACGATCGATGTCCCTGACGATCGATGTCCCTGACGATCGATATCCCTGACGATCGATGTCCCTGACGATCGATGTCCCTGACGATCGGTGTCCCTGACGATCGATGTCCCTGACGATCGATGTCCCTGACGATCGATGTCCCTGACGATCGATGTCCCTGACGATCGGTGTCCCTGACGATCGGTGTCCCTGACGATCGCTGTCCCTGACGATCGATGTCCCTGACGATCGGTGTCCCTGACGATCGATGTCCCTGACGATCGATGCCCCTGACGATCGATGTCCCTGACGATCGGTGTCCCTGACGATCGGTGTCCCTGACGATCAATGCCCCTGACGATCGGTGTCCCTGACGATCGGTGTCCCTGATGATCGGTGTCCCTGACGATCTATGCCCCTGACGATCGATGGTCCTGACGATCGATATCCCTGACGATCGATGCCCCTGACGATCGATGTCCCTGACGATCGGTGCCCCTGACGATCGATGTCCCTGACGATCTATGTCCCTGACGATCGATGCCCCTGACGATCGATGTCCCTGACGATCGATGCCCCTGACTGGTGCCCCTGACGATCGATGTCCCTGACGATCGATGTCCCTGACGATCGATGTCCCTGACGATCGATGTCCCTGACGATCGATGTCCCTGACGATCGGTGTCCCTGACGATCGATGCCCCTGACGATCGGTGTCCCTGACGATCGATGTCCCAGACGATCGATGTCCCTGACGATCGATGTCCCTGACGATCGATGTGCCTGACGATCGATGTCCCTCACGATCGATGTCCCTGACGATCGGTGTCCCTGACGATCGATGCCCCTGACGATCGATGTGCCTGACGATCGATGTCCCTCACGATCGTTGTCCTTGACGATCGATTACCTGACGATCGATGCCCCTGACGATCGGTGCCCCTGACGATCGCTGTCCCTGACGATCGGTGTCCCTGACGATCGATGTCCCTGACGATCTATGTCCCTGACGATCGATGCCCCTGACGATCGATGTCCCTGACGATCGATGTCCCTGACGATCGATGCCCCTGACGATCGGTGCCCCTGACGATCGATGTCCCTGACGATCGATGTCCCTGACGATCGATGCCCCTGACGATCGATGTCCCTGACGATCGATGTCCCTGACGATCGGTGTCCCTGACGATCGATGTCCCTGACGATCGATGTCCCTGACGATCGATGTCCCTGACGATCGGTGTCCCTGACGATCGATGTCCCTGACGATCGATGTCCCTGACGATCGATGTCCCTGACGATCCGTGTCCCTGACGATCGATGTCCCTGACGATCGATGCCCCTG
This sequence comes from Pristiophorus japonicus, assembly GCF_044704955.1. Classification (NCBI taxonomy): domain Eukaryota; kingdom Metazoa; phylum Chordata; class Chondrichthyes; family Pristiophoridae; genus Pristiophorus; species Pristiophorus japonicus. The sequence continues at coordinate 4,157,863 of NC_092011.1, forward strand.
ACGATCGATGTCCCTGACGATCGATGCCCCTGACGATCGATGTCCCTGACGATCGGTGTCCCTGACGATCGATGCCCCTGACGATCGATTTCCCTGACGATCGGTGCCCCTGACGATCGATGTCCCTGACGATCGATGTCCCTGACGATCGATGTCCCTGACGATCGTTGTCCCTGACGATCGATGTCCCTGACGATCGATGCCCCTGACGATCGGTGCCCCTGACGATCGATGTCCCTGACGATCGATGTCCCTGACGATCGATGTCCCTGACGATCGTTGTCCCTGACGATCGATGTCCCTGACGATCGATGCCCCTGACGATCGATGTCCCTGACGATCGATGTCCCTGACGATCAGTGCCCCTGACGATCGATGCCCCTGACGATTGATGTCCCTGACGATCGGTGTCCCTGACGATCGATGCCCCTGACGATCGATGTCCCTGACGATCGGTGCCCCTGACGATCGATGTCCCTGACGATCGATGTCCCTGACGATCGATGTCCCTGACGATCGATGCCCCTGACGATCGATGTCCCTGACGATCGATGTCCCTGACGATCGTTGTCCCTGACGATCGATGTCCCTGACGATCGATGCCCCTGACGATCGGTGTCCCTGACGATCGATGTCCCTGACGATCGATGCCCCTGACGATCGGTGTCCCTGACGATCGATGCCCCTGACGATCGGTGTCCCTGACGATCGATGTCCCTGACGATCGATGTCCCTGACGATCGATGTCCCTGACGATCGATGTCCCTGACGATCGATGGTCCTGACGATCGATATCCCTGACGATCGATGCCCCTGACGATCGATGTCCCTGACGATCGGTGCCCCTGACAATCGATGTCCCTGACGATCTATGTCCCTGACGATCGATGCCCCTGACGATCGATGTCCCTGACGATCGATGCCCCTGACTGGTGCCTCTGACGATCGATGTCCCTGATGATCGGTGTCCCTGACGATCGATGCCCCTGACGATCGGTGTCCCTGACGATCGATGTCCCAGACGATCGATGTCCCTGACGATCGATGTCCCTGACGATCGATGTCGCTGACGATCGATGTCCCTGACGATCGGTGTCCCTGACGATCGATGTCCTAACGATCGATGCCCCTGACGATCGATGTGCCTGACGATCGATGTCCCTCACGATCGATGTCCCTGACGATCGGTGTCCCTGACGATCGATGTCCCTGACGATCGATGTCCCTGACGATCGATGTGCCTGACGATCGATGTCCCTCACGATCGATGTCCCTGACGATCGATTACCTGACGATCGATGCCCCTGACGATCGGTGCCCCTGACGTTCGATGTCCCATACGATCGATGTCCCTGACGATCGATGTCCCTGACGATCGATGTCCCTGACGATCGATGTCCCTGATGATCGATGCCCCTGACGATCGATGCCCCTGACGATCGATGTCCCTGACGATCGGTGTCCCTGACGATCGATGTCCCTGACGATCGGTGTCCCTGACGATCGATGTCCCTGACGATCGATGTCCCTGACGATCGATGTCCCTGACGATCGGTGTCCCTGACGATCGATGCCCCTGACGATCGATGTCCCTGACGATCGGTGCCCCTGACGATCGATGTCCCTGACGATCGATGTCCCTGACGATCGATGTCCCTGACGATCGATGCCCCTGACGATCGATGTCCCTGACGATCGATGTCCCTGACGATCGTTGTCCCTGACGATCGATGTCCCTGACGATCGATGCCCCTGACGATCGGTGTCCCTGACGATCGATGTCCCTGACGATCGATGCCCCTGACGATCGGTGTCCCTGACGATCGATGCCCCTGACGATCGGTGTCCCTGACGATCGATGTCCCTGACGATCGATGTCCCTGACGATCGATGTCCCTGACGATCGATGTCCCTGACGATCGATGGTCCTGACGATCGATATCCCTGACGATCGATGCCCCTGACGATCGATGTCCCTGACGATCGGTGCCCCTGACAATCGATGTCCCTGACGATCTATGTCCCTGACGATCGATGCCCCTGACGATCGATGTCCCTGACGATCGATGCCCCTGACTGGTGCCTCTGACGATCGATGTCCCTGACGATCGGTGTCCCTGACGATCGATGCCCCTGACGATCGGTGTCCCTGACGATCGATGTCCCAGACGATCGATTTCCCTGACGATCGATGTCCCTGACGATCGATGTCGCTGACGATCGATGTCCCTGACGATCGGTGTCCCTGACGATCGATGTCCCTGACGATCGATGCCCCTGACGATCGATGTGCCTGACGATCGATGTCCCTCACGATCGATGTCCCTGACGATCGGTGTCCCTGACGATCGATGTCCCTGACGATCGATGTCCCTGACGATCGATGTGCCTGACGATCGATGTCCCTCACGATCGATGTCCCTGACGATCGATTACCTGACGATCGATGCCCCTGACGATCGGTGCCCCTGACGTTCGATGTCCCATACGATCGATGTCCCTGACGATCGATGTCCCTGACGATCGATGTCCCTGACGATCGATGTCCCTGATGATCGATGCCCCTGACGATCGATGCCCCTGACGATCGATGTCCCTGACGATCGGTGTCCCTGACGATCGATGTCCCTGACGATCGGTGTCCCTGACGATCGATGTCCCTGACGATCGATGTCCCTGACGATCGATGTCCCTGACGATCGGTGTCCCTGACGATCGATGTCCCTGACGATCGATGCCCCTGACGATCGCTGTCCCTGACGATCGGTGTCCCTGACGATCGATGTCCCTGACGATCTATGTCCCTGACGATCGATGTCCCTGACGATCGATGTCCCTGACGATCGATGTCCCTGACGATCGATGCCCCTGACGATCGATGTCCCTGACGATCGATGTCCCTGACGATCGATGCCCCTGACGATCGATGCCCCTGACGATCGGTGCCCCTGACGATCGATGTCCCTGACGATCGATGTCCCTGACGATCGATGCCCCTGACGATCGATGTCCCTGACGATCGATGCCCCTGACGATCGATGTCCCTGACGATCGGTGTCCCTGACGATCGATGTCCCTGACGATCGATGTCCCTGACGATCGATGTCCCTGACGATCGATGTCCCTGACGATCGGTGTCCCTGACGATCGATGTCCCTGACGATCGATGTCCCTGACGATCCGTGTCCCTGACGATCGATGTCCCTGACGATCGATGCCCCTGACGATCGATGTCCCTGACGATCGATGCCCCTGACGATCGATGTCCCTGACGATCGGTGTCCCTGACGATCGATGCCCCTGACGATCGATGTCCCTGACGATCGGTGCCCCTGACGATCGATGTCCCTGACGATCGATGTCCCTGACGATCGATGTCCCTGAAGATCGTTGTCCCTGACGATCGATGTCCCTGACGATCGATGCCCCTGATGATCGGTGCCCCTGACGATCGATGTCCCTGACGATCGATGTCCCTGACGATCGATGTCCCTGACGATCGTTGTCCCTGACGATCGATGTCCCTGACGATCGATGCCCCTGACGATCGATGTCCCTGACAATCGATGTCCCTGACGATCAGTGCCCCTGACGATCGATGCCCCTGACGATCGATGTCCCTGACGATCGGTGTCCCTGACGATCGATGCCCCTGACGATCGATGTCCCTGACGATCGATGTCCCTGACGATCGTTGTCCCTGACGATCGATGTCCCTGACGATCGATGCCCCTGACGATCGGTGTCCCTGACGATCGATGTCCCTGACGATCGATGCCCCTGACGATCGGTGTCCCTGACGATCGATGCCCCTGACGATCGGTGTCCCTGACGATCGATGTCCCTGACGATCGATGTCCCTGACGATCGATGTCCCTGACGATCGATATCCCTGACGATCGATGCCCCTGACGATCGATGTCCCTGACGATCGGTGCCCCTGACAATCGATGTCCCTGACGATCTATGTCCCTGACGATCGATGCCCCTGACGATCGATGTCCCTGACGATCGATGCCCCTGACTGGTGCCTCTGACGATCGATGTCCCTGACGATCGGTGTCCCTGACGATCGATGCCCCTGACGATCGGTGTCCCTGACGATCGATGTCCCAGACGATCGATGTCCCTGACGATCGATGTCCCTGACGATCGATGTCGCTGACGATCGATGTCCCTGACGATCGGTGTCCCTGACGATCGATGTCCCTGACGATCGATGCCCCTGACGATCGATGTGCCTGACGATCGATGTCCCTCACGATCGATGTCCCTGACGATCGGTGTCCCTGACGATCGATGTCCCTGACGATCGATGTCCCTGACGATCGATGTGCCTGACGATCGATGTCCCTCACGATCGATGTCCCTGACGATCGATTACCTGACGATCGATGCCCCTGACGATCGGTGCCCCTGACGTTCGATGTCCCATACGATCGATGTCCCTGACGATCGATGTCCCTGACGATCGATGTCCCTGACGATCGATGTCCCTGATGATCGATGCCCCTGACGATCGATGCCCCTGACGATCGATGTCCCTGACGATCGGTGTCCCTGACGATCGATGTCCCTGACGATCGGTGTCCCTGACGATCGATGTCCCTGACGATCGATGTCCCTGACGATCGATGTCCCTGACGATCGGTGTCCCTGACGATCGATGCCCCTGACGATCGATGTCCCTGACGATCGGTGCCCCTGACGATCGATGTCCCTGACGATCGATGTCCCTGACGATCGATGCCCCTGACGATCGATGTCCCTGACGATCGATGTCCCTGACGATCGTTGTCCCTGACGATCGATGTCCCTGACGATCGATGCCCCTGACGATCGGTGTCCCTGACGATCGATGTCCCTGACGATCGATGCCCCTGACGATCGGTGTCCCTGACGATCGATGCCCCTGACGATCGGTGTCCCTGACGATCGATGTCCCTGACGATCGATGTCCCTGACGATCGATGTCCCTGACGATCGATGTCCCTGACGATCGATGGTCCTGACGATCGATATCCCTGACGATCGATGCCCCTGACGATCGATGTCCCTGACGATCGGTGCCCCTGACAATCGATGTCCCTGACGATCTATGTCCCTGACGATCGATGCCCCTGACGATCGATGTCCCTGACGATCGATGCCCCTGACTGGTGCCTCTGACGATCGATGTCCCTGACGATCGGTGTCCCTGACGATCGATGCCCCTGACGATCGGTGTCCCTGACGATCGATGTCCCAGACGATCGATGTCCCTGACGATCGATGTCCCTGACGATCGATGTCGCTGACGATCGATGTCCCTGACGATCGGTGTCCCTGACGATCGATGTCCCTGACGATCGATGCCCCTGACGATCGATGTGCCTGACGATCGATGTCCCTCACGATCGATGTCCCTGACGATCGGTGTCCCAGACGATCGATGTCCCTGACGATCGATGTCCCTGACGATCGATGTGCCTGACGATCGATGTCCCTCACGATCGATGTCCCTGACGATCGATTACCTGACGATCGATGCCCCTGACGATCGGTGCCCCTGACGTTCGATGTCCCATACGATCGATGTCCCTGACGATCGATGTCCCTGACGATCGATGTCCCTGACGATCGATGTCCCTGATGATCGATGCCCCTGACGATCGATGCCCCTGACGATCGATGTCCCTGACGATCGGTGTCCCTGACGATCGATGTCCCTGACGATCGGTGTCCCTGACGATCGATGTCCCTGACGATCGATGTCCCTGACGATCGATGTCCCTGACGATCGGTGTCCCTGACGATCGGTGTCCCTGACGATCGCTGTCCCTGACGATCGATGTCCCTGACGATCGGTGTCCCTGACGATCGATGTCCCTGACGATCGATGCCCCTGACGATCGATGTCCCTGACGATCGGTGTCCCTGACGATCGGTGTCCCTGACGATCAATGCCCCTGACGATCGGTGTCCCTGACGATCGGTGTCCCTGATGATCGGTGTCCCTGACGATCTATGCCCCTGACGATCGATGGTCCTGACGATCGATATCCCTGACGATCGATGCCCCTGACGATCGATGTCCCTGACGATCGGTGCCCCTGACGATCGATGTCCCTGACGATCTATGTCCCTGACGATCGATGCCCCTGACGATCGATGTCCCTGACGATCGATGCCCCTGACTGGTGCCCCTGACGATCGATGTCCCTGACGATCGATGTCCCTGACGATCGATGTCCCTGACGATCGATGTCCCTGACGATCGATGTCCCTGACGATCGGTGTCCCTGACGATCGATGCCCCTGACGATCGGTGTCCCTGACGATCGATGTCCCAGACGATCGATGTCCCTGACGATCGATGTCCCTGACGATCGATGTGCCTGACGATCGATGTCCCTCACGATCGATGTCCCTGACGATCGGTGTCCCTGACGATCGATGCCCCTGACGATCGATGTGCCTGACGATCGATGTCCCTCACGATCGTTGTCCTTGACGATCGATTACCTGACGATCGATGCCCCTGACGATCGGTGCCCCTGACGATCGCTGTCCCTGACGATCGGTGTCCCTGACGATCGATGTCCCTGACGATCTATGTCCCTGACGATCGATGCCCCTGACGATCGATGTCCCTGACGATCGATGTCCCTGACGATCGATGCCCCTGACGATCGGTGCCCCTGACGATCGATGTCCCTGACGATCGATGTCCCTGACGATCGATGCCCCTGACGATCGATGTCCCTGACGATCGATGTCCCTGACGATCGGTGTCCCTGACGATCGATGTCCCTGACGATCGATGTCCCTGACGATCGATGTCCCTGACGATCGGTGTCCCTGACGATCGATGTCCCTGACGATCGATGTCCCTGACGATCGATGTCCCTGACGATCCGTGTCCCTGACGATCGATGTCCCTGACGATCGATGCCCCTGACGATCGATGCCCCTGACGATCGATGTCCCTGACGATCGATGTCCCTGACGATCGATGCCCCTGACGATCGATTTCCCTGACGATCGGTGCCCCTGACGATCGATGTCCCTGACGATCGATGTCCCTGACGATCGATGTCCCTGACGATCGTTGTCCCTGACGATCGATGTCCCTGACGATCGATGCCCCTGACGATCGGTGCCCCTGACGATCGATGTCCCTGACGATCGATGTCCCTGACGATCGATGTCCCTGACGATCGTTGTCCCTGACGATCGATGTCCCTGACGATCGATGCCCCTGACGATCGATGTCCCTGACGATCGATGTCCCTGACGATCAGTGCCCCTGACGATCGATGCCCCTGACGATTGATGTCCCTGACGATCGGTGTCCCTGACGATCGATGCCCCTGACGATCGATGTCCCTGACGATCGGTGCCCCTGACGATCGATGTCCCTGACGATCGATGTCCCTGACGATCGATGTCCCTGACGATCGATGCCCCTGACGATCGATGTCCCTGACGATCGATGTCCCTGACGATCGTTGTCCCTGACGATCGATGTCCCTGACGATCGATGCCCCTGACGATCGGTGTCCCTGACGATCGATGTCCCTGACGATCGATGCCCCTGACGATCGGTGTCCCTGACGATCGATGCCCCTGACGATCGGTGTCCCTGACGATCGATGTCCCTGACGATCGATGTCCCTGACGATCGATGTCCCTGACGATCGATGTCCCTGACGATCGATGGTCCTGACGATCGATATCCCTGACGATCGATGCCCCTGACGATCGATGTCCCTGACGATCGGTGCCCCTGACAATCGATGTCCCTGACGATCTATGTCCCTGACGATCGATGCCCCTGACGATCGATGTCCCTGACGATCGATGCCCCTGACTGGTGCCTCTGACGATCGATGTCCCTGATGATCGGTGTCCCTGACGATCGATGCCCCTGACGATCGGTGTCCCTGACGATCGATGTCCCAGACGATCGATGTCCCTGACGATCGATGTCCCTGACGATCGATGTCGCTGACGATCGATGTCCCTGACGATCGGTGTCCCTGACGATCGATGTCCTAACGATCGATGCCCCTGACGATCGATGTGCCTGACGATCGATGTCCCTCACGATCGATGTCCCTGACGATCGGTGTCCCTGACGATCGATGTCCCTGACGATCGATGTCCCTGACGATCGATGTGCCTGACGATCGATGTCCCTCACGATCGATGTCCCTGACGATCGATTACCTGACGATCGATGCCCCTGACGATCGGTGCCCCTGACGTTCGATGTCCCATACGATCGATGTCCCTGACGATCGATGTCCCTGACGATCGATGTCCCTGACGATCGATGTCCCTGATGATCGATGCCCCTGACGATCGATGCCCCTGACGATAGATGTCCCTGACGATCGGTGTCCCTGACGATCGATGTCCCTGACGATCGGTGTCCCTGACGATCGATGTCCCTGACGATCGATGTCCCTGACGATCGATGTCCCTGACGATCGGTGTCCCTGACGATCGATGCCCCTGACGATCGATGTCCCTGACGATCGGTGCCCCTGACGATCGATGTCCCTGACGATCGATGTCCCTGACGATCGATGTCCCTGACGATCGATGCCCCTGACGATCGATGTCCCTGACGATCGATGTCCCTGACGATCGTTGTCCCTGACGATCGATGTCCCTGACGATCGATGCCCCTGACGATCGGTGTCCCTGACGATCGATGTCCCTGACGATCGATGCCCCTGACGATCGGTGTCCCTGACGATCGATGCCCCTGACGATCGGTGTCCCTGACGATCGATGTCCCTGACGATCGATGTCCCTGACGATCGATGTCCCTGACGATCGATGTCCCTGACGATCGATGGTCCTGACGATCGATATCCCTGACGATCGATGCCCCTGACGATCGATGTCCCTGACGATCGGTGCCCCTGACAATCGATGTCCCTGACGATCTATGTCCCTGACGATCGATGCCCCTGACGATCGATGTCCCTGACGATCGATGCCCCTGACTGGTGCCTCTGACGATCGATGTCCCTGACGATCGGTGTCCCTGACGATCGATGCCCCTGACGATCGGTGTCCCTGACGATCGATGTCCCAGACGATCGATGTCCCTGACGATCGATGTCCCTGACGATCGATGTCGCTGACGATCGATGTCCCTGACGATCGGTGTCCCTGACGATCGATGTCCCTGACGATCGATGCCCCTGACGATCGATGTGCCTGACGATCGATGTCCCTCACGATCGATGTCCCTGACGATCGGTGTCCCTGACGATCGATGTCCCTGACGATCGATGTCCCTGACGATCGATGTGCCTGACGATCGATGTCCCTCACGATCGATGTCCCTGACGATCGATTACCTGACGATCGATGCCCCTGACGATCGGTGCCCCTGACGTTCGATGTCCCATACGATCGATGTCCCTGACGATCGATGTCCCTGACGATCGATGTCCCTGACGATCGATGTCCCTGATGATCGATGCCCCTGACGATCGATGCCCCTGACGATCGATGTCCCTGACGATCGGTGTCCCTGACGATCGATGTCCCTGACGATCGGTGTCCCTGACGATCGATGTCCCTGACGATCGATGTCCCTGACGATCGATGTCCCTGACGATCGGTGTCCCTGACGATCGATGTCCCTGACGATCGATGCCCCTGACGATCGCTGTCCCTGACGATCGGTGTCCCTGACGATCGATGTCCCTGACGATCTATGTCCCTGACGATCGATGTCCCTGACGATCGATGTCCCTGACGATCGATGTCCCTGACGATCGATGCCCCTGACGATCGATGTCCCTGACGATCGATGTCCCTGACGATCGATGCCCCTGACGATCGATGCCCCTGACGATCGGTGCCCCTGACGATCGATGTCCCTGACGATCGATGTCCCTGACGATCGATGCCCCTGACGATCGATGTCCCTGACGATCGATGCCCCTGACGATCGATGTCCCTGACGATCGGTGTCCCTGACGATCGATGTCCCTGACGATCGATGTCCCTGACGATCGATGTCCCTGACGATCGATGTCCCTGACGATCGGTGTCCCTGACGATCGATGTCCCTGACGATCGATGTCCCTGACGATCCGTGTCCCTGACGATCGATGTCCCTGACGATCGATGCCCCTGACGATCGATGTCCCTGACGATCGATGCCCCTGACGATCGATGTCCCTGACGATCGGTGTCCCTGACGATCGATGCCCCTGACGATCGATGTCCCTGACGATCGGTGCCCCTGACGATCGATGTCCCTGACGATCGATGTCCCTGACGATCGATGTCCCTGAAGATCGTTGTCCCTGACGATCGATGTCCCTGACGATCGATGCCCCTGATGATCGGTGCCCCTGACGATCGATGTCCCTGACGATCGATGTCCCTGACGATCGATGTCCCTGACGATCGATGTCCCTGACAATCGATGTCCCTGACGATCAGTGCCCCTGACGATCGATGCCCCTGACGATCGATGTCCCTGACGATCGGTGTCCCTGACGATCGATGCCCCTGACGATCGATGTCCCTGACGATCGGTGCCCCTGACAATCGATGTCCCTGACGATCTATGTCCCTGACGATCGATGCCCCTGACGATCGATGTCCCTGACGATCGATGCCCCTGACTGGTGCCTCTGACGATCGATGTCCCTGACGATCGGTGTCCCTGACGATCGATGCCCCTGACGATCGGTGTCCCTGACGATCGATGTCCCAGACGATCGATGTCCCTGACGATCGATGTCCCTGACGATCGATGTCGCTGACGATCGATGTCCCTGACGATCGGTGTCCCTGACGATCGATGTCCCTGACGATCGATGCCCCTGACGATCGATGTGCCTGACGATCGATGTCCCTCACGATCGATGTCCCTGACGATCGGTGTCCCTGACGATCGATGTCCCTGACGATCGATGTCCCTGACGATCGATGTGCCTGACGATCGATGTCCCTCACGATCGATGTCCCTGACGATCGATTACCTGACGATCGATGCCACTGACGATCGGTGCCCCTGACGTTCGATGTCCCATACGATCGATGTCCCTGACGATCGATGTCCCTGACGATCGATGTCCCTGACGATCGATGTCCCTGATGATCGATGCCCCTGACGATCGATGCCCCTGACGATCGATGTCCCTGACGATCGGTGTCCCTGACGATCGATGTCCCTGACGATCGGTGTCCCTGACGATCGATGTCCCTGACGATCGATGTCCCTGACGATCGATGTCCCTGACGATCGGTGTCCCTGACGATCGATGCCCCTGACGATCGATGTCCCTGACGATCGGTGCCCCTGACGATCGATGTCCCTGACGATCGATGTCCCTGACGATCGATGCCCCTGACGATCGATGTCCCTGACGATCGATGTCCCTGACGATCGTTGTCCCTGACGATCGATGTCCCTGACGATCGATGCCCCTGACGATCGGTGTCCCTGACGATCGATGTCCCTGACGATCGATGCCCCTGACGATCGGTGTCCCTGACGATCGATGCCCCTGACGATCGGTGTCCCTGACGATCGATGTCCCTGACGATCGATGTCCCTGACGATCGATGTCCCTGACGATCGATGTCCCTGACGATCGATGGTCCTGACGATCGATATCCCTGACGATCGATGCCCCTGACGATCGATGTCCCTGACGATCGGTGCCCCTGACAATCGATGTCCCTGACGATCTATGTCCCTGACGATCGATGCCCCTGACGATCGATGTCCCTGACGATCGATGCCCCTGACTGGTGCCTCTGACGATCGATGTCCCTGACGATCGGTGTCCCTGACGATCGATGCCCCTGACGATCGGTGTCCCTGACGATCGATGTCCCAGACGATCGATGTCCCTGACGATCGATGTCCCTGACGATCGATGTCGCTGACGATCGATGTCCCTGACGATCGGTGTCCCTGACGATCGATGTCCCTGACGATCGATGCCCCTGACGATCGATGTGCCTGACGATCGATGTCCCTCACGATCGATGTCCCTGACGATCGGTGTCCCAGACGATCGATGTCCCTGACGATCGATGTCCCTGACGATCGATGTGCCTGACGATCGATGTCCCTCACGATCGATGTCCCTGACGATCGATTACCTGACGATCGATGCCCCTGACGATCGGTGCCCCTGACGTTCGATGTCCCATACGATCGATGTCCCTGACGATCGATGTCCCTGACGATCGATGTCCCTGACGATCGATGTCCCTGATGATCGATGCCCCTGACGATCGATGCCCCTGACGATCGATGTCCCTGACGATCGGTGTCCCTGACGATCGATGTCCCTGACGATCGGTGTCCCTGACGATCGATGTCCCTGACGATCGGTGTCCCTGACGATCGATGTCCCTGACGATCGATGTCCCTGACGATCGATGCCCCTGACGATCGATGTCCCTGACGATCGATGTCCCTGACGATCGGTGTCCCTGACGATCGATGTCCCTGACGATCGATGCCCCTGACGATCGCTGTCCCTGACGATCGGTGTCCCTGACGATCGATGTCCCTGACGATCTATGTCCCTGACGATCGATGTCCCTGACGATCGATGTCCCTGACGATCGATGTCCCTGACGATCGATGCCCCTGACGATCGATGTCCCTGACGATCGATGTCCCTGACAATCGATGCCCCTGACGATCGATGCCCCTGACGATCGGTGCCCCTGACGATCGATGTCCCTGACGATCGATGTCCCTGACGATCGATGCCCCTGACGATCGATGTCCCTGACGATCGATGCCCCTGACGATCGATGTCCCTGACGATCGGTGTCCCTGACGATCGATGTCCCTGACGATCGATGTCCCTGACGATCGATGTCCCTGACGATCGGTGTCCCTGACGATCGATGTCCCTGACGATCGATGTCCCTGACGATCCGTGTCCCTGACGATCGATGTCCCTGACGATCGATGCCCCTGACGATCGATGTCCCTGACGATCGATGTCCCTGACGATCGATGTCCCTGACGATCGATGTCCCTGACGATCGATGTCCCTGATGATCGATGCCCCTGACGATCGATGCCCCTGACGATCGATGTCCCTGACGATCGGTGTCCCTGACGATCGATGTCCCTGACGATCGGTGTCCCTGACGATCGATGTCCCTGACGATCGATGTCCCTGACGATCGATGTCCCTGACGATCGGTGTCCCTGACGATCGATGTCCCTGACGATCGATGCCCCTGACGATCGCTGTCCCTGACGATCGGTGTCCCTGACGATCGATGTCCCTGACGATCTATGTCCCTGACGATCGATGTCCCTGACGATCGATGTCCCTGACGATCGATGTCCCTGACGATCGATGCCCCTGACGATCGATGTCCCTGACGATCGATGTCCCTGACGATCGATGCCCCTGACGATCGATGCCCCTGACGATCGGTGCCCCTGACGATCGATGTCCCTGACGATCGATGTCCCTGACGATCGATGCCCCTGACGATCGATGTCCCTGACGATCGATGCCCCTGACGATCGATGTCCCTGACGATCGGTGTCCCTGACGATCGATGTCCCTGACGATCGATGTCCCTGACGATCGATGTCCCTGACGATCGGTGTCCCTGACGATCGATGTCCCTGACGATCGATGTCCCTGACGATCCGTGTCCCTGACGATCGATGTCCCTGACGATCGATGCCCCTGACGATCGATGTCCCTGACGATCGATGCCCCTGACGATCGATGTCCCTGACGATCGGTGTCCCTGACGATCGATGCCCCTGACGATCGATGTCCCTGACGATCGGTGCCCCTGACGATCGATGTCCCTGACGATCGATGTCCCTGACGATCGATGTCCCTGAAGATCGTTGTCCCTGACGATCGATGTCCCTGACGATCGATGCCCCTGATGATCGGTGCCCCTGACGATCGATGTCCCTGACGATCGATGTCCCTGACGATCGATGTCCCTGACGATCGTTGTCCCTGACGATCGATGTCCCTGACGATCGATGCCCCTGACGATCGATGTCCCTGACAATCGATGTCCCTGACGATCAGTGCCCCTGACGATCGATGCCCCTGACGATCGATGTCCCTGACGATCGGTGTCCCTGACGATTGATGCCCCTGACGATCGATGTCCCTGACGATCGGTGCCCCTGACGATCGATGTCCCTGACGATCGATGTCCCTGACGATCGATGTCCCTGACGATCGTTGTCCCTGACGATCGATGTCCCTGACGATCGATGCCCCTGACGATCGGTGTCCCTGACGATCGATGTCCCTGACGATCGTTGTCCCTGACGATCGATGTCCCTGACGATCGATGCCCCTGACGATCGATGCCCCTGACGATCGGTGTCCCTGACGATCGATGCCCCTGACGATCGGTGTCCCTGACGATCGATGTCCCTGACGATCGATGTCCCTGACGATCGGTGTCCATGACGATCGATGTCCCTGACGATCGGTGTCCCTGACGATCGATGTCCCTGACGATCGATGTCCCTGACGATCGATGTCCCTGACGATCGATGTCCCTGACGATCGGTGTCCCTGACGATCGGTGTCCCTGACGATCGATGTCCCTGACGATCGATGTCCCTGACGATCGATGTCCCTGACGATCGATGTCCCTGACGATCGGTGTCCCTGACGATCGGTGTCCCTGACGATCGATGTCCCTGACGATCGATGTCCCTGACGATCGGTGTCCCTGACGATCGATGTCCCTGACGATCGATGCCCCTGACGATCGATGTCCCTGACGATCGGTGTCCCTGACGATCGGTGTCCCTGACGATCAATGCCCCTGACGATCGGTGTCCCTGACGATCGGTGTCCCTGATGATCGGTGTCCCTGACGATCTATGCCCCTGACGATCGATGGTCCTGACGATCGATATCCCTGACGATCGATGCCCCTGACGATCGATGTCCCTGACGATCGGTGCCCCTGACGATCGATGTCCCTGACGATCTATGTCCCTGACGATCGATGCCCCTGACGATCGATGTCCCTGACGATCGATGCCCCTGACTGGTGCCCCTGACGATCGATGTCCCTGACGATCGATGTCCCTGACGATCGATGTCCCTGACGATCGATGTCCCTGACGATCGATGTCCCTGACGATCGGTGTCCCTGACGATCGATGCCCCTGACGATCGATGTGCCTGACGATCGATGTCCCTCACGATCGATGTCCCTGACGATCGGTGTCCCTGACGATCGATGCCCCTGACGATCGATGTGCCTGACGATCGATGTCCCTCACGATCGTTGTCCTTGACGATCGATTACCTGACGATCGATGCCCCTGACGATCGGTGCCCCTGACGATCGATGTCCCAGACGATCGATGTCCCTGACGATCGATGTCCCTGACGATCGATGCCCCTGACGATCGATGCCCCTGACGATCGATGTCCCTGACGATCGGTGTCCCTGACGATCGATGTCCCTGACGATCGGTGTCCCTGACGATCGATGTCCCTGACGATCGATGTCCCTGACGATCGATGTCCCTGACGATCGGTGTCCCTGACGATCGATGTCCCTGACGATCGATGCCCCTGACGATCGCTGTCCCTGACGATCAGTGCCCCTGACGATCGATGCCCCTGACGATCGATGCCCATGACGATCGATGTCCCTGACGATCGATGTCCCTGACGATCGATGTCCCTGACGATCGGTGCCCCTGACGATCGATGCCCCTGACGATCGATGTCCCTGACGATCGATGTCCCTGACGTTCGGTGTCCCTGACGATCGATGTCCCTGACGATCGATGTCCCTGACTTTCGGTGTCCCTGACGATCGATGCCCCTGACGATCGATGTCCCTGACGATCGATGCCCCTGACGATCGAGGTCCCTGACGATCGATGTCCCTGACGATCGATGCCCCTGACGATCGATGTCCCTGACGATCGATGTCCCTGACGATCGATGCCCCTGACGATCGATGTCCCTGACGATCGGTGCCCCTGACGATCGATGTCCCTGACGATCGATGTCCCTGACGATCGATGCCCCTGACGATCGATGTCCCTGACGATCGATGCCCCTGACGATCGATGTCCCTGACGATCGGTGTCCCTGACGATCGATGTCCCTGACGATCGATGTCCCTGACGATCGATGTCCCTGACGATCGATGTCCCTGACGATCGGTGTCCCTGACGATCGGTGTCCCTGACGATCGATGTCCCTGACGATCGGTGTCCCTGACGATCGATGTCCCTGACGATCCGTGTCGCTGACGATCGATGTCCCTGACGATCGATGCCCCTGACGATCGATGTCCCTGACGATCGGTGCCCCTGACGATCAATGTCCCTGACGATCAATGTCCCTGACGATCGGTGCCCCTGACGATCGATGTCCCTCACGATCGATGTCCCTGACGATCGGTGTCCCTGACGATCGGTGCCCTGACGATCGATGTCCCTGACGATCGATGTCCCTGACGATCCGTGTCCCTGACGATCGATGTCCCTGACGATCGATGCCCCTGACGATCGATGTCCCTGACGATCGGTGCCCCTGACGATCAATGTCCCTGACGATCAATGTCCCTGACGATCGGTGCCCCTGACGATCGATGTCCCTCACGATCGATGTCCCTGACGATCGGTGTCCCTGACGATCGGTGCCCTGACGATCGATGTCCCTGACGATTGGTGCCCCTGACGATCGATGTCCCTGACGATCGATGCCCCTGATGATCGGTGCCCCTGACGATCGATGTCCCTGACGATCGATGTCCCTGACGATCGATGTCCCTGACGATCGTTGTCCCTGACGATCGATGTCCCTGACGATCGATGCCCCTGACGATCGATGTCCCTGACAATCGATGTCCCTGACGATCAGTGCCCCTGACGATCGATGCCCCTGACGATCGATGTCCCTGACGATCGATGTCCCTGACGATCGATGCCCCTGACGATCGATGTCCCTGACGATCGGTGCCCCTGACGATCAATGTCCCTGACGATCAATGTCCCTGACGATCGGTGCCCCTGACGATCGATGTCCCTCACGATCGATGTCCCTGACGATCGGTGTCCCTGACGATCGGTGCCCTGACGATCGATGTCCCTGACGATTGGTGCCCCTGACGATCGATGTCCCTGACGAACGGTGCCCCTGACAATCGATGTCCCTGACGATCTATGTCCCTGACGATCGATGCCCCTGACGATCGATGTCCCTGACGATCGATGCCCCTGACTGGTGCCTCTGACGATCGATGTCCCTGACGATCGGTGTCCCTGACGATCGATGCCCCTGACGATCGGTGTCCCTGACGATCGATGTCCCAGACGATCGATGTCCCTGACGATCGATGTCCCTGATGATCGATGTCGCTGACGATCGATGTCCCTGACGATCGGTGTCCCTGACGATCGATGTCCCTGACGATCGATGCCCCTGACGATCGATGTGCCTGACGATCGATGTCCCTCACGATCGATGTCCCTGACGATCGGTGTCCCTGACGATCGATGTCCCTGACGATCGATGTCCCTGACGATCGATGTGCCTGACGATCGATGTCCCTCACGATCGATGTCCCTGACGATCGATTACCTGACGATCGATGCCCCTGACGATCGGTGCCCCTGACGTTCGATGTCCCATACGATCGATGTCCCTGACGATCGATGTCCCTGACGATCGATGTCCCTGACGATCGATGTCCCTGATGATCGATGCCCCTGACGATCGATGCCCCTGACGATCGATGCCCCTGACGATCGATGCCCCTGACGATCGGTGCCCCTGACGATCGATGTCCCTGACGATCGATGTCCCTGACGATCGATGCCCCTGACGATCGATGTCCCTGACGATCGATGCCCCTGACGATCGATGTCCCTGACGATCGGTGTCCCTGACGATCGATGTCCCTGACGATCGATGTCCCTGACGATCGATGTCCCTGACGATCGATGTCCCTGACGATCGGTGTCCCTGACGATCGATGTCCCTGACGATCGATGTCCCTGACGATCCGTGTCCCTGACGATCGATGTCCCTGACGATCGATGCCCCTGACGATCGATGTCCCTGACGATCGATGCCCCTGACGATCGATGTCCCTGACGATCGGTGTCCCTGACGATCGATGCCCCTGACGATCGATGTCCCTGACGATCGGTGCCCCTGACGATCGATGTCCCTGACGATCGATGTCCCTGACGATCGATGTCCCTGAAGATCGTTGTCCCTGACGATCGATGTCCCTGACGATCGATGCCCCTGACGATCGGTGCCCCTGACGATCGATGTCCCTGACGATCGATGTCCCTGACGATCGATGTCCCTGACGATCGTTGTCCCTGACGATCGATGTCCCTGACGATCGATGCCCCTGACGATCGATGTCCCTGACAATCGATGTCCCTGACGATCAGTGCCCCTGACGATCGATGCCCCTGACGATCGATGTCCCTGACGATCGGTGTCCCTGACGATCGATGCCCCTGACGATCGATGTCCCTGACGATCGGTGCCCCTGACGATCGATGTCCCTGACGATCGATGTCCCTGACGATCGATGTCCCTGACGATCGTTGTCCCTGACGATCGATGTCCCTGACGATCGATGCCCCTGACGATCGGTGTCCCTGACGATCGATGTCCCTGACGATCGTTGTCCCTGACGATCGATGTCCCTGACGATCGATGCCCCTGACGATCGATGCCCCTGACGATCGGTGTCCCTGACGATCGATGCCCCTGACGATCGGTGTCCCTGACGATCGATGTCCCTGACGATCGATGTCCCTGACGATCGGTGTCCATGACGATCGATGTCCCTGACGATCGGTGTCCCTGACGATCGATGTCCCTGACGATCGATGTCCCTGACGATCGATGTCCCTGACGATCGATGTCCCTGACGATCGGTGTCCCTGACGATCGGTGTCCCTGACGATCGATGTCCCTGACGATCGATGTCCCTGACGATCGATGTCCCTGACGATCGGTGTCCCTGACGATCGGTGTCCCTGACGATCGATGTCCCTGACGATCGATGTCCCTGACGATCGGTGTCCCTGACGATCGATGTCCCTGACGATCGATGCCCCTGACGATCGATGTCCCTGACGATCGGTGTCCCTGACGATCGGTGTCCCTGACGATCAATGCCCCTGACGATCGGTGTCCCTGACGATCGGTGTCCCTGATGATCGGTGTCCCTGACGATCTATGCCCCTGACGATCGATGGTCCTGACGATCGATATCCCTGACGATCGATGCCCCTGACGATCGATGTCCCTGACGATCGGTGCCCCTGACGATCGATGTCCCTGACGATCTATGTCCCTGACGATCGATGCCCCTGACGATCGATGTCCCTGACGATCGATGCCCCTGACTGGTGCCCCTGACGATCGATGTCCCTGACGATCGATGTCCCTGACGATCGATGTCCCTGACGATCGATGTCCCTGACGATCGATGTCCCTGACGATCGGTGTCCCTGACGATCGATGCCCCTGACGATCGATGTGCCTGACGATCGATGTCCCTCACGATCGATGTCCCTGACGATCGGTGTCCCTGACGATCGATGCCCCTGACGATCGATGTGCCTGACGATCGATGTCCCTCACGATCGTTGTCCTTGACGATCGATTACCTGACGATCGATGCCCCTGACGATCGGTGCCCCTGACGATCGATGTCCCAGACGATCGAGGTCCCTGACGATCGATGTCCCTGACGATCGATGCCCCTGACGATCGATGCCCCTGACGATCGATGTCCCTGACGATCGGTGTCCCTGACGATCGATGTCCCTGACGATCGGTGTCCCTGACGATCGATGTCCCTGACGATCGATGTCCCTGACGATCGATGTCCCTGACGATCGGTGTCCCTGACGATCGATGTCCCTGACGATCGATGCCCCTGACGATCGCTGTCCCTGACGATCAGTGCCCCTGACGATCGATGCCCCTGACGATCGATGCCCATGACGATCGATGTCCCTGACGATCGATGTCCCTGACGATCGATGTCCCTGACGATCGGTGCCCCTGACGATCGATGCCCCTGACGATCGATGTCCCTGACGATCGATGTCCCTGACGTTCGGTGTCCCTGACGATCGATGTCCCTGACGATCGATGTCCCTGACGTTCGGTGTCCCTGACGATCGATGCCCCTGACGATCGATGTCCCTGACGATCGATGCCCCTGACGATCGAGGTCCCTGACGATCGATGTCCCTGACGATCGATGCCCCTGACGATCGATGTCCCTGACGATCGATGTCCCTGACGATCGATGCCCCTGACGATCGATGTCCCTGACGATCGGTGCCCCTGACGATCGATGTCCCTGACGATCGATGTCCCTGACGATCGATGCCCCTGACGATCGATGTCCCTGACGATCGATGCCCCTGACGATCGATGTCCCTGACGATCGGTGTCCCTGACGATCGATGTCCCTGACGATCGATGTCCCTGACGATCGATGTCCCTGCCGATCGATGTCCCTGACGATCGGTGTCCCTGACGATCGGTGTCCCTGACGATCGATGTCCCTGACGATCGATGTCCCTGACGATCGATGTCCCTGACGATCCGTGTCCCTGACGATCGATGTCCCTGACGATCGATGCCCCTGACGATCGATGTCCCTGACGATCGGTGCCCCTGACGATCAATGTCCCTGACGATCAATGTCCCTGACGATCGGTGCCCCTGACGATCGATGTCCCTCACGATCGATGTCCCTGACGATCGGTGTCCCTGACGATCGGTGCCCTGACGATCGATGTCCCTGACGATCGATGTCCCTGACGATCCGTGTCCCTGACGATCGATGTCCCTGACGATCGATGCCCCTGACGATCGATGTCCCTGACGATCGGTGCCCCTGACGATCAATGTCCCTGACGATCAATGTCCCTGACGATCGGTGCCCCTGACGATCGATGTCCCTCACGATCGATGTCCCTGACGATCGGTGTCCCTGACGATCGATGTCCCTGACGATCGATGTCCCTGACGATCGATGTCCCTGACGATTGGTGCCCTGACGATCGATGTCCCTGACGATCGATGTCCCTGACGATCGGTGCCCCTGACGATCGATGTCCCTCACGATCGATGTCCCTGACGATCGGTGCCCTGACGATCGATGTCCCTGACGATTGGTGCCCCTGACGATCGATGTCCCTGACGATCGATGCCCCTGATGATCGGTGCCCCTGACGATCGATGTCCCTGACGATCGATGTCCCTGACAATCGATGTCCCTGACGATCAGTGCCCCTGACGATCGATGCCCCTGACGATCGATGTCCCTGACGATCGATGTCCCTGACGATCGATGTCCCTGACGATCGATGTCCCTGACGATCGATGTCCCTGACGATCGGTGTCCCTGACGATCGATGTCCCTGACGATCGATGCCCCTGACGATCGATGCCCCTGACGATCGATGCCCCTGACGATCGATGTCCCTGACGATCGATGTCCCTGACGATCGGTGTCCCTGACGATCGGTGTCCCTGACGATCGATGTCCCTGACGATCGATGTCCCTGACGATCGGTGTCCCTGACGATCGATGTCCCTGACGATCGAAGCCCCTGACGTTCGATGTCCCTGACGATCGGTGTCCCTGACGATCAGTGTCCCTGACGATCAATGCCCCTGACGATCGATGTCCCTGACGATCGATGGCCCTGACGATCGATGTCCCTGACGATCGATGCCCCTGACGATCGATGTCCCTGACGATCGGTGCCCCTGACGATCGATGTCCCTGACGATAGATGTCCCTGACGATCGATGCCCCGGACGATCGATGTCCCTGACGATCGATGCCCCTGACGATCGGTGTCCCTGACGATCGGTGTCCCTGACGATCGGTGTCCCTGACGATCGATGTCCCTGACGATCGATGTCCCTGACGATCGATGCCCCTGACGATCGATGTCCCTGACGATCGATGTCCCTGACGATCGATGCCCCTGACGATCGCTGTCCCTGACGATCAGTGCCCCTGACGATCGATGCCCCTGACGATCGATGCCCCTGACGATCGATGTCCCTGACGATCGATGTCCCTGACGATCGATGTCCCTGACGATCGGTGCCCCTGACGATCGATGCCCCTGACGATCGATGTCCCTGACGATCGATGTCCCTGACGTTCGGTGTCCCTGACGATCGATGTCCCTGACGATCGATGTCCCTGACGTTCGGTGTCCCTGACGATCGATGCCCCTGACGATCGATGTCCCTGACGATCGATGCCCCTGACGATCGAGGTCCCTGACGATCGATGTCCCTGACGATCGATGCCCCTGACGATCGATGTCCCTGACGATCGATGTCCCTGACGATCGATGCCCCTGACGATCGATGTCCCTGACGATCGGTGCCCCTGACGATCGATGTCCCTGACGATCGATGTCCCTGACGATCGATGCCCCTGACGATCGATGTCCCTGACGATCGATGCCCCTGACGATCGATGTCCCTGACGATCGGTGTCCCTGACGATCGATGTCCCTGACGATCGATGTCCCTGACGATCGATGTCCCTGACGATCGATGTCCCTGACGATCGGTGTCCCTGACGATCGGTGTCCCTGACGATCGATGTCCCTGACGATCGATGTCCCTGACGATCGATGTCCCTGACGATCCGTGTCCCTGACGATCGATGTCCCTGACGATCGATGCCCCTGACGATCGATGTCCCTGACGATCGGTGCCCCTGACGATCAATGTCCCTGACGATCGATGCCCCTGACGATCGATGTCCCTCACGATCGATGTCCCTGACGATCGGTGTCCCTGACGATCGGTGCCCTGACGATCGATGTCCCTGACGATCGATGTCCCTGACGATCCGTGTCCCTGACGATCGATGTCCCTGACGATCGATGCCCCTGACGATCGATGTCCCTGACGATCGGTGCCCCTGACGATCAATGTCCCTGACGATCAATGTCCCTGACGATCGGTGCCCCTGACGATCGATGTCCCTCACGATCGAAGTCCCTGACGATCCGTGTCCCTGACGATCGGTGCCCTGACGATCGATGACCCTGACGATCGGTGCCCCTGACGATCGATGGCCCTGATGATCGGTGCCCCTGACGATCGATGTCCCTGACGATCGATGTCCCTGACGATCGATGTCCCTGACGATCGTTGTCCCTGACGATCGATGTCCCTGACGATCGATGTCCCTGACGATCGGTGTCCCTGACGATCGATGTCCCTGACGATCGATGCCCCTGACGATCGATGCCCCTGACGATCGATGCCCCTGACGATCGATGTCCCTGACGATCGATGTCCCTGACGATCGGTGTCCCTGACGATCGGTGTCCCTGACGATCGATGTCCCTGACGATCGATGTCCCTGACGATCGGTGTCCCTGACGATCGATGTCCCTGACGATCGAAGCCCCTGACGTTCGATGTCCCTGACGATCGGTGTCCCTGACGATCAGTGTCCCTGACGATCAATGCCCCTGACGATCGATGTCCCTGACGATCGATGGCCCTGACGATCGATGTCCCTGACGATCGATGCCCCTGACGATCGATGTCCCTGACGATCGGTGCCCCTGACGATCGATGTCCCTGACGATAGATGTCCCTGACGATCGATGCCCCGGACGATCGATGTCCCTGACGATCGATGCCCCTGACGATCGGTGTCCCTGACGATCGGTGTCCCTGACGATCGGTGTCCCTGACGATCGATGTCCCTGACGATCGATGTCCCTGACGATCGATGCCCCTGACGATCGATGTCCCTGACGATCGATGTCCCTGACGATCGATGCCCCTGACGATCGCTGTCCCTGACGATCAGTGCCCCTGACGATCGATGCCCCTGACGATCGATGCCCCTGACGATCGATGTCCCTGACGATCGATGTCCCTGACGATCGATGTCCCTGACGATCGGTGCCCCTGACGATCGATGCCCCTGACGATCGATGTCCCTGACGATCGATGTCCCTGACGTTCGGTGTCCCTGACGATCGATGTCCCTGACGATCGATGTCCCTGACGTTCGGTGTCCCTGACGATCGATGCCCCTGACGATCGATGTCCCTGACGATCGATGCCCCTGACGATCGAGGTCCCTGACGATCGATGTCCCTGACGATCGATGCCCCTGACGATCGATGTCCCTGACGATCGATGTCCCTGACGATCGATGCCCCTGACGATCGATGTCCCTGACGATCGGTGCCCCTGACGATCGATGTCCCTGACGATCGATGTCCCTGACGATCGATGCCCCTGACGATCGATGTCCCTGACGATCGATGCCCCTGACGATCGATGTCCCTGACGATCGGTGTCCCTGACGATCGATGTCCCTGACGATCGATGTCCCTGACGATCGATGTCCCTGACGATCGATGTCCCTGACGATCGGTGTCCCTGACGATCGGTGTCCCTGACGATCGATGTCCCTGACGATCGATGTCCCTGACGATCGATGTCCCTGACGATCCGTGTCCCTGACGATCGATGTCCCTGACGATCGATGCCCCTGACGATCGATGTCCCTGACGATCGGTGCCCCTGACGATCAATGTCCCTGACGATCGATGCCCCTGACGATCGATGTCCCTCACGATCGATGTCCCTGACGATCGGTGTCCCTGACGATCGGTGCCCTGACGATCGATGTCCCTGACGATCGATGTCCCTGACGATCCGTGTCCCTGACGATCGATGTCCCTGACGATCGATGCCCCTGACGATCGATGTCCCTGACGATCGGTGCCCCTGACGATCAATGTCCCTGACGATCAATGTCCCTGACGATCGGTGCCCCTGACGATCGATGTCCCTCACGATCGAAGTCCCTGACGATCGGTGTCCCTGACGATCGGTGCCCTGACGATCGATGTCCCTGACGATCGATGTCCCTGACGATCCGTGTCCCTGACGATCGATGTCCCTGACGATCGATGTCCCTGACGATCGATGTCCCTGACGATCCGTGTCCCTGACGATCGATGTCACTGACGATCGATGCCCCTGACGATCGATGTCCCTGACGATCGGTGCCCCTGACGATCAATGTCCCTGACGATCAATGTCCCTGACGATCGGTGCCCCTGACGATCGATGTCCCTCACGATCGAAGTCCCTGACGATCGGTGTCCCTGACGATCGGTGCCCTGACGATCGATGACCCTGACGAGCGGTGCCCCTGACGATCGATGGCCCTGATGATCGGTGCCCCTGACGATCGATGTCCCTGACGATCGATGTCCCTGACGATCGATGTCCCTGACGATCGTTGTCCCTGACGATCGATGTCCCTGACGATCGATGCCCCTGACGATCGATGTCCCTGACAATCGATGTCCCTGACGATCAGTGCCCCTGACGATCGATGCCCCTGACGATCGATGTCCCTGACGATCGATGTCCCTGACGATCGATGCCCCTGACGATCGATGTCCCTGACGATCGGTGCCCCTGACGATCAATGTCCCTGACGATCAATGTCCCTGACGATCGGTGCCCCTGACGATCGATGTCCCTCACGATCGATGTCCCTGACGATCGGTGTCCCTGACGATCGGTGCCCTGACGATCGATGTCCCTGACGATTGGTGCCCCTGACGATCGATGTCCCTGACGATCAATGCCCCTGATGATCGGTGCCCCTGACGATCGATGTCCCTGACGATCGATGTCCCTGACGATCGATGTCCCTGACGATCGTTGTCCCTGACGATCGATGTCCCTGACGATCGATGTCCCTGACAATCGATGTCCCTGAAGATCAGTGCCCCTGACGATCGATGCCCCTGACGATCGATGTCCCTGACGATCGATGTCCCTGACGATCGATGTCCCTGACGATCGATGTCCCTGACGATCGGTGTCCCTGACGATCGATGTCCCTGACGATCGATGCCCCTGACGATCGATGCCCCTGACGATCGATGCCCCTGACGATCGATGTCCCTGACGATCGATGTCCCTGACGATCGGTGTCCCTGACGATCGGTGTCCCTGACGATCGATGTCCCTGACGATCGATGTCCCTGACGATCGGTGTCCCTGACGATCGATGTCCCTGACGATCGAAGCCCCTGACGTTCGATGTCCCTGACGATCGGTGCCCCTGACGATCGGTGTCCCTGACGATCAATGCCCCTGACGATCGATGTCCCTGACGATCGATGGCCCTGACGATCGATGTCCCTGACGATCGATGCCCCTGACGATCGATGTCCCTGACGATCGGTGCCCCTGACGATCGATGTCCCTGACGATCTATGTCCCTGACGATCGATGCCCCGGACGATCGATGTCCCTGACGATCGATGTCCCTGACGATCGGTGTCCCTGACGATCGATGCCCCTGACGATCGGTGTCCCTGACGATCGGTGTCCCTGACGATCGGTGTCCCTGACGATCGATGTCCCTGATGATCGATGTCCCTGACGATCGGTGTCTCTGACGATCGATGTCCCTGACGATCGGTGCCCCTGACGATCGATGTCCCTGACGATCGATGTCCCTGACGATCGATGTCCCTGACGATCGGTGTCCCTGACGATCGATGCCCCTGACGATCGGTGTCCCTGACGATCGGTGTCCCTGACGATCGGTGTCCCTGACGATCGATGTCCCTGACGATCGATGTCCCTGACGATCGATGCCCCTGACGATCGATGTCCCTGACGATCGATGTCCCTGACGATCGATGTCCCTGACCATCGATACACCTGACGATCGATTCCCCTGACGATCGATGTCCCTGACGATCGATGTCCCTGACGATCGGTGCCCCTGACGATCGATGTCCCTGACGATCGATGTCCCTGACGATCGATGTCCCTGACCATCGATACACCTGACGATCGATTCCCCTGACGATCGATGTCCCTGACGATCGATTCCCCTGACGATCGATGTCCCTGACGATCGATGCCCCTGACGATCGGTGCCCCTGACGATCGATGTCCCTGACGATCGTTGTCCCTGACGATCGATGCCCCTGACGATCGATGTCCCTGACGATCGATGTCCCTGACGATCGATGTCCCTGACGATCGATGCCCCTGACGATCGATGTCCCTGACGATCGGTGTCCCTGACGATCGGTGTCCCTGACGATCGATGCCCCTGACGATCGTTACCCCTGACGATCGATGTCCCTGACGATCGATGTCCCTGACGATCGATGCCCCTGACGATCGATGTCCCTGACGATCGATGTCCCTGACGATCGATGCCCCTGACGATCGGTGTCCCTGACGATCGGTGTCCCTGACGATCGATGTCCCTGACGATCGATGTCCCTGACGATCGATGTCCCTGACGATCGATGTCCCTGACGATCGGTGCCACTGACGATCGATGTCCCTGACGATCGATGCCCCTGACGATCGATGTCCCTGACGATCGATGCCCCTGACGATCGATGTCCCTGACGATCGATGAACCTGACGATCGATGCCCCTGATGATCGATGTCCCTGACGGTCGATGTCCCTGACGATCGATGCTCCTGACGATCGATGTCCCTGACGATCGGTGTCCCTGACGATCGATGCCCCTGACGATCGATGCCCCTGACGATCGATGCCCCTGACGATCGATGCCCCTGACGATGGATGTCCCTGACGATTGATGCCCCTGACGATCGATGCCCCTGACGATCGATGCCCCTGACGATCGCTGCCCCTGACGATCGATGTCCCTGACGATCGATGCCCCTGACGATCGATGTCCCTGACGATCGGTGTCCCTGACGATCGGTGTCCCTGACGATCGATGTCCCTGACGTTCGATGTCCCTGACGATCGATGTCCCTGACGATCGGTGTCCCTGACGATCGGTGTCCCTGACGATCAATGCCCCTGACGATCGATGTCCCTGACGATCGATGTCCCTGACGATCGATGTCCCTGACGATCGATGCCCCTGACGATCGATGTCCCTGACGATCGGTGTCCCTGACGATCGGTGTCCCTGACGATCGATGCCCCTGACGATCGATGTCCCTGACGATCGATGTCCCTGACGATAGATGTCCCTGACGATCGATGTCCTGACGATCGATGCCCCTGACGATCGATGCCCCTGACGATCGGTGCCCCTGACGATCGATGTCCCTGACGATCGATGCCCCTGACGATCGCTGTCCCTGACGATCGGTGTCCCTGACGATCGGTGTCCCTGACGATCGATGTTCCTGACGATCTATGTCCCTGACGATCGATGCCCCTGACGATCGATGTCCCTGACGATCGATGTCCCTGACGATCGATGTCCCTGACGATCGATGCCCCTGACGATCGGTGCCCCTGACGATCGATGTCCCTGACGATCGATGTCCCTGACGATCGATGCCCCTGACGATCGATGTCCCTGACGATCGATGCCCCTGACGATCGATGTCCCTGACGATCGGTGTCCCTGACGATCGATGTCCCTGACGATCGATGTCCCTGACGATCGATGTCCCTGACGATCGGTGTCCCTGACGATCGGTGTCCCTGACGATCGGTGTCCCTGACGATCGATGTCCCTGACGATCGATGTCCCTGACGATCCGTGTCCCTGACGATCGATGTCCCTGACGATCGATGCCCCTGACGATCGATGTCCCTGACGATCGATGCCCCTGACGATCGATGTCCCTGACGATCGGTGTCCCTGACGATCGATGCCCCTGACGATCGATGTCCCTGACGATCGGTGCCCCTGACGATCGATGTCCCTGACGATCGATGTCCCTGACGATCGATGTCCCTGACGATCGTTGTCCCTGACGATCGATGTCCCTGACGATCGATGCCCCTGACGATCGATGTCCCTGACGATCGATGTCCCTGACGATCGTTGTCCCTGACGATCGATGTCCCTGACGATCGATGCCCCTGACGATCGGTGTCCCTGACGATCGATGTCCCTGACAATCGGTGTCCCTGACGATCGGTGTCCCTGACGATCGATGTCCCTGACGTTCGATGTCCCTGACGATCGATGTCCCTGACGATCGGTGTCCCTGACGATCGGTGTCCCTGACGATCGATGCCCCTGACGATCGATGTCCCTGACGATCGATGTCCCTGACGATCGATGTCCCTGACGATCGATGCCCCTGACGATCGATGTCCCTGACGATCGGTGTCCCTGATGATCGGTGTCCCTGACGATCGATGTCCCTGACGATTGATGTCCCTGACGATCGGTGTCCCTGACGATCGGTGTCCCTGACGATCGATGCCCCTGACGATCGATGTCCCTGACGATCGATGTCCCTGACGATAGATGTCCCTGACGATCGATGTCCTGACGATCGATGCCCCTGACGATCGATGCCCCTGACGATCGGTGCCCCTGACGATCGATGTCCCTGACGATCGATGCCCCTGACGATCGGTGTCCCTGACGATCGGTGTCCCTGACGATCGGTGTCCCTGACGATCGATGTCCCTGACGATCTATGTCCCTGACGATCGATGCCCCTGACGATCGATGTCCCTGACGATCGATGTCCCTGACGATCGATGTCCCTGACGATCGATGCCCCTGACGATCGGTGCCCCTGACGATCGATGTCCCTGACGATCGATGTCCCTGACGATCGATGCCCCTGACGATCGATGTCCCTGACGATCGATGCCCCTGACGATCGATGTCCCTGACGATCGGTGTCCCTGACGATCGATGTCCCTGACGATCGATGTCCCTGACGATCGATGTCCCTGACGATCCGTGTCCCTGACGATCGGTGTCCCTGACGATCGGTGTCCCTGACGATCGATGTCCCTGACGATCGATGTCCCTGACGATCCGTGTCCCTGACGATCGATGTCCCTGACGATCGATGCCCCTGACGATCGATGTCCCTGACGATCGATGCCCCTGACGATCGATGTCCCTGACGATCGGTGTCCCTGACGATCGATGCCCCTGACGATCGATGTCCCTGACGATCGGTGCCCCTGACGATCGATGTCCCTGACGATCGATGTCCCTGACGATCGATGTCCCTGACGATCGTTGTCCCTGACGATCGATGTCCCTGACGATCGATGCCCCTGATGATCGGTGCCCCTGACGATCGATGTCCCTGACGATCGATGTCCCTGACGATCGATGTCCCTGACGATCGTTGTCCCTGACGATCGATGTCCCTGACGATCGTTGCCCCTGACGATCGATGTCCCTGACGATCGATGTCCCTGACGATCAGTGCCCCTGACAATCGATGCCCCTGACGATCGTTGTCCCTGACGATCGATGCCCCTGACGATCGATGTCCCTGACGATCGGTGCCCCTGACGATCGATGTCCCTGACGATCGATGTCCCTGACGATCGATGCCCCTGACGATCGATGTCCCTGACGATCGATGTCCCTGACGATCGTTGTCCCTGACGATCGATGTCCCTGACGATCGATGCCCCTGACGATCGGTGTCCCTGACGATCGATGTCCCTGACGATCGATGCCCCTGACGATCGGTGTCCCTGACGATCGATGCCCCTGACGATCGGTGTCCCTGACGATCGATGTCCCTGACGATCGATGTCCCTGACGATCGATGTCCCTGACGATCGATGTCCCTGACGATCGATGTCCCTGACGATCGATGTCCCTGACGATCGGTGTCCCGGACGATCGATGTCCCTGACGATCGATGTCCCTGACGATCGATGTCCCAGACGATCGATGTCCCTGACGATCGATGTCCCTGACGATCGATGCCCCTGACGATCGATGTGCCTGACGATCGATGTCCCTCACGATCGATGTCCCTGACGATCGGTGTCCCTGACGATCGATGCCCCTGACGATCGATGTGCCTGACGATCGATGTCCCTCACGATCGATGTCCTTGACGATCGATTACCTGACGATCGATGCCCCTGACGATCGGTGCCCCTGACGATCGATGTCCCTGACGATCGATGCCCCTGACGATCGGTGTCCCTGACGATCGATGCCCCTGACGATCGATGTCCCTGACGATCGATGTCCCTGACGATCGGTGTCCCTGACGATCGATGTCCCTGACGATCGATGTCCCTGACGATCGATGTCCCTGACGATCGATGTCCCTGACGATCGATGTCCCTGACGATCGGTGTCCCTGACGATCGATGTCCCTGACGATCGATGTCCCTGATGATCGATGTCCCTGACGATCGATGTCCCTGACGATCGATGTCCCTGACGATCGGTGTCCCTGACGATCGATGTCCCTGACGATCGATGTCCCTGACGATCGGTGTCCCTGACGATCGATGTCCCTGATGATCGATGCCCCTGACGATCGATGTCCCTGACGATCGGTGTCCCTGACGATCGGTGTCCCTGACGATCAATGCCCCTGACGATCGATGTCCCTGACGATCGATGGTCCTGACGATCGATATCCCTGACGATCGATGCCCCTGACGATCGATGTCCCTGACGATCGGTGCCCCTGACAATCGATGTCCCTGACGATCTATGTCCCTGACGATCGATGCCCCTGACGATCGATGTCCCTGACGATCGATGCCCCTGACTGGTGCCTCTGACGATCGATGTCCCTGACGATCGGTGTCCCTGACGATCGATGCCCCTGACGATCGGTGTCCCTGACGATCGATGTCCCAGACGATCGATGTCCCTGACGATCGATGTCCCTGACGATCGATGTCGCTGACGATCGATGTCCCTGACGATCGGTGTCCCTGACGATCGATGTCCCTGACGATCGATGCCCCTGACGATCGATGTGCCTGACGATCGATGTCCCTCACGATCGATGTCCCTGACGATCGGTGTCCCTGACGATCGATGTCCCTGACGATCGATGTCCCTGACGATCGATGTGCCTGACGATCGATGTCCCTCACGATCGATGTCCCTGACGATCGATTACCTGACGATCGATGCCCCTGACGATCGGTGCCCCTGACGTTCGATGTCCCATACGATCGATGTCCCTGACGATCGATGTCCCTGACGATCGATGTCCCTGACGATCGATGTCCCTGATGATCGATGCCCCTGACGATCGATGCCCCTGACGATCGATGTCCCTGACGATCGGTGTCCCTGACGATCGATGTCCCTGACGATCGGTGTCCCTGACGATCGATGTCCCTGACGATCGATGTCCCTGACGATCGATGTCCCTGACGATCGGTGTCCCTGACGATCGATGTCCCTGACGATCGATGCCCCTGACGATCGCTGTCCCTGACGATCGGTGTCCCTGAC
This sequence comes from Pristiophorus japonicus, assembly GCF_044704955.1. NCBI lineage: Eukaryota > Metazoa > Chordata > Chondrichthyes > Pristiophoridae > Pristiophorus > Pristiophorus japonicus. Next base: position 4,190,148 of record NC_092011.1, read on the forward strand.
GATCGATGTCCCTGACGATCTATGTCCCTGACGATCGATGTCCCTGACGATCGATGTCCCTGACGATCGATGTCCCTGACGATCGATGCCCCTGACGATCGATGTCCCTGACGATCGATGTCCCTGACGATCGATGCCCCTGACGATCGATGCCCCTGACGATCGGTGCCCCTGACGATCGATGTCCCTGACGATCGATGTCCCTGACGATCGATGCCCCTGACGATCGATGTCCCTGACGATCGATGCCCCTGACGATCGATGTCCCTGACGATCGGTGTCCCTGACGATCGATGTCCCTGACGATCGATGTCCCTGACGATCGATGTCCCTGACGATCGATGTCCCTGACGATCGGTGTCCCTGACGATCGATGTCCCTGACGATCGATGTCCCTGACGATCCGTGTCCCTGACGATCGATGTCCCTGACGATCGATGCCCCTGACGATCGATGTCCCTGACGATCGATGCCCCTGACGATCGATGTCCCTGACGATCGGTGTCCCTGACGATCGATGCCCCTGACGATCGATGTCCCTGACGATCGGTGCCCCTGACGATCGATGTCCCTGACGATCGATGTCCCTGACGATCGATGTCCCTGAAGATCGTTGTCCCTGACGATCGATGTCCCTGACGATCGATGCCCCTGATGATCGGTGCCCCTGACGATCGATGTCCCTGACGATCGATGTCCCTGACGATCGATGTCCCTGACGATCGATGTCCCTGACGATCGATGTACCTGACGATCGATGCCCCTGACGATCGATGTCCCTGACGATCGATGTCCCTGACGATCGATGTCCCTGACGATCGTTGTCCCTGACGATCTATGTCCCTGACGATCGATGCCCCTGACGATCGATGTCCCTGACGATCGGTGCCCCTGACGATCGATGTCCCTGACGATCTATGTCCCTGACGATCGATGCCCCTGACGATCGATGTCCCTGACGATCGATGTCCCTGACGATCGATGTCCCTGACGATCGATGTCCCTGACGATCTGTGTCCCTGACGATCGATGCCCCTGACGATCGATGTCCCTGACGATCGGTGTCCCTGACGATCGATGTCCCTGACGATCGATGTCCCTGACGATCGATGTCCCTGACGATCGGTGTCCCTGACGATCGATGTCCCTGACGATCGATGCCCCTGACGATCGCTGTCCCTGACGATCAGTGCCCCTGACGATCGATGCCCCTGACGATCGATGCCCCTGACGATCGATGTCCCTGACGATCGATGTCCCTGACGATCGATGACCCTGACGATCGGTGCCCCTGACGATCGATGCCCCTGACGATCGATGTCCCTGACGATCGATGTCCCTGACGTTCGGTGTCCCTGACGATCGATGTCCCTGACGATCGATGTCCCTGACGTTCGGTGTCCCTGACGATCGATGCCCCTGACGATCGATGTCCCTGACGATCGATGCCCCTGACGATCGAGGTCCCTGACGATCGATGTCCCTGACGATCGATGCCCCTGACGATCGATGTCCCTGACGATCGATGTCCCTGACGATCGATGCCCCTGACGATCGATGTCCCTGACGATCGGTGCCCCTGACGATCGCTGCCCCTGACGATCGATGTCCCTGACGATCGGTGTCCCTGACGATCGATGTCCCTGACGATCGATGTCCCTGACGATCGATGTCCCTGACGATCGATGTCCCTGACGATCGGTGTCCCTGACGATCGGTGTCCCTGACGATCGATGTCCCTGACGATCGATGTCCCTGACGATCGATGTCCCTGACGATCGATGTCCCTGACGATCGATGCCCCTGACGATCGATGTCCCTGACGATCGGTGCCCCTGACGATCAATGTCCCTGACGATCAATGTCCCTGACGATCGGTGCCCCTGACGATCGATGTCCCTCACGATCGATGTCCCTGACGATCGGTGTCCCTGACGATCGGTGCCCCTGACGATCGATGTCCCTGACGATTGGTGCCCCTGACGATCGATGTCCCTGACGATCGATGCCCCTGATGATCGGTGCCCCTGACGATCGATGTCCCTGACGATCGATGTCCCTGACGATCGTTGTCCCTGACGATCGATGTCCCTGACGATCGATGCCCCTGACGATCGATGTCCCTGACAATCGATGTCCCTGACGATCAGTGCCCCTGACGATCGATGCCCCTGACGATCGATGTCCCTGACGATCGATGTCCCTGACGATCGATGTCCCTGACGATCGATGTCCCTGACGATCGATGTCCCTGACGATCGGTGTCCCTGACGATCGATGTCCCTGACGATCGATGCCCCTGACGATCGATGCCCCTGACGATCGATGCCCCTGACGATCGATGTCCCTGACGATCGATGTCCCTGACGATCGGTGTCCCTGACGATCGGTGTCCCTGACGATCGATGCCCCTGACGATCGATGTCCCTGACGATCGGTGTCCCTGACGATCGATGTCCCTGACGATCGATGCCCCTGACGATCGATGTCCCTGACGATCGGTGCCCCTGACGATCGATGTCCCTGACGATCTATGTCCCTGACGATCGATGCCCCGGACGATCGATGTCCCTGACGATCGATGCCCCTGACGATCGGTGTCCCTGACGATCGATGTCCCTGACGATCGGTGTCCCTGACGATCGATGTCCCTGACGATCGATGTCCCTGACGATCGATGCCCCTGACGATCGATGTCCCTGACGATCGATTCCCCTGACGATCGATGCCCCTGACGATCGATGTCCCTGACGATCGGTGCCCCTGACGATCGATGTCCCTGACGAGCGTTGTCCCTGACGATCGATGCCCCTGACGATCGATGTCCCTGACGATCGATGTCCCTGACGATCGATGTCCCTGACGATCGATGCCCCTGACGATCGATGTCCCTGACGATCGGTGTCCCTGACGATCGATGCCCCTGACGATCGTTGCCCCTGACGATCGATGTCCCTGATGATCGATGTCCCTGACGATCGATGCCCCTGACGATCGATGTCCCTGACGATCGATGCCCCTGACGATCGGTGTCCCTGACGATCGGTGTCCCTGACGATCGATGTCCCTGACGATCGATGTCCCTGACGATCGATGTCCCTGACGATCGATGTCCCTGACGATCGGTGCCCCTGACGATCGATGTCCCTCACGATCGATGTCCCTGACGATCGGTGTCCCTGACGATCGGTGCCCCTGACGATCGATGTCCCTGACGATTGGTGCCCCTGACGATCGATGTCCCTGACGATCGATGCCCCTGATGATCGGTGCCCCTGACGATCGATGTCCCTGACGATCGATGTCCCTGACGATCGGTGTCCCTGACGATCGGTGTCCCTGACGATCGATGTCCCTGACGATCGATGTCCCTGACGATCGGTGTCCCTGACGATCGATGTCCCTGACGATCGATGCCCCTGACGATCGATGTCCCTGACGATCGGTGTCCCTGACGATCGGTGTCCCTGACGATCAATGCCCCTGACGATCGGTGTCCCTGACGATCGGTGTCCCTGATGATCGGTGTCCCTGACGATCTATGCCCCTGACGATCGATGGTCCTGACGATCGATATCCCTGACGATCGATGCCCCTGACGATCGATGTCCCTGACGATCGGTGCCCCTGACGATCGATGTCCCTGACGATCTATGTCCCTGACGATCGATGCCCCTGACGATCGATGTCCCTGACGATCGATGCCCCTGACTGGTGCCCCTGACGATCAATGTCCCTGACGATCGATGTCCCTGACGATCGATGTCCCTGACGATCGATGTCCCTGACGATCGATGTCCCTGACGATCTGTGTCCCTGACGATCGATGCCCCTGACGATCGGTGTCCCTGACGATCGATGTCCCAGACGATCGATGTCCCTGACGATCGATGTCCCTGACGATCGATGCCCCTGACGATCGATGTGCCTGACGATCGATGTCCCTCACGATCGATGTCCCTGACGATCGGTGTCCCTGACGATCGATGCCCCTGACGATCGATGTGCCTGACGATCGATGTCCCTCACGATCGTTGTCCTTGACGATCGATTACCTGACGATCGATGCCCCTGACGATCGGTGCCCCTGACGATCGATGTCCCAGACGATCGATGTCCCTGACGATCGATGTCCCTGACGATCGATGTCCCTGACGATCGATGCCCCTGACGATCGATGCCCCTGACGATCGATGTCCCTGACGATCGGTGTCCCTGACGATCGATGTCCCTGACGATCGGTGTCCCTGACGATCGATGTCCCTGACGATCGATGTCCCTGACGATCGATGTCCCTGACGATCGGTGTCCCTGACGATCGATGTCCCTGACGATCGATGCCCCTGACGATCGCTGTCCCTGACGATCAGTGCCCCTGACGATCGATGCCCCTGACGATCGATGCCCCTGACGATCGATGTCCCTGACGATCGATGTCCCTGACGATCGATGACCCTGACGATCGGTGCCCCTGACGATCGATGCCCCTGACGATCGATGTCCCTGACGATCGATGTCCCTGACGTTCGGTGTCCCTGACGATCGATGTCCCTGACGATCGATGTCCCTGATGTTCGGTGTCCCTGACGATCGATGCCCCTGACGATCGATGTCCCTGACGATCGATGCCCCTGACGATCGAGGTCCCTGACGATCGATGTCCCTGACGATCGATGCCCCTGACGATCGATGTCCCTGACGATCGATGTCCCTGACGATCGATGCACCTGACGATCGATGTCCCTGACGATCGGTGCCCCTGACGATCGATGTCCCTGACGATCGATGTCCCTGACGATCGATGCCCCTGACGATCGATGTCCCTGACGATCGATGCCCCTGACGATCGATGTCCCTGACGATCGGTGTCCCTGACGATCGATGTCCCTGACGATCGATGTCCCTGACGATCGATGTCCCTGACGATCGATGTCCCTGACGATCTGACGATCGGTGTCCCTGACGATCGGTGTCCCTGACGATCGATGTCCCTGACGATCGATGTCCCTGACGATCGATGTCCCTGACGATCGATGTCCCTGACGATCGATGCCCCTGACGATCGATGTCCCTGACGATCGGTGCCCCTGACGATCAATGTCCCTGACGATCAATGTCCCTGACGATCGGTGCCCCTGACGATCGATGTCCCTCACGATCGATGTCCCTGACGATCGGTGTCCCTGACGATCGGTGCCCCTGACGATCGATGTCCCTGACGATTGGTGCCCCTGACGATCGATGTCCCTGACGATCGATGCCCCTGATGATCGGTGCCCCTGACGATCGATGTCCCTGACGATCGATGTCCCTGACGATCGTTGTCCCTGACGATCGATGTCCCTGACGATCGATGCCCCTGACGATCGATGTCCCTGACAATCGATGTCCCTGACGATCAGTGCCCCTGACGATCGATGCCCCTGACGATCGATGTCCCTGACGATCGATGTCCCTGACGATCGATGTCCCTGACGATCGATGTCCCTGACGATCGATGTCCCTGACGATCGGTGTCCCTGACGATCGATGTCCCTGACGATCGATGCCCCTGACGATCGATGCCCCTGACGATCGATGCCCCTGACGATCGATGTCCCTGACGATCGATGTCCCTGACGATCGGTGTCCCTGACGATCGGTGTCCCTGACGATCGATGTCCCTGACGATCGATGTCCCTGACGATCGGTGTCCCTGACGATCGATGTCCCTGACGATCGATGCCCCTGACGATCGATGTCCCTGACGATCGGTGCCCCTGACGATCGATGTCCCTGACGATCTATGTCCCTGACGATCGATGCCCCGGACGATCGATGTCCCTGACGATCGATGCCCCTGACGATCGGTGTCCCTGACGATCGATGTCCCTGACGATCGGTGTCCCTGACGATCGATGTCCCTGACGATCGATGTCCCTGACGATCGATGCCCCTGACGATCGATGTCCCTGACAATCGATGTCCCTGACGATCGATGTCCCTGACGATCGATTCCCCTGACGATCGATGCCCCTGACGATCGATGTCCCTGACGATCGGTGCCCCTGACGATCGATGTCCCTGACGAGCGTTGTCCCTGACGATCGATGCCCCTGACGATCGATGTCCCTGACGATCGATGTCCCTGACGATCGATGTCCCTGACGATCGATGCCCCTGACGATCGATGTCCCTGACGATCGGTGTCCCTGACGATCGATGCCCTTACGATCGTTGCCCCTGACGATCGATGTCCCTGATGATCGATGTCCCTGACGATCGATGCCCCTGACGATCGATGTCCCTGACGATCGATGCCCCTGACGATCGGTGTCCCTGACGATCGGTGTCCCTGACGATCGATGTCCCTGACGATCGATGTCCCTGACGATCGATGTCCCTGACGATCGATGTCCCTGACGATCGGTGCCCCTGACGATCGATGTCCCTCACGATCGATGTCCCTGACGATCGGTGTCCCTGACGATCGGTGCCCCTGACGATCGATGTCCCTGACGATTGGTGCCCCTGACGATCGATGTCCCTGACGATCGATGCCCCTGATGATCGGTGCCCCTGACGATCGATGTCCCTGACGATCGATGTCCCTGACGATCGTTGTCCCTGACGATCGATGTCCCTGACGATCGATGCCCCTGACGATCGATGTCCCTGACAATCGATGTCCCTGACGATCAGTGCCCCTGACGATCGATGCCCCTGACGATCGATGTCCCTGACGATCGATGTCCCTGACGATCGATGTCCCTGACGATCGATGTCCCTGACGATCGATGTCCCTGACGATCGGTGTCCCTGACGATCGATGTCCCTGACGATCGATGCCCCTGACGATCGATGCCCCTGACGATCGATGCCCCTGACGATCGATGTCCCTGACGATCGATGTCCCTGACGATCGGTGTCCCTGACGATCGGTGTCCCTGACGATCGATGTCCCTGACGATCGATGTCCCTGACGATCGGTGTCCCTGACGATCGATGTCCCTGAAGATCGAAGCCCCTGACGTTCGATGTCCCTGACGATCGGTGTCCCTGACGATCAGTGTCCCTGACGATCAATGCCCCTGACGATCGATGTCCCTGACGATCGATGGCCCTGACGATCGATGTCCCTGACGATCGATGCCCCTGACGATCGATGTCCCTGACGATCGGTGCCCCTGACGATCGATGTCCCTGACGATCTATGTCCCTGACGATCGATGCCCCGGACGATCGATGTCCCTGACGATCGATGCCCCTGACGATCGGTGTCCCTGACGATCGATGTCCCTGACGATCGGTGTCCCTGACGATCGATGTCCCTGACGATCGATGTCCCTGACGATCGATGCCCCTGACGATCGATGTCCCTGACAATCGATGTCCCTGACGATCGATGTCCCTGACCATCGATACCCCTGACGATCGATTCCCCTGACGATCGATGCCCCTGACGATCGATGTCCCTGACGATCGGTGCCCCTGACGATCGATGTCCCTGACGATCGTTGTCCCTGACGATCGATGCCCCTGACGATCGATGTCCCTGACGATCGATGTCCCTGACGATCGATGTCCCTGACGATCGATGCCCCTGACGATCGATGTCCCTGACGATCGGTGTCCCTGACGATCGGTGTCCCTGACGATCGATGCCCCTGACGATCGTTGCCCCTGACGATCGATGTCCCTGACGATCGATGTCCCTGACGATCGATGTCCCTGACGATCGATGTCCCTGACGATCGATGTCCCTGACGATCGGTGTCCCTGACGATCGATGTCCCTGACGGTCGATGTCCCTGACGATCGATGCCCCTGACGATCGATGTCCCTGACGATCGGTGTCCCTGACGATCGATGCCCCTGACAATCGATGCCCCTGACGATCGGTGTCCCTGACGATCGATGCCCCTGACGATCGATGTCCCTGACGATCGATGTCCCTGACGATAGATGTCCCTGACGATCGATGTCCTGACGATCGATGCCCCTGACGATCGATGCCCCTGACGATCGGTGCCCCTGACGATCGATGTCCCTGACGATCGGTGCCCCTGACGATCGATGTCCCTGACGATCGGTGCCCCTGACGATCGATGTCCCTGACGATCGATGTCCCTGACAATCGATGTCCCTGACGATCGTTGTCCCTGACGATCGATGTCCGTGACGATCGATGCCCCTGACGATCGATGTCCCTGACGATCGATGTCCCTGACGATCAGTGCCCCTGACGATCGATGCCCCTGACGATCGATGTCCCTGACGATCGGTGTCCCTGACGATCGATGCCCCTGACGATCGATGTCCCTGACGATCGATGTCCCTGACGATCGATGTCCCTGACGATCGATGTCCCTGACGATCGATGTCCCTGACGATCGATGTCCCTGACGATCGATGTCCCTGACGATCGATGTCCCTGACGATCGATGTATCTGACAATCGGTGTCCCTGACGATCGGTGTCCCTGACGATCGATGTCCCTGACGATCGATGCCCCTGACGATCGATGTCCCTGACGATCGGTGTCCCTGACGATCAGTGTCCCTGACGATCCATGCCCCTGACGATCGATGTCCCTGACGATCGATGGCCCTGACGATCGATGTCCCTGACGATCGATGCCCCTGACGATCGATGTCCCTGACGATCGGTGCCCCTGACGATCGATGTCCCTGACGATCTATGTCCCTGACGATCGATGCCCCTGACGATCGATGTCCCTGACGATCGATGCCCCTGACTGGTGCCCCTCACGATCGATGTCCCTGACGATCGATGTCCCTGACGATCGATGCCCCTGACGATCAATACCCCTGACGATCGATACCCCTGACGATCGATGCCCCTGACGATTGATGTCCCTGACGATCGGTGCCCCTGACGTACGATGTCCCTGACGATCGTTGTCCCTGACGATCGATGCCCCTGACGATCGATGTCCCTGACGATCGATGTCCCTGACGATCGATGCCCCTGACGATCGATGTCCCTGACGATCGATGTCCCTGACGATCGATGTCCCTGACGATCGATGCCCCTGACGATCGATGTCCCTGACGATCGGTGTCCCTGACGATCGATGCCCCTGACGATCGTTGCCCCTGACGATCGATGTCCCTGACGATCGATGTCCCTGACGATCGATGCCCCTGACGATCGATGTCCCTGACGATCGATGTCCCTGACGATCGATGCCCCTGACGATCGGTGTCCCTGACGATCGGTGTCCCTGACGATCGATGTCCCTGACGATCGATGTCCCTGACGATCGATGTCCCTGACGATCGATGTCCCTGACGATCGGTGCCACTGACGATCGATGTCCCTGACGATCGATGCCCCTGACGATCGATGTCCCTGACGATCGATGCCCCTGACGATCGATGTCCCTGACGATCGATGAACCTGACGATCGATGCCCCTGATGATCGATGTCCCTGACGGTCGATGTCCCTGACGATCGATGCCCCTGACGATCGATGTCCCTGACGATCCGTGTCCCTGACGATCGATGCCCCTGACAATCGATGCCCCTGACGATCGATGCCCCTGACGATCGATGCCCCTGACGATGGATGTCCCTGACGATCGATGCCCCTGACGATCGATGCCCCTGACGATCGATGCCCCTGACGATCGCTGCCCCTGACGATCGATGTCCCTGACGATCGATGCCCCTGACGATCGATGTCCCTGACAATCGGTGTCCCTGACGATCGGTGTCCCTGACGATCGATGTCCCTGACGTTCGATGTCCCTGACGATCGATGTCCCTGACGATCGGTGTCCCTGACGATCGGTGTCCCTGACGATCAATGCCCCTGACGATCGATGTCCCTGACGATCGATGCCCCTGACGATCGATGTCCCTGACGATCGATGTCCCTGACGATCGATGCCCCTGACGATCGATGTCCCTGACGATCGGTGTCCCTGACGATCGGTGTCCCTGACGATCGATGTCCCTGACGATTGATGTCCCTGACGATCGGTGTCCCTGACGATCGGTGTCCTTGACGATCGATGCCCCTGACGATCGATGTCCCTGACGATCGGTGTCCCTGACGATAGATGTCCCTGACGATCGATGTCCTGACGATCGATGCCCCTGACGATCGATGCCCCTGACGATCGGTGCCCCTGACGATCGATGTCCCTGACGATCGGTGCCCCTGACGATCGATGTCCCTGACGATCGGTGCCCCTGACGATCGATGTCCCTGACGATCGATGTCCCTGACAATCGATGTCCCTGACGATCGTTGTCCCTGACGATCGATGTCCGTGACGATCGATGCCCCTGACGATCGATGTCCCTGACGATCGATGTCCCTGACGATCAGTGCCCCTGACGATCGATGCCCCTGACGATCGATGTCCCTGACGATCGGTGTCCCTGACGATCGATGCCCCTGACGATCGATGTCCCTGACGATCGATGTCCCTGACGATCGATGTCCCTGACGATCGATGTCCCTGACGATCGATGTCCCTGACGATCGATGTCCCTGACGATCGATGTCCCTGACGATCGATGTCCCTGACGATCGATGTATCTGACAATCGGTGTCCCTGACGATCGGTGTCCCTGACGATCGATGTCCCTGACGATCGATGCCCCTGACGATCGATGTCCCTGACGATCGGTGTCCCTGACGATCAGTGTCCCTGACGATCCATGCCCCTGACGATCGATGTCCCTGACGATCGATGGCCCTGACGATCGATGTCCCTGACGATCGATGCCCCTGACGATCGATGTCCCTGACGATCGGTGCCCCTGACGATCGATGTCCCTGACGATCTATGTCCCTGACGATCGATGCCCCTGACGATCGATGTCCCTGACGATCGATGCCCCTGACTGGTGCCCCTCACGATCGATGTCCCTGACGATCGATGTCCCTGACGATCGATGCCCCTGACGATCAATACCCCTGACGATCGATACCCCTGACGATCGATGCCCCTGACGATCGATGTCCCTGACGATCGGTGCCCCTGACGATCGATGTCCCTGACGATCGTTGTCCCTGACGATCGATGCCCCTGACGATCGATGTCCCTGACGATCGATGTCCCTGACGATCGATGCCCCTGACGATCGATGTCCCTGACGATCGATGCCCCTGACGATCGGTGTCCCTGACGATCGATGTCCCTGAAGATCGGTGTCCCTGACGATCGATGTCCCTGACGATCGTTGTCCCTGACAATCGATGCCCCTGACGATCGATGTCCCTGACGATCGATGTCCCTGACGATCGATGTCCCTGACGATCGGTGTCCCTGACGATCGATGTGCCTGACGATCGATGTCCTTGACGATCGATGTCCCTGACGATCGATTACCTGACGATCGATGCCCCTGACGATCGGTGCCCCTGACGATCGATGTCCCTGACGATCGATGTCCCTGACGATCGGTGTCCCTGACGATCGATGTCCCTGACGATCGATGTGCCTGACGATCGATGCCCCTGACGATCGATGCACCTGACGATCAATGTCCCTGACGATCGATGCACCTGACGAGCGATGCCCCTGACGATCGATGTCCCTGACGATCGATGTCCCTGACGATCGATGTCCCTGACGATCGATGCCCCTGACGATCGATGCCCCTGATGATCGATGCACCTGACGATCGATGTCCCTGACGATCGATGCACCTGACGAGCGATGCCCCTGACGATCGATGTCCCTGACGATCGATGTCCCTGACGATCGATGTCCCTGACGATCGGTGTCCCTGACGATCGATGTCCCTGACAATCGATGTCCCTGACGATCGATGTCCCTGACGATCGATGCCCCTGTCGATCGATGTCCCTGACGATCGATGCCCGTGACGATCGGTGTCCCTGACGATCGATGCCCCTGACGATCGATTTCCCTGACGATCGATGTCCCTGACGATCGATGCCCCTGACGATCGATGTCCCTGACGATCGGTGCCCCTGACGATCGATGTCCCTGACGATCTATGTCCCTGACGATCGATGCCCCTGACGATCGATGTCCCTGACGATCGATGCCCCTGACTGGTGCCCCTCACGATCGATGTCCCTGACGATCGATGTCCCTGACGATCGATGCCCCTGACGATCAATACCCCTGACGATCGATACCCCTGACGATCGATGCCCCTGACGATCGATGTCCCTGACGATCGGTGCCCCTGACGATCGATGTCCCTGACGATCGTTGTCCCTGACGATCGATGCCCCTGACGATCGATGTCCCTGACGATCGATGTCCCTGACGATCGATGCCCCTGACGATCGATGTCCCTGACGATCGATGCCCCTGACGATCGGTGTCCCTGACGATCGATGTCCCTGAAGATCGGTGTCCCTGACGATCGATGTCCCTGACGATCGTTGTCCCTGACAATCGATGCCCCTGACGATCGATGTCCCTGACGATCGATGTCCCTGACGATCGATGTCCCTGACGATCGGTGTCCCTGACGATCGATGTGCCTGACGATCGATGTCCTTGACGATCGATGTCCCTGACGATCGATTACCTGACGATCGATGCCCCTGACGATCGGTGCCCCTGACGATCGATGTCCCTGACGATCGATGTCCCTGACGATCGGTGTCCCTGACGATCGATGTCCCTGACGATCGATGTGCCTGACGATCGATGCCCCTGACGATCGATGCACCTGACGATCAATGTCCCTGACGATCGATGCACCTGACGAGCGATGCCCCTGACGATCGATGTCCCTGACGATCGATGTCCCTGACGATCGATGTCCCTGACGATCGATGCCCCTGACGATCGATGCCCCTGATGATCGATGCACCTGACGATCGATGTCCCTGACGATCGATGCACCTGACGAGCGATGCCCCTGACGATCGATGTCCCTGACGATCGATGTCCCTGACGATCGATGTCCCTGACGATCGGTGTCCCTGACGATCGATGTCCCTGACAATCGATGTCCCTGACGATCGATGTCCCTGACGATCGATGCCCCTGTCGATCGATGTCCCTGACGATCGATGCCCGTGACGATCGGTGTCCCTGACGATCGATGTCCCTGACGATCGGTGTCCCTGACGATCGATGTCCCTGACGATCGATATCCCTGACGATCGATGCCCCTGACGATCGATTTCCCTGACGATCGATGTCCCTGACGATCGATGTCCCTGACGATCGATGTCCCTGACGATCGATGCCCCTGACGATCGATGCCCCTGACGATCGGTGTCCCTGACGATCGATGCCCCTGACGATCGATGTCCCTGACGATCGATGTCCCTGACGATCGATGTCCCTGACGATCGATGTCCCTGACGATCGATGTCCCTGACGATCGATGTCCCTGACGATCGGTGCCCCTGACGATCGATGCCCCTGACGATCGATGTCCCTGACGATCGATGTCCCTGACGATCGATGTCCCTGACGATCGATGTCCCTGACGATCGGTGCCCCTGACGATCGATGCCCCTGACGATCGATGCCCCTGACGATCGATGCCCCTGACGATCGATGTCCCTGACGATCGATGTCCCTGACGATCGGTGTCCCTGACGATCGATGTCCCTGACGATCGATGTCCCTGACGATCGGTGTCCCTGACGATCGATGTCCCTGACGATCGATGCCCCTGACGATCGATGTCCCTGACGATCGTTGTCTCTGACGATCTGTGTCCCTGACGATCAATGCCCCTGACGATCGATGTCCCTGACGATCGATGGCCCTGACGATCGATGTCCCTGACGATCGATGCCCCTGACGATCGATGTCCCTGACGATCGGTGCCCCTGACGATCGATGTCCCTGACGATCTATGTCACTGACGATCGATGTCCCTGACGATCGATGCCCCTGACGATCGGTGTCCCTGTCGATCGATATCCCTGACGATCGATGTCCCTGACGATCGATGCCCCTGACGATCGATGTCCCTGACGATCGATGTCCCTGACGATCGATGTCCCTGACGTTCGATGTCCCTGACGATCGCTGTCCCTGACGATGGATGTCCCTGACGATCGATGTCCCTGACGATCGATGCCCCTGACGATCGATGCCCCTGACGATCGATGTCCCTGACGATCGATGTCCCTGACGATCGGTGTCCCTGACGATCGATGTCCCTGACGATCGGTGTCCCTGACGATCGATGTCCCTGACGATCGATGCCCCTGACGATCGATGTCCCTGACGATCGGTGTCCCTGACGATCGGTGTCCCTGACGATCAATGCCCCTGACGATCGATGTCCCTGACGATCGATGGCCCTGACGATCGATGTCCCTGACGATCGATGCACCTGACGATCGATGTCCCTGACGATCGGTGCCCCTGACGATCGATGTCCCTGACGATCTATGTCCCTGACGATCGATGCCCCTGACGATCGATGTCCCTGACGATCGATGCCCCTGACGATCGGTGTCCCTGACGATCGATGTCCCTGACGATCAATGTCCCTGACGATCGATGCCCCTGACGATCGATGCCCCTGACGATCGATGTCCCTGACGATCGATGTCCCTGACGATCAATACCCCTGACGATCGATGCACCTGACGATCGATGCCCCTGACGATCGATGTCCCTGACGATCGGTGCCCCTGACGATCGATGTCCCTGACGATCGTTGTCCCTGACGATCGATGCCCCTGACGATCGATGTCCCTGACGATCGATGTCCCTGACGATCGATGTCCCTGACGATCGATGCCCCTGACGATCGATGTCCCTGACGATCGATGCCCCTGACGATCGGTGTCCATGACGATCGATGTCCCTGACAATCGATGCCCCTGACGATCGATGCCCCTGACGATCGATGTCCCTGACGATCGGTGTCCCTGACGATCGATGTCCCTGACGATCGATGTCCCTGACGATCGATGCCCCTGACGATCGGTGTCCCTGACGATCGATGTCCCTGACGATCGATGTCCCTGACGATCGATGTCCCTGACGATCGATGTCCCTGACGATCGATGTCCCTGACGATCGATGTCCCTGACGATCGGTGTCCCTGACGATCGATGTCCCTGACGATCGATGTCCCTGACGATCAATACCCCTGACGATCGATGCCTCTGACGATCGATGCCCCTGACGATCGATGTCCCTGACGATCGGTGCCCCTGACGATCGATGTCCCTGACGATCGTTGTCCCTGACGATCGATGCCCCTGACGATCGATGTCCCTGACGATCGATGTCCCTGACGATCGATGTCCCTGACGATCGATGCCCCTGACGATCGATGTCCCTGACGATCTATGTCCCTGACGATCGATTCCCCTGACGATCGATGCCCCTGACGATCGATGTCCCTGACGATCGATGTCCCTGACGATCGATGCCCCTGGCGATCGGTGTCCCTGACGATCGATGTCCCTGACGATCGATGTCCCTGACGATCGATGTCCCTGACGATCGATGTCCCTGACGATCGATGTCCCTGACGATCGATGTCCCTGACGATCGATGTCCCTGACGATCGGTGTCCCTGACGATCGGTGCCCCTGACGATCGGTGTCCCTGACGATCGATGTATCTGACGATTGATGTCCCTGACGATCGAATACCTGACGATCGATACCCCTGACGATCGATGTCCCTGACGATCGATGTCCCTGACGATCGATGTCCCTGACGATCGATGTCCCTGACGATCGATGTCCCTGACGATCGAATACCTGACGATCGATGCCCCTGACGATCGATGCCCCTGACGATCGATGTCCCTGACGATCGGTGCCCCTGACGATCGATGTCCCTGACGATCGTTGTCGCTGACGATCGATGCCCCTGACGATCGATGTCCCTGACGATCGATGTCCCTGACGATCGATGCCCCTGACGATCGATGTCCCTGACGAACGATGCCCCTGACGATCGGTGTCCCTGACGATCGATGTCCCTGACGATCGGTGTCCCTGACGATCGATGTCCCTGACGATCGATGTCCCTGACAATCGATGCCCCTGACGATCGATGTCCCTGACGATCGATGTCCCTGACGATCGATGTCCCTGTCGATCGATGTCCCTGACGATCGATTACCTGACGATCGATGCCCCTGACGATCGGTGCCCCTGACGATCGATGTCCCTGACGATCGATGTCCCTGACGATCGGTATCCCTGACGATCGATGTCCCTGACGATCGATGTCCCTGACGATCGATGCCCCTGACGATCGGTGTCCGTGACGATCGATGTCCCTGACGATCGATGTCCCTGACGATCGATGTCCCTGACGATCGATGCCCCTGACGATCGGTGTCCCTGACGATCGGTGTCCCTGACGATCGATGTCCCTGACGATCGATGTCCCTGACGATCGATGTCCCTGACGATCGATGTCCCTGACGTTCGGTGCCACTGACGATCGATGTCCCTGACGATCGATGCCCCTGACGATCGATGTCCCTGACGATCGATGCCCCTGACGATCGATGTCCCTGACGATCGATGCACCTGACGAGCGATGCCCCTGACGATCGATGTCCCTGACGGTCGATGTCCCTGACGATCGATGTCCCTGACGATCGATGCCCCTGACGATCGATGCCCCTGACGATCGATGCCCCTGACGATCGATGTCCCTGATGATCAGTGTCCCTGACGATCGATGTCCCTGACGATCGATGTCCCTGACGATCGATGTCCCTGACGATCGGTGTCCCTGACGATCGATGTCCCTGACGATCGATGCTCCTGACGATCGATGCCCCTGACGATCGATGCCCCTGACGATCGATGTCCCTGACGATTGATGTCCCTGACGATCGGTGTCCCTGACGATCGATGCCCCTGACGATCGATGTCCCTGACGATCGATGTCCCTGACGATCGATGCCCCTGACGATCGATGTCCCTGACGATAGATGTCCCTGACGATCGATGTCCCTGACGATCGATGTCCCTGACGATCGATGCCCCTGACGATCAATACCCCTGACGATCGATTGCCCTGACGATCGATGCCCCTGACGATCGATGTCCCTGACGATCGATGTCCCTGACGATCGATGCCCCTGACGATCGATGTCCCTGACGATCGATGCCCCTGACGATCGGTGTCCCTGACGATCGATGTCCCTGACGATCGATGCCCCTGACGATCGATGCCCCTGACGATCGATGTCCCTGACGATCGGTGTCCCTGACGATCGATGTCCCTGACGATCGATGTCCCTGACGATCGATGCCCCTGACGATCGGTGTCCCTGACGATCGATGTCCCTGACGATCGATGTCCCTGACGATCGATGTCCCTGACGATCGATGTCCCTGACGATCGATGTCCCTGACGATCGATGTCCCTGACGATCGATGTCCCTGACGATCGGTGTCCCTGACGATCGATGTCCCTGACGATCGATGTCCCTGACGATCGATACCCCTGACGATCGATGCCTCTGACGATCGATGCCCCTGACGATCGATGTCCCTGACGATCGGTGCCCCTGACGATCGATGTCCCTGACGATCGTTGTCCCTGACGATCGATGCCCCTGACGATCGATGTCCCTGACGATCGATGTCCCTGACGATCGATGTCCCTGACGATCGATGTCCCTGACGATCGATGTCCCTGACGATCTATGTCCCTGACGATCGATTCCCCTGACGATCGATGTCCCTGACGATCGATGTCCCTGACGATCGATGCCCCTGACGATCGATGTCCCTGATGATCGATGTCCCTGACGATCGATGTCCCTGACGATCGATGCCCCTGACGATCGATGCCCCTGACGATCGATGTCCCTGACGATCGATGCCCCTGACGATGGGTGTCCCTGACGATCGATGTCCCTGACAATCGATGCCCCTGACGATCGATGCCCCTGACGATCGATGTCCCTGAAGATCGATGTCCCTGACGATCGATGTCCCTGACGATCGATGCCCCTGACGATCGGTGTCCCTGACGATCGATGTCCCTGACGATCGATGTCCCTGACGATCGATGTCCCTGACGATCGATGTCCCTGACGATCGATGTCCCTGACGATCGATGTCCCTGACGATCGGTGTCCCTGACGATCGGTGCCCCTGACGATCGGTGTCCCTGACGATCGATGTATCTGACGATTGATGTCCCTGACGATCGAATACCTGACGATCGATACCCCTGACGATCGATGTCCCTGACGATCGATGTCCCTGACGATCGATGTCCCTGACGATCGATGTCCCTGACGATCGATGTCCCTGACGATCGAATACCTGACGATCGATGCCCCTGACGATCGATGCCCCTGACGATCGATGTCCCTGACAATCGGTGCCCCTGACGATCGATGTCCCTGACGATCGTTGTCGCTGACGATCGATGCCCCTGACGATCGATGTCCCTGACGATCGATGTCCCTGACGATCGATGCCCCTGACGATCGATGTCCCTGACGAACGATGCCCCTGACGATCGGTGTCCCTGACGATCGATGTCCCTGACGATCGGTGTCCCTGACGATCGATGTCCCTGACGATCGATGTCCCTGACAATCGATGCCCCTGACGATCGATGTCCCTGACGATCGATGTCCCTGACGATCGATGTCCCTGACGATCGATGTCCCTGACGATCGATTACCTGACGATCGATGCCCCTGACGATCGGTGCCCCTGACGATCGATGTCCCTGACGATCGATGTCCCTGACGATCGGTGTCCCTGACGATCGATGTCCCTGACGATTGATGTCCCTGACGATCGATGTCCCTGACGATCGGTGTCCCTGACGATCGGTGTCCTTGACGATCGATGCCCCTGACGATCGATGTCCCTGACGATCGGTGTCCCTGACGATAGATGTCCCTGACGATCGATGTCCTGACGATCGATGCCCCTGACGATCGATGCCCCTGACGATCGGTGCCCCTGACGATCGATGTCCCTGACGATCGGTGCCCCTGACGATCGATGTCCCTGACGATCGGTGCCCCTGACGATCGATGTCCCTGACGATCGATGTCCCTGACAATCGATGTCCCTGACGATCGTTGTCCCTGACGATCGATGTCCGTGACGATCGATGCCCCTGACGATCGATGTCCCTGACGATCGATGTCCCTGACGATCAGTGCCCCTGACGATCGATGCCCCTGACGATCGATGTCCCTGACGATCGGTGTCCCTGACGATCGATGCCCCTGACGATCGATGTCCCTGACGATCGATGTCCCTGACGATCGATGTCCCTGACGATCGATGTCCCTGACGATCGATGTCCCTGACGATCGATGTCCCTGACGATCGATGTCCCTGACGATCGATGTATCTGACAATCGGTGTCCCTGACGATCGGTGTCCCTGACGATCGATGTCCCTGACGATCGATGCCCCTGACGATCGATGTCCCTGACGATCGGTGTCCCTGACGATCAGTGTCCCTGACGATCCATGCCCCTGACGATCGATGTCCCTGACGATCGATGGCCCTGACGATCGATGTCCCTGACGATCGATGCCCCTGACGATCGATGTCCCTGACGATCGGTGCCCCTGACGATCGATGTCCCTGACGATCTATGTCCCTGACGATCGATGCCCCTGACGATCGATGTCCCTGACGATCGATGCCCCTGACTGGTGCCCCTCACGATCGATGTCCCTGACGATCGATGTCCCTGACGATCGATGCCCCTGACGATCAATACCCCTGACGATCGATACCCCTGACGATCGATGCCCCTGACGATCGATGTCCCTGACGATCGGTGCCCCTGACGATCGATGTCCCTGACGATCGTTGTCCCTGACGATCGATGCCCCTGACGATCGATGTCCCTGACGATCGATGTCCCTGACGATCGATGCCCCTGACGATCGATGTCCCTGACGATCGATGCCCCTGACGATCGGTGTCCCTGACGATCGATGTCCCTGAAGATCGGTGTCCCTGACGATCGATGTCCCTGACGATCGTTGTCCCTGACAATCGATGCCCCTGACGATCGATGTCCCTGACGATCGATGTCCCTGACGATCGATGTCCCTGACGATCGGTGTCCCTGACGATCGATGTGCCTGACGATCGATGTCCTTGACGATCGATGTCCCTGACGATCGATTACCTGACGATCGATGCCCCTGACGATCGGTGCCCCTGACGATCGATGTCCCTGACGATCGATGTCCCTGACGATCGGTGTCCCTGACGATCGATGTCCCTGACGATCGATGTCCCTGACGATCGATGTCCCTGACGATCGATGCCCCTGACGATCGATGCACCTGACGATCAATGTCCCTGACGATCGATGCACCTGACGAGCGATGCCCCTGACGATCGATGTCCCTGACGATCGATGTCCCTGACGATCGATGTCCCTGACGATCGATGCCCCTGACGATCGATGCCCCTGATGATCGATGCACCTGACGATCGATGTCCCTGACGATCGATGCACCTGACGAGCGATGCCCCTGACGATCGATGTCCCTGACGATCGATGTCCCTGACGATCGATGTCCCTGACGATCGGTGTCCCTGACGATCGATGTCCCTGACAATCGATGTCCCTGACGATCGATGTCCCTGACGATCGATGCCCCTGTCGATCGATGTCCCTGACGATCGATGCCCGTGACGATCGGTGTCCCTGACGATCGATGTCCCTGACGATCGGTGTCCCTGACGATCGATGTCCCTGACGATCGATGTCCCTGACGATCGATGCCCCTGACGATCGATTTCCCTGACGATCGATGTCCCTGACGATCGATGTCCCTGACGATCGATGTCCCTGACGATCGATGCCCCTGACGATCGATGCCCCTGACGATCGGTGTCCCTGACGATCGATGCCCCTGACGATCGATGTCCCTGACGATCGATGTCCCTGACGATCGATGTCCCTGACGATCGATGTCCCTGACGATCGATGTCCCTGACGATCGATGTCCCTGACGATCGGTGCCCCTGACGATCGATGCCCCTGACGATCGATGCCCCTGACGATCGATGCCCCTGACGATCGATGCCCCTGACGATCGATGTCCCTGACGATCGATGTCCCTGACGATCGGTGTCCCTGACGATCGATGTCCCTGACGATCGATGTCCCTGACGATCGGTGTCCCTGACGATCGATGTCCCTGACGATCGATGCCCCTGACGATCGATGTCCCTGACGATCGTTGTCTCTGACGATCTGTGTCCCTGACGATCAATGCCCCTGACTTTCGATGTCCCTGACGATCGATGGCCCTGACGATCGATGTCCCTGACGATCGATGCCCCTGACGATCGATGTCCCTGACGATCGGTGCCCCTGACGATCGATGTCCCTGACGATCTATGTCACTGACGATCGATGCCCCTGACGATCGATGCCCCTGACGATCGGTGTCCCTGTCGATCGATATCCCTGACGATCGATGTCCCTGACGATCGATGCCCCTGACGATCGATGTCCCTGACGATCGATGTCCCTGACGATCGATGTCCCTGACGTTCGATGTCCCTGACGATCGGTGTCCCTGACGATCGATGTCCCTGACGATCGATGCCCCTGACGATCGATGCCCCTGACGATCGATGTCCCTGACGATCGATGTCCCTGACGATCGGTGTCCCTGACGATCGATGTCCCTGACGATCGGTGTCCCTGACGATCGATGTCCCTGACGATCGATGCCCCTGACGATCGATGTCCCTGACGATCGGTGTCCCTGACGATCGGTGTCCCTGACGATCAATGCCCCTGACGATCGATGTCCCTGACGATCGATGGCCCTGACGATCGATGTCCCTGACGATCGATGCCCCTGACGATCGATGTCCCTGACGATCGGTGCCCCTGACGATCGATGTCCCTGACGATCTATGTCCCTGACGATCGATGCCCCTGACGATCGATGTCCCTGACGATCGATGCCCCTGACGATCGGTGTCCCTGACGATCGATGTCCCTGACGATCGATGTCCCTGACGATCGATGCCCCTGACGATCGATGCCCCTGACGATCGATGTCCCTGACGATCGATGTCCCTGACGATCGATGTCCCTGACGATCTATACCCCTGACGATCGATGCCCCTGACGATCGATGCCCCTGACGATCGATGTCCCTGACGATCGGTGCCGCTGACGATCGATGTCCCTGACGATCGTTGTCCCTGACGATCGATGCCCCTGACGATCGATGTCCCTGACGATCGATGTCCCTGACGATCGATGTCCCTGACGATCGATGCCCCTGACGATCGATGTCCCTGACGATCGATGCCCCTGACGATCGGTGTCCCTGACGATCGGTGTCCCTGACGATCGATGTCCCTGACGATCGATGTCCCTGACGATCGATGCCCCTGACGATCGGTGTCCCTGACGATCGATGTCCCTGACGATCGATGTCCCTGACGATCGATGTCCCTGACGATCGATGTCCCTGACGATCGATGTCCCTGACGATCGATGTCCCTGACGATCGATGTCCCTGACGATCGGTGTCCCTGACGATCGATGTCCCTGACGATCGATGTCCCTGACGATCAATACCCCTGACGATCGATGCCTCTGACGATCGATGCCCCTCACGATCGATGTCCCTGACGATCGGTGCCCCTGACGATCGATGTCCCTGACGATCGTTGTCCCTGACGATCGATGCCCCTGACGATCGATGTCCCTGACGATCGATGTCCCTGACGATCGATGTCCCTGACGATCGATGTCCCTGACGATCGATGTCCCTGACGATCTATGTCCCTGACGATCGATTCCCCTGACGATTGATGCCCCTGACGATCGATGTCCCTGACGATCGATGTCCCTGACGATCGATGCCCCTGACGATCGATGCCCCTGACGATCGATGTCCCTGACGATCGATGTCCCTGACGATCGATGCCCCTGACGATCGATGCCCCTGACGATCGATGTCCCTGACGATCGATGCCCCTGACGATGGGTGTCCCTGACGATCGATGTCCCTGACAATCGATGCCCCTGACGATCGATGCCCCTGACGATCGATGTCCCTGACGATCGATGTCCCTGACGATCGATGTCCCTGACGATCGATGCCCCTGGCGATCGGTGTCCCTGACGATCGATGTCCCTGACGATCGATGTCCCTGACGATCGATGTCCCTGACGATCGATGTCCCTGACGATCGATGTCCCTGACGATCGATGTCCCTGACGATCGATGTCCCTGACGATCGGTGTCCCTGACGATCGGTGCCCCTGACGATCGGTGTCCCTGACGATCGATGTATCTGACGATTGATGTCCCTGACGATCGAATACCTGACGATCGATACCCCTGACGATCGATGTCCCTGACGATCGATGTCCCTGACGATCGATGTCCCTGACGATCGATGTCCCTGACGATCGATGTCCCTGACGATCGAATACCTGACGATCGATGCCCCTGACGATCGATGCCCCTGACGATCGATGTCCCTGACGATCGGTGCCCCTGACGATCGATGTCCCTGACGATCGTTGTCGCTGACGATCGATGCCCCTGACGATCGATGTCCCTGACGATCGATGTCCCTGACGATCGATGCCCCTGACGATCGATGTCCCTGACGAACGATGCCCCTGACGATCGGTGTCCCTGACGATCGATGTCCCTGACGATCGGTGTCCCTGACGATCGATGTCCCTGACGATCGATGTCCCTGACAATCGATGCCCCTGACGATCGATGTCCCTGACGATCGATGTCCCTGACGATCGATGTCCCTGTCGATCGATGTCCCTGATGATCGATTACCTGACGATCGATGCCCCTGACGATCGGTGCCCCTGACGATCGATGTCCCTGACGATCGATGTCCCTGACGATCGGTATCCCTGACGATCGATGTCCCTGACGATCGATGTCCCTGACGATCGATGTCCCTGACGATCGATGCCCCTGACGATCGGTGTCCCTGACGATCGATGTCCCTGACGATCGATGTCCCTGACGATCGATGTCCCTGACGATCGATGCCCCTGACGATCAGTGTCCCTGACGATCGGTGTCCCTGACGATCGATGTCCCTGACGATCGATGTCCCTGACGATCGATGTCCCTGACGATCGATGTCCCTGACGTTCGGTGCCACTGACGATCGATGTCCCTGACGATCGATGCCCCTGACGATCGATGTCCCTGACGATCGATGCCCCTGACGATCGATGTCCCTGACGATCGATGCACCTGACGAGCGATGCCCCTGACGATCGATGTCCCTGACGGTCGATGTCCCTGACGATCGATGTCCCTGACAATCGATGCCCCTGACGATCGATGCCCCTGACGATCGATGTCCCTGACGATCAGTGTCCCTGACGATCGATGTCCCTGACGATCGATGTCCCTGACGATCGATGCCCCTGACGATCGGTGTCCCTGACGATCGGTGTCCCTGACGATCGATGTCCCTGACGATCGATGTCCCTGACGATCGATGTCCCTGACGATCGATGTCCCTGACGTTCGGTGCCACTGACGATCGATGTCCCTGACGATCGATGCCCCTGACGATCGATGTCCCTGACGATCGATGCCCCTGACGATCGATGTCCCTGACGATCGATGCACCTGACGAGCGATGCCCCTGACGATCGATGTCCCTGACGGTCGATGTCCCTGACGATCGATGTCCCTGACAATCGATGCCCCTGACGATCGATGCCCCTGACGATCGATGTCCCTGACGATCAGTGTCCCTGACGATCGATGTCCCTGACGATCGATGCCCCTGACGATCGATGTCCCTGACGATCGATGTCCCTGACGATCGGTGTCCCTGACGATCGATGTCCCTGACGATCGATGCTCCTGACGATCGATGCCCCTGACGATCGATGCCCCTGACGATCGATGTCCCTGACGATTGATGTCCCTGACGATCGGTGTCCCTGACGATCGTTGCCCCTGACGATCGATGTCCCTGACGATCGATGTCCCTGACGATCGATGCCCCTGACGATCGATGTCCCTGACGATAGATGTCCCTGACGATCGGTGTCCCTGACGATCGATGTCCCTGACGATCGATGTCCCTGACGATCGATGTCCCTGACGATCGATGTCCCTGACGATCGATGCCCCTGACGATCAATACCCCTGACGATCGATTGCCCTGACGATCGATGCCCCTGACGATCGATGTCCCTGACGATCGATGTCCCTGACGATCGATGCCCCTGACGATCGATGTCCCTGACGATCGATGCCCCTGACGATCGGTGTCCCTGACGATCGATGTCCCTGACGATCGATGCCCCTGACGATCGATGCCCCTGACGATCGATGTCCCTGACGATCGGTGTCCCTGACGATCGATGTCCCTGACGATCGATGTCCCTGACGATCGATGCCCCTGACGATCGGTGTCCCTGACGATCGATGTCCCTGACGATCGATGTCCCTGACGATCGATGCCCCTGTCGATCGATGTCCCTGACGATCGATGCCCGTGACGATCGGTGTCCCTGACGATCGATGTCCCTGACGATCGGTGTCCCTGACGATCGATGTCCCTGACGATCGATGTCCCTGACGATCGATGCCCCTGACGATCGATTTCCCTGACGATCGTTGTCCCTGACGATCGATGTCCCTGACGATCGATGTCCCTGACGATCGATGCCCCTGACGATCGATGCCCCTGACGATCGGTGTCCCTGACGATCGATGCCCCTGACGATCGATGTCCCTGACGATCGATGTCCCTGACGATCGATGTCCCTGACGATCGATGTCCCTGACGATCGATGTCCCTGACGATCGATGTCCCTGACGATCGGTGCCCCTGACGATCGATGCCCCTGACGATCGATGCCCCTGACGATCGATGCCCCTGACGATCGATGCCCCTGACGATCGATGTCCCTGACGATCGATGTCCCTGACGATCGGTGTCCCTGACGATCGATGTCCCTGACGATCGATGTCCCTGACGATCGGTGTCCCTGACGATCGATGTCCCTGACGATCGATGCCCCTGACGATCGATGTCCCTGACGATCGTTGTCTCTGACGATCTGTGTCCCTGACGATCAATGCCCCTGACGATCGATGTCCCTGACGATCGATGGCCCTGACGATCGATGTCCCTGACGATCGATGCCCCTGACGATCGATGTCCCTGATGATCGGTGCCCCTGACGATCGATGTCGCTGACGATCTATGTCACTGACGATCGATGCCCCTGACGATCGATGCCCCTGACGATCGGTGTCCCTGTCGATCAATATCCCTGACGATCGATGTCCCTGACGATCGATGCCCCTGACGATCGATGTCCCTGACGATCGATGTCCCTGACGATCGATGTCCCTGACGTTCGATGTCCCTGACGATCGGTGTCCCTGACGATCGATGTCCCTGACGATCGATGCCCCTGACGATCGATGCCCCTGACGATCGATGTCCCTGACGATCGATGTCCCTGACGATCGGTGTCCCTGACGATCGATGTCCCTGACGATCGGTGTCCCTGACGATCGATGTCCCTGACGATCGATGCCCCTGACGATCGATGTCCCTGACGATCGGTGTCCCTGACGATCGGTGTCCCTGACGATCAATGCCCCTGACGATCGATGTCCCTGACGATCGATGGCCCTGACGATCGATGTCCCTGACGATCGATGCCCCTGACGATCGATGTCCCTGACGATCGGTGCCCCTGACGATCGATGTCCCTGACGATCTATGTCCCTGACGATCGATGCCCCTGACGATCGATGTCCCTGACGATCGATGCCCCTGACGATCGGTGTCCCTGACGATCGATGTCCCTGACGATCGATGTCCCTGACGATCGATGCCCCTGACGATCGATGCCCCTGACGATCGATGTCCCTGACGATCGATGTCCCTGACGATCGATGTCCCTGACGATCTATACCCCTGACGATCGATGCCCCTGACGATCGATGCCCCTGACGATCGATGTCCCTGACGATCGGTGCCCCTGACGATCGATGTCCCTGACGATCGTTGTCCCTGACGATCGATGCCCCTGACGATCGATGTCCCTGACGATCGATGTCCCTGACGATCGATGTCCCTGACGATCGATGCCCCTGACGATCGATGTCCCTGACGATCGATGCCCCTGACGATCGGTGTCCCTGACGATCGGTGTCCCTGACGATCGATGTCCCTGACGATCGATGTCCCTGACGATCGATGCCCCTGACGATCGGTGTCCCTGACGATCGATGTCCCTGACGATCGATGTCCCTGACGATCGATGTCCCTGACGATCGATGTCCCTGACGATCGATGTCCCTGACGATCGATGTCCCTGACGATCGATGTCCCTGACGATCGGTGTCCCTGACGATCGATGTCCCTGACGATCGATGTCCCTGACGATCAATACCCCTGACGATCGATGCCTCTGACGATCGATGCCCCTGACGATCGATGTCCCTGACGATCGGTGCCCCTGACGATCGATGTCCCTGACGATCGTTGTCCCTGACGATCGATGCCCCTGACGATCGATGTCCCTGACGATCGGTGTCCCTGACGATCGGTGTCCTTGACGATCGATGTCCCTGACGATCGATGTCCCTGACGATCGATGTCCCTGACGATCGATGTCCCTGACGATCGATGTCCCTGACGATCTATGTCCCTGACGATCGATTCCCCTGACGATTGATGCCCCTGACGATCGATGTCCCTGACGATCGATGTCCCTGACGATCGATGCCCCTGACGATCGATGCCCCTGACGATCGATGTCCCTGACGATCGATGTCCCTGACGATCAATGTCCCTGACGATCGATGCCCCTGACGATCGATGCCCCTGACGATCGATGTCCCTGACGATCGATGTCCCTGACGATCGATGCCCCTGACGATCGATGCCCCTGACGATCGATGTCCCTGACGATCGATGCCCCTGACGATGGGTGTCCCTGACGATCGATGTCCCTGACAATCGATGCCCCTGACGATCGATGCCCCTGACGATCGATGTCCCTGACGATCGATGTCCCTGACGATCGATGTCCCTGACGATCGATGCCCCTGGCGATCGGTGTCCCTGACGATCGATGTCCCTGACGATCGATGTCCCTGACGATCGATGTCCCTGACGATCGATGTCCCTGACGATCGATGTCCCTGACGATCGATGTCCCTGACGATCGATGTCCCTGACGATCGGTGTCCCTGACGATCGGTGCCCCTGACGATCGGTGTCCCTGACGATCGATGTATCTGACGATTGATGTCCCTGACGATCGAATACCTGACGATCGATACCCCTGACGATCGATGTCCCTGACGATCGATGTCCCTGACGATCGATGTCCCTGACGATCGATGTCCCTGACGATCGAATACCTGACGATCGATGCCCCTGACGATCGATGCCCCTGACGATCGATGTCCCTGACGATCGGTGCCCCTGACGATCGATGTCCCTGACGATCGTTGTCGCTGACGATCGATGCCCCTGACGATCGATGTCCCTGACGATCGATGTCCCTGACGATCGATGCCCCTGACGATCGATGTCCCTGACGAACGATGCCCCTGACGATCGGTGTCCCTGACGATCGATGTCCCTGACGATCGGTGTCCCTGACGATCGATGTCCCTGACGATCGATGTCCCTGACAATCGATGCCCCTGACGATCGATGTCCCTGACGATCGATGTCCCTGACGATCGATGTCCCTGTCGATCGATGTCCCTGACGATCGATGCCCCTGACGATCGGTGCCCCTGACGATCGATGTCCCTGACGATCGATGTCCCTGACGATCGGTATCCCTGACGATCGATGTCCCTGACGATCGATGTCCCTGACGATCGATGTCCCTGACGATCGATGCCCCTGACGATCGGTGTCCCTGACGATCGATGTCCCTGACGATCGATGTCCCTGACGATCGATGTCCCTGACGATCGATGCCCCTGACGATCGGTGTCCCTGACGATCGGTGTCCCTGACGATCGATGTCCCTGACGATCGATGTCCCTGACGATCGATGTCCCTGACGATCGATGTCCCTGACGTTCGGTGCCACTGACGATCGATGTCCCTGACGATCGATGCCCCTGACGATCGATGTCCCTGACGATCGGTGTCCCTGACGATCGATGTCCCTGACGATCGATGCTCCTGACGATCGATGCCCCTGACGATCGATGCCCCTGACGATCGATGTCCCTGACGATTGATGT
This sequence comes from Pristiophorus japonicus, assembly GCF_044704955.1. Taxonomy (NCBI): domain Eukaryota; kingdom Metazoa; phylum Chordata; class Chondrichthyes; family Pristiophoridae; genus Pristiophorus; species Pristiophorus japonicus. Next base: position 4,219,331 of record NC_092011.1, read on the forward strand.
CCCTGACGATCGGTGTCCCTGACGATCGTTGCCCCTGACGATCGATGTCCCTGACGATCGATGTCCCTGACGATCGATGCCCCTGACGATCGATGTCCCTGACGATAGATGTCCCTGACGATCGATGTCCCTGACGATCGATGTCCCTGACGATCGATGCCCCTGACGATCAATACCCCTGACGATCGATTGCCCTGACGATCGATGCCCCTGACGATCGATGTCCCTGACGATCGATGTCCCTGACGATCGATGCCCCTGACGATCGATGTCCCTGACGATCGATGCCCCTGACGATCGGTGTCCCTGACGATCGATGTCCCTGACGATCGATGCCCCTGACGATCGATGCCCCTGACGATCGATGTCCCTGACGATCGGTGTCCCTGACGATCGATGTCCCTGACGATCGATGTCCCTGACGATCGATGCCCCTGACGATCGGTGTCCCTGACGATCGATGTCCCTGACGATCGATGTCCCTGACGATCGATGTCCCTGACGATCGATGTCCCTGACGATCGATGTCCCTGACGATCGATGTCCCTGACGATCGGTGTCCCTGACGATCGGTGTCCCTGACGATCGATGTCCCTGACGATCAATACCCCTGACGATCGATGCCTCTGACGATCGATGCCCCTGACGATCGATGTCCCTGACGATCGGTGCCCCTGACGATCGATGTCCCTGACGATCGTTGTCCCTGACGATCGATGCCCCTGACGATCGATGTCCCTGACGATCGATGTCCCTGACGATCGATGTCCCTGACGATCGATGTCCCTGACGATCGATGTCCCTGACGATCTATGTCCCTGACGATCGATTCCCCTGACGATCGATGTCCCTGACGATCGATGTCCCTGACGATCGATGCCCCTGACGATCGATGTCCCTGACGATCGATGTCCCTGACGATCGATGTCCCTGACGATCGATGCCCCTGACGATCGATGCCCCTGACGATCGATGTCCCTGACGATCGATGCCCCTGACAATGGGTGTCCCTGACGATCGATGTCCCTGACAATCGATGCCCCTGACGATCGATGCCCCTGACGATCGATGTCCCTGACGATCGATGTCCCTGACGATCGATGTCCCTGACGATCGATGCCCCTGACGATCGGTGTCCCTGACGATCGATGTCCCTGACGATCGATGTCCCTGACGATCGATGTCCCTGACGATCGATGTCCCTGACGATCGATGTCCCTGACGATCGGTGTCCCTGACGATCGGTGCCCCTGACGATCGGTGTCCCTGACGATCGATGTATCTGACGATTGATGTCCCTGACGATCGAATACCTGACGATCGATACCCCTGACGATCGATGTCCCTGACGATCGATGTCCCTGACGATCGATGTCCCTGACGATCGATGTCCCTGACGATCGATGTCCCTGACGATCGAATACCTGACGATCGATGCCCCTGACGATCGATGCCCCTGACGATCGATGTCCCTGACAATCGGTGCCCCTGACGATCGATGTCCCTGACGATCGTTGTCGCTGACGATCGATGCCCCTGACGATCGATGTCCCTGACGATCGATGTCCCTGACGATCGATGTCCCTGACGATCGATGCCCCTGACGATCGATGCCCCTGACGATCGATGTCCCTGACGATCGATGCCCCTGACGATGGGTGTCCCTGACGATCGATGTCCCTGACAATCGATGCCCCTGACGATCGATGCCCCTGACGATCGATGTCCCTGACGATCGATGTCCCTGACGATCGATGTCCCTGACGATCGATGCCCCTGACGATCGGTGTCCCTGACGATCGATGTCCCTGACGATCGATGTCCCTGACGATCGATGTCCCTGACGATCGATGTCCCTGACGATCGATGTCCCTGACGATCGGTGTCCCTGACGATCGGTGCCCCTGACGATCGGTGTCCCTGACGATCGATGTATCTGACGATTGATGTCCCTGACGATCGAATACCTGACGATCGATACCCCTGACGATCGATGTCCCTGACGATCGATGTCCCTGACGATCGATGTCCCTGACGATCGATGTCCCTGACGATCGATGTCCCTGACGATCGAATACCTGACGATCGATGCCCCTGACGATCGATGCCCCTGACGATCGATGTCCCTGACAATCGGTGCCCCTGACGATCGATGTCCCTGACGATCGTTGTCGCTGACGATCGATGCCCCTGACGATCGATGTCCCTGACGATCGATGTCCCTGACGATCGATGCCCCTGACGATCGATGTCCCTGACGAACGATGCCCCTGACGATCGGTGTCCCTGACGATCGATGTCCCTGACGATCGGTGTCCCTGACGATCGATGTCCCTGACAATCGATGCCCCTGACGATCGATGTCCCTGACGATCGATGTCCCTGACGATCGATGTCCCTGACGATCGATGTCCCTGACGATCGATTACCTGACGATCGATGCCCCTGACGATCGGTGCCCCTGACGATCGATGTCCCTGACGATCGATGTCCCTGACGATCGGTATCCCTGACGATCGATGTCCCTGACGATCGATGTCCCTGACGATCGATGTCCCTGATGATCGATGCCCCTGACGATCGGTGTCCCTGACGATCGATGTCCCTGACGATCGATGTCCCTGACGATCGATGTCCCTGACGATCGATGTCCCTGACGATCGATGCCCCTGACGATCGGTGTCCCTGACGATCGATGTCCCTGACGATCGATGTCCCTGACGATCGATGTCCCTGACGATCGATGCCCCTGACGATCGGTGTCCCTGACGATCGGTGTCCCTGACGATCGATGTCCCTGACGATCGATGTCCCTGACGATCGATGTCCCTGACGATCGATGTCCCTGACGTTCGGTGCCACTGACGATCGATGTCCCTGACGATCGATGCCCCTGACGATCGATGTCCCTGACGATCGGTGTCCCTGACGATCGATGTCCCTGACGATCGATGCTCCTGACGATCGATGCCCCTGACGATCGATGCCCCTGACGATCGATGTCCCTGACGATTGATGTCCCTGACGATCGGTGTCCCTGACGATCGTTGCCCCTGACGATCGATGTCCCTGACGATCGATGTCCCTGACGATCGATGCCCCTGACGATCGATGTCCCTGACGATAGATGTCCCTGACGATCGATGTCCCTGACGATCGATGTCCCTGACGATCGATGCCCCTGACGATCAATACCCCTGACGATCGATTGCCCTGACGATCGATGCCCCTGACGATCGATGTCCCTGACGATCGATGTCCCTGACGATCGATGCCCCTGACGATCGATGTCCCTGACGATCGATGCCCCTGACGATCGGTGTCCCTGACGATCGATGTCCCTGACGATCGATGCCCCTGACGATCGATGCCCCTGACGATCGATGTCCCTGACGATCGGTGTCCCTGACGATCGATGTCCCTGACGATCGATGTCCCTGACGATCGATGCCCCTGACGATCGGTGTCCCTGACGATCGATGTCCCTGACGATCGATGTCCCTGACGATCGATGTCCCTGACGATCGATGTCCCTGACGATCGATGTCCCTGACGATCGATGTCCCTGACGATCGGTGTCCCTGACGATCGATGTCCCTGACGATCGATGTCCCTGACGATCAATACCCCTGACGATCGATGCCTCTGACGATCGATGCCCCTGACGATCGATGTCCCTGACGATCGGTGCCCCTGACGATCGATGTCCCTGACGATCGTTGTCCCTGACGATCGATGCCCCTGACGATCGATGTCCCTGACGATCGATGTCCCTGACGATCGATGTCCCTGACGATCGATGTCCCTGACGATCGATGTCCCTGACGATCTATGTCCCTGACGATCGATTCCCCTGACGATCGATGTCCCTGACGATCGATGTCCCTGACGATCGATGCCCCTGACGATCGATGTCCCTGACGATCGATGTCCCTGACGATCGATGTCCCTGACGATCGATGCCCCTGACGATCGATGCCCCTGACGATCGATGTCCCTGACGATCGATGCCCCTGACGATGGGTGTCCCTGACGATCGATGTCCCTGACAATCGATGCCCCTGACGATCGATGCCCCTGACGATCGATGTCCCTGACGATCGATGTCCCTGACGATCGATGTCCCTGACGATCGATGCCCCTGACGATCGGTGTCCCTGACGATCGATGTCCCTGACGATCGATGTCCCTGACGATCGATGTCCCTGACGATCGATGTCCCTGACGATCGATGTCCCTGACGATCGGTGTCCCTGACGATCGGTGCCCCTGACGATCGGTGTCCCTGACGATCGATGTATCTGACGATTGATGTCCCTGACGATCGAATACCTGACGATCGATACCCCTGACGATCGATGTCCCTGACGATCGATGTCCCTGACGATCGATGTCCCTGACGATCGATGTCCCTGACGATCGATGTCCCTGACGATCGAATACCTGACGATCGATGCCCATGACGATCGATGCCCCTGACGATCGATGTCCCTGACAATCGGTGCCCCTGACGATCGATGTCCCTGACGATCGTTGTCGCTGACGATCGATGCCCCTGACGATCGATGTCCCTGACGATCGATGTCCCTGACGATCGATGTCCCTGACGATCGATGCCCCTGACGATCGATGCCCCTGACGATCGATGTCCCTGACGATCGATGCCCCTGACGATGGGTGTCCCTGACGATCGATGTCCCTGACAATCGATGCCCCTGACGATCGATGCCCCTGACGATCGATGTCCCTGACGATCGATGTCCCTGACGATCGATGTCCCTGACGATCGATGCCCCTGACGATCGGTGTCCCTGACGATCGATGTCCCTGACGATCGATGTCCCTGACGATCGATGTCCCTGACGATCGATGTCCCTGACGATCGATGTCCCTGACGATCGGTGTCCCTGACGATCGGTGCCCCTGACGATCGGTGTCCCTGACGATCGATGTATCTGACGATTGATGTCCCTGACGATCGAATACCTGACGATCGATACCCCTGACGATCGATGTCCCTGACGATCGATGTCCCTGACGATCGATGTCCCTGACGATCGATGTCCCTGACGATCGATGTCCCTGACGATCGAATACCTGACGATCGATGCCCCTGACGATCGATGCCCCTGACGATCGATGTCCCTGACAATCGGTGCCCCTGACGATCGATGTCCCTGACGATCGTTGTCGCTGACGATCGATGCCCCTGACGATCGATGTCCCTGACGATCGATGTCCCTGACGATCGATGCCCCTGACGATCGATGTCCCTGACGAACGATGCCCCTGACGATCGGTGTCCCTGACGATCGATGTCCCTGACGATCGGTGTCCCTGACGATCGATGTCCCTGACAATCGATGCCCCTGACGATCGATGTCCCTGACGATCGATGTCCCTGACGATCGATGTCCCTGACGATCGATGTCCCTGACGATCGATTACCTGACGATCGATGCCCCTGACGATCGGTGCCCCTGACGATCGATGTCCCTGACGATCGATGTCCCTGACGATCGGTATCCCTGACGATCGATGTCCCTGACGATCGATGTCCCTGACGATCGATGTCCCTGATGATCGATGCCCCTGACGATCGGTGTCCCTGACGATCGATGTCCCTGACGATCGATGTCCCTGACGATCGATGTCCCTGATGATCGATGCCCCTGACGATCGGTGTCCCTGACGATCGGTGTCCCTGACGATCGATGTCCCTGACGATCGATGTCCCTGACGATCGATGTCCCTGACGATCGATGTCCCTGACGTTCGGTGCCACTGACGATCGATGTCCCTGACGATCGATGCCCCTGACGATCGATGTCCCTGACGATCGATGCCCCTGACGATCGATGTCCCTGACGATCGATGCACCTGACGAGCGATGCCCCTGACGATCGATGTCCCTGACGGTCGATGTCCCTGACGATCGATGTCCCTGACGATCGATGCCCCTGACGATCGATGCCCCTGACGATCGATGCCCCTGACGATCGATGTCCCTGACGATCAGTGTCCCTGACGATCGATGTCCCTGACGATCGATGTCCCTGACGATCGATGTCCCTGACGATCGGTGTCCCTGACGATCGATGTCCCTGACGATCGATGCTCCTGACGATCGATGCCCCTGACGATCGATGCCCCTGACGATCGATGTCCCTGACGATCGATGTCCCTGACGATCGGTGTCCCTGACGATCGATGCCCCTGACGATCGATGTCCCTGACGATCGATGTCCCTGACGATCGATGCCCCTGACGATCGATGTCCCTGACGATAGATGTCCCTGACGATCGATGTCCCTGACGATCGATGTCCCTGACGATCGATGCCCCTGACGATCAATACCCCTGACGATCGATTGCCCTGACGATCGATGCCCCTGACGATCGATGTCCCTGACGATCGATGTCCCTGACGATCGATGTCCCTGACGATCGATGTCCCTGACGATCGGTGTCCCTGACGATCGATGTCCCTGACGATCGGTGTCCTTGACGATCGATGTCCCTGACGATCGATGTCCCTGACGATCGGTGTCCCTGACGATCGATGTACCTGACGATCGATGTCCCTGACGATCGATGTCCCTGACGATCGGTGTCCCTGACGATCGGTGTCCCTGACGATCGATGTCCCTGACGATCGATGTCCCTGACGATCGATGTCCCTGACGATCGATGTCCCTGACGATCGGTGCCCCTGACGATCGATGTCCCTGACGATCGATGTCCCTGACGATCGGTGTCCCTGACGATCGATGTCCCTGACGATCGATGCCCCTGACGATCGGTGTCCCTGACGATCGGTGTCCCTGACGATCGATGTCCCTGACGATCGATGTCCCTGACGATCGATGTCCCTGAGGATCGGTGCCACTGACGATCGATGCCCCTGACGATCGATGCCCCTGACGATCGATGTCCCTGACGATCGATGTCCCTGACGATCGATGAACCTGACGATCGATGCCCCTGACGATCGATGTCCCTGACGGTCGATGTCCCTGACGATCGATGCCCCTGACGATCGATGTCCCTGACGATCGGTGTCCCTGACGATCGATGCCCCTGACAATCGATGCCCCTGACGATCGATGCCCCTGACGATCGATGCCCCTGACGATCGATGTCCCTGACTATCGGTGTCCCTGACGATCGGTGTCCCTGACGATGGATGTCCCTGACGATCGATGTCCCTGACGATCGATGCCCCTGACGATCGATGCCCCTGACGATCGATGCCCCTGACGATCGCTGCCCCTGACGATCGATGTCCCTGACGATCGATGCCCCTGACGATCGATGTCCCTGACAATCGGTGTCCCTGACGATCGGTGTCCCTGACGATCGATGTCCCTGACGTTCGATGTCCCTGACGATCGATGTCCCTGACGATCGGTGTCCCTGACGATCGGTGTCCCCGACGATCAATGCCCCTGACGATCGATGTCCCTGACGATCGATGCCCCTGACGATCGATGTCCCTGACGATCGGTGCCCCTGACGATCGATGTCCCTGACGATCGATGTCCCTGACGATCGATGCCCGTGACGATCGGTGTCCCTGACGATCGATGTCCCTGACGATCGATGTCCCTGACGATCGATGCCCCTGACGATCGATGTCCCTGACGATCGGTGTCCCTGACGATCGGTGTCCCTGACGATCGATGCCCCTGACGATCGTTGCCCCTGACGATCGATGTCCCTGACGATCGATGTCCCTGACGATCGATGCCCCTGACGATCGATGTCCCTGACGATCGATGTCCCTGACGATCGATGCCCCTGACGATCGGTGTCCCTGACGATCGGTGTCCCTGACGATCGATGTCCCTGACGATCGATGTCCCTGACGATCGATGTCCCTGACGATCGGTGCCACTGACGATCGATGTCCCTGACGATCGATGCCCCTGACGATCGATGTCCCTGACGATCGATGCCCCTGACGATCGATGTCCCTGACGATCGATGAACCTGACGATCGATGCCCCTGACGATCGATGTCCCTGACGGTCGATGTCCCTGACGATCGATGCCCCTGACGATCGATGTCCCTGACGATCGGTGTCCCTGACGATCGATGCCCCTGACAATCGATGCCCCTGACGATCGATGCCCCTGACGATCGATGCCCCTGACGATCGATGTCCCTGACTATCGGTGTCCCTGACGATCGGTGTCCCTGACGATGGATGTCCCTGACGATCGATGTCCCTGACGATCGATGCCCCTGACGATCGATGCCCCTGACGATCGATGCCCCTGACGATCGCTGCCCCTGACGATTGATGTCCCTGACGATCGATGCCCCTGACGATCGATGTCCCTGACAATCGGTGTCCCTGACGATCGGTGTCCCTGACGATCGATGTCCCTGACGTTCGATGTCCCTGACGATCGATGTCCCTGACGATCGGTGTCCCTGACGATCGGTGTCCCCGACGATCAATGCCCCTGACGATCGATGTCCCTGACGATCGATGCCCCTGACGATCGATGTCCCTGACGATCGATGTCCCTGACGATCGATGCCCCTGACGATCGATGTCCCTGACGATCGGTGTCCCTGACGATCGGTGTCCCTGACGATCGATGTCCCTGACGATAGATGTCCCTGACGATCGGTGTCCCTGACGATCGGTGTCCCTGACGATCGATGCCCCTGACGATCGATGTCCCTGACGATCGATGTCCCTGACGATAGATGTCCCTGACGATCGATGTCCTGACGATCGATGCCCCTGACGATCGATGCCCCTGACGATCGGTGCCCCTGACGATCAATGTCCCTGACGATCGGTGCCCCTGACGATCGATGTCCCTGACGATCGGTGCCCCTGACGATCGATGTCCCTGACGATCGATGTCCCTGACAATCGATGTCCCTGACGATCGTTGTCCCTGACGATCGATGTCCGTGACGATCGATGCCCCTGACGATCGATGTCCCTGACGATCGATGTCCCTGACGATCAGTGCCCCTGACGATCGATGCCCCTGACGATCGATGTCCCTGACGATCGGTGTCCCTGACGATCGATGCCCCTGACGATCGATGTCCCTGACGATCGATATCCCTGACGATCGATGTCCCTGACGATCGATGTCCCTGACGATCGATGTCCCTGACGATCGATGTCCCTGACGATCGATGTATCTGACAATCGGTGTCCCTGACGATCGGTGTCCCTGACGATCGATGTCCCTGACGATCGATGCCCCTGACGATCGATGTCCCTGACGATCGGTGTCCCTGACGATCAGTGTCCCTGACGATCCATGCCCCTGACGATCGATGTCCCTGACGATCGATGGCCCTGACGATCGATGTCCCTGACGATCGATGCCCCTGACGATCGATGTCCCTGACGATCGGTGCCCCTGACGATCGATGTCCCTGACGATCTATGTCCCTGACGATCGATGCCCCTGACGATCGATGTCCCTGACGATCGATGCCCCTGACTGGTGCCCCTCACGATCGATGTCCCTGACTGGTGCCCCTGACGATCGATGTCCCTGACGATCGATGTCCCTGACGATCGATACCCCTGACGATCGATACCCCTGACGATCGATGCCCCTGACGATCGATGTCCCTGACGATCGGTGCCCCTGACGATCGATGTCCCTGACGATCGTTGTCCCTGACGATCGATGCCCCTGACGATCGATGTCCCTGACGATCGATGTCCCTGACGATCGATGCCCCTGACGATCGATGTCCCTGACGATCGATGCCCCTGACGATCGGTGTCCCTGACGATCGATGTCCCTGACGATCGGTGTCCCTGACGATCGATGTCCCTGACGATCGAATTCCCTGACGATCGATGTCCCTGACAATCGATGCCCCTGACGATCGATGTCCCTGACGATCGATGTCCCTGACGATCGATGTCCCTGACGATCGGTGTCACTGACGATCGATGTGCCTGACGATCGATGTCCTTGACGATCGATGTCCCTGACGATCGATTACCTGACGATCGATGCCCCTGACGATCGGTGCCCCTGACGATCGATGTCCCTGACGATCGATGTCCCTGACGATCGGTGTCCCTGACGATCGATGCACCTGACGAGCGATGCCCCTGACGATCGATGTCCCTGACGATCGATGTCCCTGACGATCGGTGTCCCTGACGATCGATGCACCTGACGATCGATGTCCCTGACGATCGATGTCCCTGACGATCGATGTCCCTGACGATCGGTGTCCCTGACGATCGATGTCCCTGACAATCGATGTCCCTGACGATCGATGTCCCTGACGATCGATGCCCCTGACGATCGATGTCCCTGACGATCGATGCCCGTGACGATCGGTGTCCCTGACGATCGATGTCCCTGACGATCGATGTCCCTGACGATCGATGTCCCTGACGATCGATTTCCCTGACGATCGATGTCCCTGACGATCGATGTCCCTGACGATCGATGCCCCTGACGATCGATGCCCCTGACGATCGATGCCCCTGACGATCGATGCCCCTGACGATCGATGCCCCTGAAGATCGGTGTCCCTGACGATCGATGCCCCTGACGATCGATGTCCCTGACGATCGATGTCCCTGACGATCGATGTCCCTGACGATCGATGTCCCTGACGATCGATGTCCCTGACGATCGATGTCCCTGACGATCGATGTCCCTGACGATCGGTGCCCCTGACGATCGATGCCCCTGACGATCGATGCCCCTGACGATCGATGCCCCTGACGATCGATGCCCCTGACGATCGATGTCCCTGACGATCGATGTCCCTGACGATCGGTGTCCCTGACGATCGGTGTCCCTGACGATCGATGTCCCTGACGATCGGTGTCCCTGACGATCGATGTCCCTGACGATCGATGTCCCTGACGATCGTTGTCTCTGACGATCTGTGTCCCTGACGATCAATGCCCCTGACGATCGATGTCCCTGACGATCGATGGCCCTGACGATCGATGTCCCTGACGATCGATGCCCCTGACGATCGATGTCCCTGACGATCGGTGCCCCTGACGATCGATGTCCCTGACGATCGATGTCCCTGACGATCTATGTCCCTGACGATCGATGTCCCTGACGATCGATGCCCCTGACGATCGGTGTCCCTGTCGATCGATGTCCCTGACGATCGATGTCCCTGACGATCGATGCCCCTGACGATCGATGCCCCTGATGATCGATGTCCCTGACGATCGATGTCCCTGACGATCGATGTCCCTGATGATCGATGTCCCTGATGATCAATACCCCTGACGATCGATGCCCCTGACGATCGATGTCCCTGACGATCGATGTCCCTGACGATCGATGTCCCTGACGTTCGATGTCCCTGACGATCGGTGTCCCTGACGATCGATGTCCCTGACGATCGATGCCCCTGACGATCGATGCCCCTGACGATCGATGTCCCTGACGATCGATGTCCCTGACGATCGGTGTCCCTGACGATCGGTGTCCCTGACGATCGATGTCCCTGACGATCGATGTCCCTGACGATCGATGTATCTGACAATCGGTGTCCCTGACGATCGGTGTCCCTGACGATCGATGTCCCTGACGATCGATGCCCGTGACGATCGATGTCCCTGACGATCGGTGTCCCTGACGATCAGTGTCCCTGACGATCCATGCCCCTGACGATCGATGTCCCTGACGATCGATGGCCCTGACGATCGATGTCCCTGACGATCGATGCCCCTGACGATCGATGTCCCTGACGATCGGTGCCCCTGACGATCGATGTCCCTGACGATCTATGTCCCTGACGATCGATGCCCCTGACGATCGATGTCCCTGACGATCGATGCCCCTGACTGGTGCCCCTCACGATCGATGTCCCTGACGATCGATGTCCCTGACGATCGATGCCCCTGACGATCAATACCCCTGACGATCGATACCCCTGACGATCGATGCCCCTGACGATCGATGTCCCTGACGATCGGTGCCCCTGACGATCGATGTCCCTGATGATCGTTGTCCCTGACGATCGATGCCCCTGACGATCGATGTCCCTGACGATCGATGTCCCTGACGATCGATGCCCCTGACGATCGATGTCCCTGACGATCGATGCCCCTGACGATCGGTGTCCCTGACGATCGATGTCCCTGACGATCGATGTCCCTGACGATCGGTGTCCCTGACGATCGATGTCCCTGACGATCGATGTCCCTGACGATCGATGCCCCTGACGATCGATGCACCTGACGATCAATGTCCCTGACGATCGATGCACCTGACGAGCGATGCCCCTGACGATCGATGTCCCTGACGATCGATGTCCCTGACGATCGATGTCCCTGACGATCGATGCCCCTGACGATCGATGCCCCTGACGATCGATGCACCTGACGATCGATGTCCCTGACGATCGATGCACCTGACGAGCGATGCCCCTGACGATCGATGTCCCTGACGATCGATGTCCCTGACGATCGATGTCCCTGACGATCGGTGTCCCTGACGATCGATGTCCCTGACAATCGATGTCCCTGACGATCGATGTCCCTGACGATCGATGCCCCTGACGATCGATGTCCCTGACGATCGATGCCCGTGACGATCGGTGTCCCTGACGATCGATGTCCCTGACGATCGGTGTCCCTGACGATCGATGTCCCTGACGATCGATGTCCCTGACGATCGATTTCCCTGACGATCGATGTCCCTGACGATCGATGTCCCTGACGATCGATGTCCCTGACGATCGATGCCCCTGACGATCGATGCCCCTGACGATCGATGTCCCTGACGATCGATGTCCCTGACGATCGATGTCCCTGACGATCGATGCCCCTGACGATCGATGCCCCTGACGATCGATGTCCCTGACGATCGATGTCCCTGACGATCGATGCCCCTGACGATCGATGTCCCTGACGATCGATGTCCCTGACGATCGATGTCCCTGACGATCGATGTCCCTGACGATCGATGTCCCTGACGATCGGTGTCCCTGACGATCGATGTCCCTGACGATCGGTGCCCCTGACGATCGATGTCCCTGACGATCTATGTCCCTGACGATCGATGCCCCTGACGATCGATGTCCCTGACGATCGATGCCCCTGACGATCGGTGTCCCTGACGATCGATGTCCCTGACGATCGATGTCCCTGACGATCGATGCCCCTGACGATCGATGCCCCTGACGATCGATGTCCCTGACGATCGATGTCCCTGACGATCGATGTCCCTGACGATCAATACCCCTGACGATCGATGCCCCTGACGATCGATGCCCCTGACGATCGATGTCCCTGACGATCGGTGCCCCTGACGATCGATGTCCCTGACGATCGTTGTCCCTGACGATCGATGCCCCTGACGATCGATGTCCCTGACGATCGATGTCCCTGACGATCGATGTCCCTGACGATCGATGCCCCTGACGATCGATGTCCCTGACGATCGATGCCCCTGACGATCGGTGTCCCTGACGATCGATGTCCCTGACTATCGATGCCCCTGACGATCGATGCCCCTGACGATCGATGTCCCTGACGATCGGTGTCCCTGACGATCGATGTCCCTGACGATCGATGTCCCTGACGATCGATGCCCCTGACGATCGGTGTCCCTGACGATCGATGTCCCTGACGATCGATGTCCCTGACGATCGATGTCCCTGACGATCGATGTCCCTGACGATCGATGTCCCTGACGATCGATGTCCCTGACGATCGATGTCCCTGACGATCGGTGTCCCTGACGATCGATGTCCCTGACGATCGATGTCCCTGACGATCAATACCCCTGACGATCGATGCCTCTGACGATCGATGCCCCTGACGATCGATGTCCCTGACGATCGGTGCCCCTGATGATCGATGTCCCTGACGATCGTTGTCCCTGACGATCGATGCCCCTGACGATCGATGTCCCTGACGATCGATGTCCCTGACGATCGATGTCCCTGACGATCGATGTCCCTGACGATCTATGTCCCTGACGATCGATTCCCCTGACGATTGATGCCCCTGACGATCGATGTCCCTGACGATCGATGTCCCTGACGATCGATGCCCCTGACGATCGATGTCCCTGACGATCGATGTCCCTGACGATCGATGTCCCTGACGATCGATGCCCCTGACGATCGATGTCCCTGACGATCGATGCCCCTGACGATCGGTGTCCCTGACGATCGATGTCCCTGACAATCGATGCCCCTGACGATCGATGCCCCTGACGATCGATGTCCCTGACGATCGATGTCCCTGACGATCGATGTCCCTGACGATCGATGTCCCTGACGATCGATGCCCCTGACGATCGGTGTCCCTGACGATCGATGTCCCTGACGATCGATGTCCCTGACGATCGATGTCCCTGACGATCGATGTCCCTGACGATCGATGTCCCTGACGATCGATGTCCCTGACGATCGAAGTCCCTCACGATCGGTGTCCCTGACGATCGGTGCCCCTGACGATCGGTGTCCCTGACGATCGATGTATCTGACGATTGATGTCCCTGACGATCGAATACCTGACGATCGATACCCCTGACGATCGATGTCCCTGACGATCGATGTCCCTGACGATCGATGTCCCTGACGATCGATGTCCCTGACGATCGATGTCCCTGACGATCGAATACCTGACGATCGATGCCCCTGACGATCGATGCCCCTGACGATCGATGTCGCTGACGATCGATGCCCCTGACGATCGATGTCCCTGACGATCGATGTCCCTGACGATCGATGCCCCTGACGATCGATGTCCCTGACGAACGATGCCCCTGACGATCGGTGTCCCTGACGATCGATGTCCCTGACGATCGGTGTCCCTGACGATCGATGTCCCTGACGATCGATGTCCCTGACAATCGATGCCCCTGACGATCGATGTCCCTGACGATCGATGTCCCTGACGATCGATGTCCCTGACGATCGATGTCCCTGACGATCGATTACCTGACGATCGATGCCCCTGACGATCGGTGCCCCTGACGATCGATGTCCCTGACGATCGATGTCCCTGACGATCGGTGTCCCTGACGATCGATGTCCCTGACGATCGATATCCCTGATGATCGATGTCCCTGACGATCGATGCCCCTGACGATCGATGTCCCTGACGATCGATGTCCCTGACGATCGATGTCCCTGACGATCGATGCCCCTGACGATCGGTGTCCCTGACGATCGGTGTCCCTGACGATCGATGTCCCTGACGATCGATGTCCCTGACGATCGATGTCCCTGACGATCGATGTCCCTGACGTTCGGTGCCACTGACGATCGATGTCCCTGACGATCGATGCCCCTGACGATCGATGTCCCTGACGAACGATGCCCCTGACGATCGATGTCCCTGACGATCGATGCACCTGACGAGCGATGCCCCTGACGATCGATGTCCCTGACGGTCGATGTCCCTGACGATCGATGTCCCTGACGATCGATGCCCCTGACGATCGATGCCCCTGACGATCGATGCCCCTGACGATCGATGTCCCTGACGATCAGTGTCCCTGACGATCGATGTCCCTGACGATCGATGTCCCTGACGATCGGTGTCCCTGACGATCGATGCCCCTGACGATCGATGCCCCTGACGATCGATGCCCCTGACGATCGATGCCCCTGACGATCGGTGTCCCTGACGATCGATGCCCCTGACGATCGATGTCCCTGACGATCGATGTCCCTGACGATCGATGCCCCTGACGATCGATGTCCCTGACGATAGATGTCCCTGACGATCGGTGTCCCTGACGATCGATGTCCCTGACGATCGGTGTCCTTGACGATCGATGTCCCTGACGATCGATGTCCCTGACGATCGATGCCCCTGACGATCGATGTCCCTGACGATCGATGTCCCTGACGATCGGTGTCCCTGACGATCGATGCACCTGACGATCGATGTCCCTGACGATCGATGTCCCTGACGATCGGTGTCCCTGACGATCGATGTCCCTGACGATCGATGTCCCTGACGATCGATGTCCCTGACGATCGATGTCCCTGACGATCGGTGCCCCTGACGATCGATGTCCCTGACGATCGGTGTCCCTGACGATCGATGTCCCTGATGATCGATGCCCCTGACGATCGATGTCCCTGACGATCGATGCCCGTGACGATCGGTGCCCCTGACGATCGATGTCCCTGACGATCGATGTCCCTGACGATCGATGCCCCTGACGATCGATGTCCCTGACGATCGGTGTCCCTGACGATCGGTGTCCCTGACGATCGATGCCCCTGACGATCGTTGCCTCTGACGATCGATGTCCCTGACGATCGATGTCCCTGACGATCGATGCCCCTGACGATCGATGTCCCTGACGATCGATGTCCCTGACGATCGATGCCCCTGACGATCGGTGTCCCTGACGATCGGTGTCCCTGACGATCGATGTCCCTGACGATCGATGTCCCTGACGATAGATGTCCCTGACGATCGGTGTCCCTGACGATCGGTGTCCCTGACGATCGATGCCCCTGACGATCGATGTCCCTGACGATCGATGTCCCTGACGATAGATGTCCCTGACGATCGATGTCCTGACGATCGATGCCCCTGACGATCGATGCCCCTGACGATCGGTGCCCCTGACGATCAATGTCCCTGACGATCGGTGCCCCTGACGATCGATGTCCCTTACGATCGGTGCCCCTGACGATCGATGTCCCTGACGATCGATGTCCCTGACAATCGA
This sequence comes from Pristiophorus japonicus, assembly GCF_044704955.1. Classification (NCBI taxonomy): domain Eukaryota; kingdom Metazoa; phylum Chordata; class Chondrichthyes; family Pristiophoridae; genus Pristiophorus; species Pristiophorus japonicus. Next base: position 4,236,023 of record NC_092011.1, read on the forward strand.
TGTCCCTGACGATCGTTGTCCCTGACGATCGATGTCCGTGACGATCGATGCCCCTGACGATCGATGTCCCTGACGATCGATGTCCCTGACGATCAGTGCCCCTGACGATCGATGCCCCTGACGATCGATGTCCCTGACGATCGGTGTCCCTGACGATCGATGCCCCTGACGATCGATGTCCCTGACGATCAATGTCCCTGACGATCGATGTCCCTGACGATCGATGTCCCTGACGATCGATGTCCCTGACGATCGATGTCCCTGACGATCGATGTCCCTGACGATCGATGTATCTGACAATCGGTGTCCCTGACGATCGGTGTCCCTGACGATCGATGTCCCTGACGATCGATGCCCCTGACGATCGATGTCCCTGACGATCGGTGTCCCTGACGATCAGTGTCCCTGACGATCCATGCCCCTGACGATCGATGTCCCTGACGATCGATGGCCCTGACGATCGATGTCCCTGACGATCGATGCCCCTGACGATCGATGTCCCTGACGATCGGTGCCCCTGACGATCGATGTCCCTGACGATCTATGTCCCTGACGATCGATGCCCCTGACGATCGATGTCCCTGACGATCGATGCCCCTGACTGGTGCCCCTCACGATCGATGTCCCTGACGATCGATGTCCCTGACGATCGATGCCCCTGACGATCAATACCCCTGACGATCGATACCCCTGACGATCGATGCCCCTGACGATCGATGTCCCTGACGATCGGTGCCCCTGACGATCGATGTCCCTGACGATCGTTGTCCCTGACGATCGATGCCCCTGACGATCGATGTCCCTGACGATCGATGTCCCTGACGATCGATGCCCCTGACGATCGATGTCCCTGACGATCGATGCCCCTGACGATCGGTGTCCCTGACGATCGATGTCCCTGACGATCGGTGTCCCTGACGATCGATGTCCCTGACGATCGATGTCCCTGACAATCGATGCCCCTGACGATCGATGTCCCTGACGATCGATGTCCCTGACGATCGTGGTCCCTGACGATCGGTGTCCCTGACGATCGATGTGCCTGACGATCGATGTCCTTGACGATCGATGTCCCTGACGATCGATGTCCCTGACGATCGATGTCCTTGACGATCGATGTCCCTGACGATCGATGTCCCTGACGATCGATGTCCCTGACGATCGGTGCCCCTGACGATCAATGCCCCTGACGATCGATGTCCCTGACGATCGATGGCCCTGACGATCGATGTCCCTGACGATCGATGCCCCTGACGATCGATGTCCCTGACGATCGGTGCCCCTGACGATCGATGTCCCTGACGATCTATGTCCCTGACGATCGATGTCCCTGACGATCGATGCCCCTGACGATCGGTGTCCCTGTCGATCGATGTCCCTGACGATCGATGTCCCTGACGATCGATGCCCCTGACGATCGATGCCCCTGATGATCGATGTCCCTGACGATCGATGTCCCTGACGATCGATGTCCCTGATGATCGATACCCCTGACGATCGATGCCCCTGACGATCGATGTCCCTGACGATCGATGTCCCTGACGATCGATGTCCCTGACGTTCGATGTCCCTGACGATCGGTGTCCCTGACGATCGATGTCCCTGACGATCGATGCCCCTGACGATCGATGCCCCTGACGATCGATGTCCCTGACGATCGATGTCCCTGACGATCGGTGTCCCTGACGATCGGTGTCCCTGACGATCGATGTCCCTGACGATCGATGTCCCTGACGATCGATGTATCTGACAATCGGTGTCCCTGACGATCGGTGTCCCTGACGATCGATGTCCCTGACGATCGATGCCCCTGACGATCGATGTCCCTGACGATCGGTGCCCCTGACGATCGATGTCCCTGACGATCTATGTCCCTGACGATCGATGTCCCTGACGATCGATGCCCCTGACGATCGGTGTCCCTGTCGATCGATGTCCCTGACGATCGATGTCCCTGACGATCGATGCCCCTGACGATCGATGCCCCTGATGATCGATGTCCCTGACGATCGATGTCCCTGACGATCGATGTCCCTGATGATCAATACCCCTGACGATCGATGTCCCTGACGATCGATGTCCCTGACGATCGATGTCCCTGACGTTCGATGTCCCTGACGATCGGTGTCCCTGACGATCGATGTCCCTGACGATCGATGCCCCTGACGATCGATGCCCCTGACGATCGATGTCCCTGACGATCGATGTCCCTGACGATCGGTGTCCCTGACGATCGGTGTCCCTGACGATCGATGTCCCTGACGATCGATGTCCCTGACGATCGATGTATCTGACAATCGGTGTCCCTGACGATCGGTGTCCCTGACGATCGATGTCCCTGACGATCGATGCCCCTGACGATCGATGTCCCTGACGATCGGTGTCCCTGACGATCAGTGTCCCTGACGATCCATGCCCCTGACGATCGATGTCCCTGACGATCGATGGCCCTGACGATCGATGTCCCTGACGATCGATGCCCCTGACGATCGATGTCCCTGACGATCGGTGCCCCTGACGATCGATGTCCCTGACGATCTATGTCCCTGACGATCGATGCCCCTGACGATCGATGTCCCTGACGATCGATGCCCCTGACTGGTGCCCCTCACGATCGATGTCCCTGACGATCGATGTCCCTGACGATCGATGCCCCTGACGATCAATACCCCTGACGATCGATACCCCTGACGATCGATGCCCTTGACGATCGATGTCCCTGACGATCGGTGCCCCTGACGATCGATGTCCCTGACGATCGTTGTCCGTGACGATCGATGCCCCTGACGATCGATGTCCCTGACGATCGATGTCCCTGACGATCGATGCCCCTGACGATCGATGTCCCTGACGATCGATGCCCCTGACGATCGGTGTCCCTGACGATTGATGTCCCTGACGATCGGTGTCCCTGACGATCGATGTCCCTGACGATCGATGTCCCTGACAATCGATGCCCCTGACGATCGATGTCCCTGACGATCGATGTCCCTGACGATCGATGTCCCTGACGATCGGTGTCCCTGACGATCGATGTGCCTGACGATCGATGTCCTTGACGATCGATGTCCCTGACGATCGATTACCTGACGATCGATGCCCCTGACGATCGGTGCCCCTGACGATCGATGTCCCTGACGATCGATGTCCCTGACGATCGGTGTCCCTGACGATCGATGTCCCTGACGATCGATGTCCCTGACGATCGATGCCCCTGACGATCGATGCACCTGACGATCAATGTCCCTGACGATCGATGCACCTGATGAGCGATGCCCCTGACGATCGATGTCCCTGACGATCGATGTCCCTGACGATCGATGTCCCTGACGATCGATGCCCCTGACGATCGATGCCCCTGACGATCGATGCACCTGACGATCGATGTCCCTGACGATCGATGCACCTGACGAGCGATGCCCCTGACGATCGATGTCCCTGACGATCGATGTCCCTGACGATCGATGTCCCTGACGATCGGTGTCCCTGACGATCGATGTCCCTGACGATCGATGTCCCTGACGATCGATGTCCCTGACGATCGATGCCCCTGACGATCGATGTCCCTGACGATCGATGCCCGTGACGATCGGTGTCCCTGACGATCGATGTCCCTGACGATCGGTGTCCCTGACGATCGATGTCCCTGACGATCGATGTCCCTGACGATCGATGACCCTGACGATCGATTTCCCTGACGATCGATGTCCCTGACGATCGATGTCCCTGACGATCGATGCCCCTGACGATCGATGCCCCTGACGATCGATGCCCCTGACGATCGATGCCCCTGACGATCGATGCCCCTGACGATCGGTGTCCCTGACGATCGATGCCCCTGACGATCGATGTCCCTGACGATCGATGTCCCTGACGATCGATGTCCCTGACGATCGATGTCCCTGACGATCGATGTCCCTGAAGATCGATGTCCCTGACGATCGGTGCCCCTGACGATCGGTGCCCCTGACGATCGATGTCCCTGACGATCGATGTCCCTGACGATCGATGCCCCTGACGATCGATGCCCCTGACGATCGATGTCCCTGACGATCGATGTCCCTGACGATCGGTGTCCCTGACGATCGATGTCCCTGACGATCGATGTCCCTGACGATCGATGTCCCTGACGATCAGTGTCCCTGACGATCGATGTCCCTGACGATCGATGTCCCTGACGATCGATGCCCCTGACGATCGATGTCCCTGACGATCGATGTCCCTGACGATCGGTGTCCCTGACGATCGGTGTCCCTGACGATCGATGTCCCTGACGATCGATGTCCCTGACGATCGGTGTCCCTGACGATCGATGTCCCTGACGATCGATGCCCCTGACGATCGATGTCCCTGACGATCGTTGTCTCTGACGATCTGTGTCCCTGACGATCAATGCCCCTGACGATCGATGTCCCTGACGATCGATGGCCCTGACGATCGATGCCCCTGACGATCGATGCCCCTGACGATCGATGTCCCTGACGATCGGTGCCCCTGACGATCGATGTCCCTGACGATCTATGTCCCTGACGATCGATGTCCCTGACGATCGATGCCCCTGACGATCGGTGTCCCTGTCGATCGATGTCCCTGACGATCGATGTCCCTGACGATCGATGCCCCTGACGATCGATGCCCCTGACGATCGATGTCCCTGACGATCGATGTCCCTGACGATCAATACCGCTGACGATCGATGCCGCTGACGATCGATGTCCCTGACGATCGATGTCCCTGACGATCGATGTCCCTGACGTTCGATGTCCCTGACGATCGGTGTCCCTGACGATCGATGTCCCTGACGATCGATGCCCCTGACGATCGATGCCCCTGACGATCGATGTCCCTGACGATCGGTGTCCCTGACGATCGGTGTCCCTGACGATCGATGTCCCTGACGATCGATGTCCCTGACGATCGATGTATCTGACAATCGGTGTCCCTGACGATCGGTGTCCCTGACGATCGATGTCCCTGACGATCGATGCCCCTGACGATCGATGTCCCTGACGATCGGTGTCCCTGACGATCAGTGTCCCTGACGATCCATGCCCCTGACGATCGATGTCCCTGACGATCGATGGCCCTGACGATCGATGTCCCTGACGATCGATGCCCCTGACGATCGATGTCCCTGACGATCGGTGCCCCTGACGATCGATGTCCCTGACGATCTATGTCCCTGACGATCGATGCCCCTGACGATCGATGTCCCTGACGATCGATGCCCCTGACTGGTGCCCCTCACGATCGATGTCCCTGACGATCGATGTCCCTGACGATCGATGCCCCTGACGATCAATACCCCTGACGATCGATACCCCTGACGATCGATGCCCCTGACGATCGATGTCCCTGACGATCGGTGCCCCTGACGATCGATGTCCCTGACGATCGTTGTCCCTGACGATCGATGCCCCTGACGATCGATGTCCCTGACGATCGATGTCCCTGACGATCGATGCCCCTGACGATCGATGTCCCTGACGATCGATGCCCCTGACGATCGGTGTCCCTGACGATCGATGTCCCTGACGATCGGTGTCCCTGACGATCGATGTCCCTGACGATCGATGTCCCTGACAATCGATGCCCCTGACGATCGATGTCCCTGACGATCGATGTCCCTGACGATCGATGTCCCTGACGATCGGTGTCCCTGACGATCGATGTGCCTGACGATCGATGTCCTTGACGATCGATGTCCCTGACGATCGATTACCTGACGATCGATGCCCCTGACGATCGGTGCCCCTGACGATCGATGTCCCTGACGATCGATGTCCCTGACGATCGGTGTTCCTGACGATCGATGTCCCTGACGATCGATGTCCCTGACGATCGATGTCCCTGACGATCGATGCCCCTGACGATCGATGCACCTGACGATCGATGTCCCTGACGATCAATGCACCTGACTAGCGATGCCCCTGACGATCGATGTCCCTGACGATCGATGTCCCTGACGATCGATGTCCCTGACGATCGATGCCCCTGACGATCGATGCCCTGACGATCGATGCACCTGACGATCGATGTCCCTGACGATCGATGCACCTGACGAGCGATGCCCCTGACGATCGATGTCCCTGACGATCGATGTCCCTGACGATCGATGTCCCTGACGATCGGTGTCCCTGACGATCGATGTCCCTGACAATCGATGTCCCTGACGATCGATGTCCCTGACGATCGATGCCCCTGATGATCGATGTCCCTGACGATCGATGCCCGTGACGATCGGTGTCCCTGACGATCGATGTCCCTGACGATCGATGTCCCTGACGATCGATGTCCCTGACGATCGATGCCCCTGACGATCGATGCCCCTGACGATCGATTTCCCTGACGATCGATGTCCCTGACGATCGATGTCCCTGACGATCGATGTCCCTGACGATCGATGCCCCTGACGATCGATGCCCCTGACGATCGATGCCCCTGACGATCGATGCCCCTGACGATCGGTGTCCCTGACGATCGATGCCCCTGACGATCGATGTCCCTGACGATCGATGTCCCTGACGATCGATGTCCCTGACGATCGATGTCCCTGACGATCGATGTCCCTGACGATCGATGTCCCTGACGATCGGTGCCCCTGACGATCGATGCCCCTGACGATCGATGCCCCTGACGATCGATGCCCTTGACGATCGATGTCCCTGACGATCGATGTCCCTGACGATCGGTGTCCCTGACGATCGGTGTCCCTGACGATCGATGTCCCTGACGATCGATGTCCCTGACGATCGGTGTCCCTGACGATCGATGTCCCTGACGATCGATGCCCCTGACGATCGATGTCCCTGACGATCGTTGTCTCTGACGATCTGTGTCCCTGACGATCAATGCCCCTGACGATCGATGTCCCTGACGATCGATGGCCCTGACGATCGATGTCCCTGACGATCGATGCCCCTGACGATCGATGTCCCTGACGATCGGTGCCCCTGACGATCTATGTCCCTGACGATCGATGTCCCTGACGATCGATGCCCCTGACGATCGGTGTCCCTGTCGATCGATGTCCCTGACGATCGATGTCCCTGACGATCGATGCCCCTGACGATCGATGCCCCTGATGATCGATGTCCCTGACGATCGATGTCCCTGACGATCGATGTCTTGATGATCAATACCCCTGACGATCGATGCCCCTGACGATCGATGTCCCTGACGATCGATGTCCCTGACGATCGATGTCCCTGACGTTCGATGTCCCTGACGATCGGTGTCCCTGACGATCGATGTCCCTGACGATCGATGCCCCTGACGATCGATGCCCCTGACGATCGATGTCCCTGACGATCGATGTCCCTGACGATCGGTGTCCCTGACGATCGGTGTCCCTGACGATCGATGTCCCTGACGATCGATGTCCCTGACGATCGGTGTCCCTGAAGATCGATGTCCCTGACGATCGATGCCCCTGACGATCGATGTCCCTGACGATCGGTGTCCCTGACGATCAGTGTCCCTGATGATCAATGCCCCTGACGATCGATGTCCCTGACGATCGATGGCCCTGACGATCGATGTCCCTGACGATCGATGCCCCTGACGATCGGTGTCCCTGATGATCGATGCCCCTGACGATCGATGCCCCTGACGATCGGTGTCCCTGACGATCGATGCCCCTGACGATCGATGTCCCTGACGATCGGTGCCCCTGACGATCTATGTCCCTGACGATCGATGTCCCTGACGATCGATGCCCCTGACGATCGGTGTCCCTGTCGATCGATGTCCCTGACGATCGATGTCCCTGACGATCGATGCCCCTGACGATCGATGCCCCTGATGATCGATGTCCCTGACGATCGATGTCCCTGACGATCGATGTCTTGATGATCAATACCCCTGACGATCGATGCCCCTGACGATCGATGTCCCTGACGATCGATGTCCCTGACGATCGATGTCCCTGACGTTCGATGTCCCTGACGATCGGTGTCCCTGACGATCGATGTCCCTGACGATCGATGCCCCTGACGATCGATGCCCCTGACGATCGATGTCCCTGACGATCGATGTCCCTGACGATCGGTGTCCCTGACGATCGGTGTCCCTGACGATCGATGTCCCTGACGATCGATGTCCCTGACGATCGGTGTCCCTGAAGATCGATGTCCCTGACGATCGATGCCCCTGACGATCGATGTCCCTGACGATCGGTGTCCCTGACGATCAGTGTCCCTGATGATCAATGCCCCTGACGATCGATGTCCCTGACGATCGATGGCCCTGACGATCGATGTCCCTGACGATCGATGCCCCTGACGATCGGTGTCCCTGATGATCGATGCCCCTGACGATCGATGCCCCTGACGATCGGTGTCCCTGACGATCGATGCCCCTGACGATCGATGTCCCTGACGATCGATGTCCCTGACGATCGATGTCCCTGACGATCGATGTCCCTGACGATCGATGTCCCTGACGATCGATGTCCCTGACGATCGATGTCCCTGACGATCGGTGCCCCTGACGATCGATGCCCCTGACGATCGATGCCCCTGACGATCGATGCCCCTGACGATCGATGCCCCTGACGATCGATGTCCCTGACGATCGATGTCCCTGACGATCGGTGTCCCTGACGATCGATGTCCCTGACGATCGATGTCCCTGACGATCGGTGTCCCTGACGATCGATGTCCCTGACGATCGATGCCCCTGACGATCGATGTCCCTGACGATCGTTGTCTCTGACGATCTGTGTCCCTGACGATCAATGCCCCTGACGATCGATGTCCCTGACGATCGATGGCCCTGACGATCGATGTCCCTGACGATCGATGCCCCTGACGATCGATGTCCCTGACGATCGGTGCCCCTGACGATCGATGTCCCTGACGATCTATGTCCCTGACGATCGATGTCCCTGACGATCGATGCCCCTGACGATCGGTGTCCCTGTCGATCGATGTCCCTGACGATCGATGTCCCTGACGATCGATGCCCCTGACGATCGATGCCCCTGATGATCGATGTCCCTGACGATCGATGTCCCTGACGATCGATGTCCCTGATGATCAATACCCCTGACGATCGATGCCGCTGACGATCGATGTCCCTGACGATCGATGTCCCTGACGATCGATGTCCCTGACGTTCGATGTCCCTGACGATCGGTGTCCCTGACGATCGATGTCCCTGACGATCGATGCCCCTGACGATCGATGCCCCTGACGATCGATGTCCCTGACGATCGATGTCCCTGACGATCAGTGTCCCTGACGATCGGTGTCCCTGACGATCGATGTCCCTGACGATCGATGTCCCTGACGATCGATGTATCTGACAATCGGTGTCCCTGACGATCGGTGTCCCTGACGATCGATGTCCCTGACGATCGATGCCCCTGACGATCGATGTCCCTGACGATCGGTGTCCCTGACGATCAGTGTCCCTGACGATCCATGCCCCTGACGATCGATGTCCCTGACGATCGATGGCCCTGACGATCGATGTCCCTGACGATCGATGCCCCTGACGATCGATGTCCCTGACGATCGGTGCCCCTGACGATCGATGTCCCTGACGATCTATGTCCCTGACGATCGATGCCCCTGACGATCGATGTCCCTGACGATCGATGCCCCTGACTGGTGCCCCTCACGATCGATGTACCTGACGATCGATGTCCCTGACGATCGATGCCCCTGACGATCAATACCCCTGACGATCGATACACCTGACGATCGATGCCCCTGACGATCGATGTCCCTGACGATCGGTGCCCCTGACAATCGATGTCCCTGACGATCGTTGTCCCTGACGATCAATGCCCCTGACGATCGATGTCCCTGACGATCGATGTCCCTGACGATCGATGCCCCTGACGATCGATGTCCCTGACGATCGATGCCCCTGACGATCGGTGTCCCTGACGATCGATGTCCCTGACGATCGGTGTCCCTGACGATCGATGTCCCTGACGATCGATGTCCCTGACAATCGATGCCCCTGACGATCGATGTCCCTGACGATCGATGTCCCTGACGATCGATGTCCCTGACGATCGGTGTCCCTGACGATCGATGTGCCTGACGATCGATGTCCTTGACGATCGATGTCCCTGACGATCGATGCCCCTGACGATCGATGTCCCTGACGATCGATGCCCCTGACGATCGATGCACCTGACGATCGGTGTCCCTGACGATCGATGCCCCTGACGATCGATGCCCCTGACGATCGATGCACCTGACGATCAATGTCCCTGACGATCGATGCACCTGACTAGCGATGCCCCTGATGATCGATGTCCCTGACGATCGATGTCCCTGACGATCGATGTCCCTGACGATCGATGCCCCTGACGATCGATGCCCCTGACGATCGATGCACCTGACGATCGATGTCCCTGACGATCGATGCACCTGACGAGCGATGCCCCTGACGATCGATGTCCCTGACGATCGATGTCCCTGACGATCGATGTCCCTGACGATCGGTGTCCCTGACGATCGATGTCCCTGACAATCGATGTCCCTGACGATCGATGTCCCTGACGATCGATGCCCCTGACGATCGATGTCCCTGACGATCGATGCCCGTGACGATCGGTGTCCCTGACGATCGATGTCCCTGACGATCGATGTCCCTGACGATCGATGTCCCTGACGATCGATGTCCCTGACGATCGATGCCCCTGACGATCGATTTCCCTGACGATCGATGTCCCTGACGATCGATGTCCCTGACGATCGATGTCCCTGACGATCGATGCCCCTGACGATCGATGCCCCTGACGATCGATACCCCTGACGATCGATGCCCCTGACGATCGGTGTCCCTGACGATCGATGCCCCTGACGATCGATGTCCCTGACGATCGATGTCCCTGACGATCGATGTCCCTGACGATCGATGTCCCTGACGATCGATGTCCCTGACGATCGATGTCCCTGACGATCGATGTCCCTGACGATCGGTGCCCCTGACGATCGATGCCCCTGACGATCGATGCCCCTGACGATCGATGCCCCTGACGATCGATGTCCCTGACGATCGGTGTCCCTGACGATCGGTGTCCCTGACGATCGATGTCCCTGACGATCGATGTCCCTGACGATCGGTGTCCCTGACGATCGATGTCCCTGACGATCGATGCCCCTGACGATCGATGTCCCTGACGATCGTTGTCTCTGACGATCTGTGTCCCTGACGATCAATGCCCCTGACGATCGATGTCCCTGACGATCGATGGCCCTGACGATCGATGTCCCTGACGATCGATGCCCCTGACGATCGATGTCCCTGACGATCGGTGCCCCTGACGATCGATGTCACTGACGATCTATGTCCCTGACGATCGATGTCCCTGACGATCGATGCCCCTGACGATCGGTGTCCCTGTCGATCGATGTCCCTGACGATCGATGTCCCTGACGATCGATGCCCCTGACGATCGATGCCCCTGATGATCGATGTCCCTGACGATCGATGTCCCTGACGATCGATGTCCCTGATGATCAATACCCCTGACGATCGATGCCCCTGACGATCGATGTCCCTGACGATCGATGTCCCTGACGATCGATGTCCCTGACGTTCGATGTCCCTGACGATCGGTGTCCCTGACGATCGATGTCCCTGACGATCGATGCCCCTGACGATCGATGCCCCTGACGATCGATGTCCCTGACGATCGATGTCCCTGACGATCGGTGTCCCTGACGATCGGTGTCCCTGACGATCGATGTCCCTGACGATCGATGTCCCTGACGATCGGTGTCCCTGAAGATCGATGTCCCTGACGATCGATGCCCCTGACGATCGATGTCCCTGACGATCGGTGTCCCTGACGATCAGTGTCCCTGACGATCAATGCCCCTGACGATCGATGTCCCTGACGATCGATGGCCCTGACGATCGATGTCCCTGACGATCGATGCACCTGACGATCGATGTCCCTGACGATCGGTGCCCCTGACGATCGATGTCCCTGACGATCGATGCCCCTGACGATCGATGTCCCTGACGATCGATGCCCCTGACGATCGGTGTCCCTGACGATCGATGTCCCTGACGATCGATGCCCCTGACGATCGATGCCCCTGACGATCGATGTCCCTGACGATCGATGTCCCTGACGATCGATGTCCCTGACGATCAATACCCCTGACGATCGATGCCCCTGACGATCGATGCCCCTGACGATCGATGTCCCTGACGATCGGTGCCCCTGACGATCGATGTCCCTGACGATCGTTGTCCTTGACGATCGATGCCCCTGACGATCGATGTCCCTGACGATCGATGTCCCTGACGATCGATGCCCCTGACGATCGATGTCCCTGACGATCGATGCCCCTGACGATCGGTGTCCCTGACGATCGATGTCCCTGACGATCGATGCCCCTGACGATCGATGCCCCTGACGATCGATGTCCCTGACGATCGGTGTCCCTGACGATCGATGTCCCTGATGATCGATGTCCCTGACGATCGATGCCCCTGACGATCGGTGTCCCTGACGATCGATGTCCCTGACGATCGATGTCCTGACGATCGATGTCCCTGACGATCGATGTCCCTGACGATCGATGTCCCTGACGATCGATGTCCCTGACGATCGGTGTCCCTGACGATCGATGTCCCTGACGATCGATGTCCCTGACGATCGATACCCCTGACGATCGTTGCCCCTGACGATCGATGCCCCTGACGATCGATGTCCCTGACGATCGGTGCCCCTGACGATCGATGTCCCTGACGATCGTTGTCCCTGACGATCGATGCCCCTGACGATCGATGTCCCTGACGATCGATGTCCCTGACGATCGATGTCCCTGACGATCGATGTCCCTGACGATCCATGTCCCTGACGATCGATGCCCCTGACGATCGATGTCCCTGACGATCGATGTCCCTGACGATCAATACCCCTGACGATCGATGCCCCTGACGATCGATTCCCCTGACGATCGATGTCCCTGACGATCGGTGCCCCTGACGATCGATGTCCCTGACGATCGTTGTCCCTGACGATCGATGCCCCTGACGATCGATGTCCCTGACGATCGATGTCCCTGACGATCGATGTCCCTGACGATCGATGTCCGTGACGATCGATGTCCCTGACGATCCATGTCCCTGACGATCGATGCCCCTGACGATCGATGCCCCTGACGATCGATGTCCCTGACGATCGATGTCCCTGACGATCGATGCCCCTGACGATCGATGTCCCTGACGATCGATGCCCCTGACGATCGATGCCCCTGACGATCGATGCCCCTGACGATCGATGTCCCTGACGATCGATGTCCCTGACGATCGATGTCCCTGACGATCGATGTCCCTGACGATCGATGCCCCTGACGATCGATGCCCCTGACGATCGATGTCCCTGACGATCGATGTCCCTGACGATCGATGTCCCTGACGATCAATACCCCTGACGATCGATGCCCCTGACGATCGATGCCCCTGACGATCGATGTCCCTGACGATCGGTGCCCCTGACGATCGATGTCCCTGACGATCGTTGTCCTTGACGATCGATGCCCCTGACGATCGATGTCCCTGACGATCGATGTCCCTGACGATCGATGTCCCTGACGATCGATGCCCCTGACGATCGGTGTCCCTGACGATCGATGTCCCTGACAATCGATGCCCCTGACGATCGATGCCCCTGACGATCGATGTCCCTGACGATCGGTGTCCCTGACGATCGATGTCCCTGATGATCGATGTCCCTGACGATCGATGCCCCTGACGATCGGTGTCCCTGACGATCGATGTCCCTGACGATCGATGTCCCTGACGATCGATGTCCCTGACGATCGATGTCCCTGACGATCGATGTCCCTGACGATCGATGTCCCTGACGATCGGTGTCCCTGACGATCAATGTCCCTGACGATCGATGTCCCTGACGATCGATACCCCTGACGATCGATGCCCCTGACGATCGATGCCCCTGACGATCGATGTCCCTGACGATCGGTGCCCCTGACGATCGATGTCCCTGACGATCGTTGTCCCTGACGATCGATGCCCCTGACGATCGATGTCCCTGACGATCGATGTCCCTGACGATCGATGTCCCTGACGATCGATGTCCCTGACGATCGATGTCCCTGACGATCGATGCCCCTGACGATCGATGTCCCTGACGATCGATGTCCCTGACGATCAATACCCCTGACGATCGATGCCCCTGACGATCGATTCCCCTGACGATCGATGTCCCTGACGATCGGTGCCCCTGACGATCGATGTCCCTGACGATCGTTGTCCCTGACGATCGATGCCCCTGACGATCGATGTCCCTGACGATCGATGTCCCTGACGATCGATGTCCCTGACGATCGATGTCCCTGACGATCGATGTCCCTGACGATCGATGCCCCTGACGATCGATGCCCCTGACGATCGATGTCCCTGACGATCGATGTCCCTGACGATCGATGTCCCTGACGATCGGTGTCCCTGACGATCGATGTCCCTGACGATCGATGTCCCTGACGATCGATACCCCTGACGATCGATGCCCCTGACGATCGATGCCCCTGACGATCGATGTCCCTGACGATCGGTGCCCCTGACGATCGATGTCCCTGACGATCGTTGTCCCTGACGATCGATGCCCCTGACGATCGATGTCCCTGACGATCGATGTCCCTGACGATCGATGTCCCTGACGATCGATGTCCCTGACGATCGATGTCCCTGACGATCCATGTCCCTGACGATCGATGCCCCTGACGATCGATGCCCCTGACGATCGATGCCCCTGACGATCGATGTCCCTGACGATCGATGTCCCTGACGATCGATGCCCCTGACGATCGATGTCCCTGATGATCGATGTCCCTGACGATCGATGTCCCTGACGATCGATGTCCCTGACGATCGATGCCCCTGACGATCGATGCCCCTGACGATCGATGTCCCTGACGATCGATGCCGCTGACGATCGGTGTCCCTGACGATCGATGTCCCTGACAATCGATGCCCCTGACGATCGATGCCCCTGACGATCGATGTCCCTGACGATCGGTGTCCCTGACGATCGATGTCCCTGACGATCGATGTCCCTGACGATCGATGCCCCTGACGATCGGTATCCCTGACGATCGATGTCCCTGACGATCGATGTCCCTGACGATCGATGTCCCTGACGATCGATGTCCCTGACGATCGATGTCCCTGACGATCGATGTCCCTGACGATCGATGTCCCTGACGATCGGTGTCCCTGACGATCGGTGCCCCTGACGATCGGTGTCCCTGACGATCGATGTATCTGACGATCGATGTCCCTGACGATCGATGTCCCTGACGATCGATGTCCCTGACGATCGATGTCCCTGACGATCGATGTCCCTGACGATCGAATACCTGACGATCGATACCCCTGACGATCGATGTCCCTGACGATCGATGTCCCTGATGATCGATGTCCCTGACGATCGATGTCCCTGACGATCGATGTCCCTGACGATCGAATACCTGACGATCGATGCCCCTGACGATCGATGCCCCTGACGATCGATGTCCCTGACGATCGGTGCCCCTGACGATCGATGTCCCTGACGATCGTTGTCGCTGACGATCGATGCCCCTGACGATCGATGTCCCTGACGATCGATGTCCCTGACGATCGATGCCCCTGACGATCGATGTCCCTGACGAACGATGACCCTGACGATCGGTGTCCCTGACGATCGATGTCCCTGACGATCGGTGTCCCTGACGATCGGTGCCCCTGACGATCAATGTCCCTGACGATCGTTGTCGCTGACGATCGATGCCCCTGACGATCGATGTCCCTGACGATCGATGTCCCTGACGATCGATGCCCCTGACGATCGATGTCCCTGACGAACGATGCCCCTGACGATCGGTGTCCCTGACGATCGATGTCCCTGACGATCGGTGTCCCTGACGATCGATGTCCCTGACGATCGATGTCCCTGACGATCGATGTCCCTGACGATCGATGTCACTGACGATCGATGTCCCTGACAATCGATGCCCCTGACGATCGATGTCCCTGACGATCGATGTCCCTGACGATCGATGTCCCTGACGATCGATGTCCCTGACGATCGATTACCTGACGATCGGTGTCCCTGACGATCGATGTCCCTGACGATCGATGTCCCTGATGATCGATGTCCCTGACGATCGATGCCCCTGACGATCGGTGTCCCTGACGATCGGTGTCCCTGACGATCGATGTCCCTGACGATCGATGTCCCTGACGATCGATGTCCCTGACGATCGATGTCCCTGACGTTCGGTGCCACTGACGTTCATTGTCCCTGACGATCGATGCCCCTGACGATCGATGTCCCTGACGATCGATGCCCCTGACGATCGATGTCCCTGACGATCGATGCACCTGACGAGCGATGCCCCTGACGATCGATGTCCCTGACGGTCGATGTCCCTGACGATCGATGCCCCTGACGATCGATGCCCCTGACGATCGATGCCCCTGACGATCGATGTCCCTGACGATCAGTGTCCCTGACGATCGATGTCCCTGACGATCGATGTCCCTGACGATCGATGTCCCTGACGATCGGTGTCCCTGACGATCGATGTCCCTGACGATCGATGCCCCTGACGATCGATGCCCCTGACGATCGATGTCCCTGACGATCGATGCCCCTGACGATCGATGTCCCTGACGATTGATGTCCCTGACGCCCTGACGATCGGTGTCCCTGACGATCGATGCCCCTGACGATCGATGTCCCTGACGATCGATGTCCCTGACGATCGATGTCCCTGACGATCGATGTCCCTGACGATCGATGCCCCTGACGATCGATGCCCCTGACGATCGATGTCCCTGACGATCGGTGCCCCTGACGATCGATGTCCCTGACGATCGTTGTCCTTGACGATCGATGCCCCTGACGATCGATGTCCCTGACGATCGATGTCCCTGACGATCGATGCCCCTGACGATCGATGTCCCTGACGATCGATGCCCCTGACGATCGGTGTCCCTGACGATCGATGTCCCTGACGATCGATGCCCCTGACGATCGATGCCCCTGACGATCGATGTCCCTGACGATCGGTGTCCCTGACAATCGATGTCCCTGATGATCGATGTCCCTGACGATCGATGCCCCTGACGATCGGTGTCCCTGACGATCGATGTCCCTGACGATCGATGTCCTGACGATCGATGTCCCTGACGATCGATGTCCCTGACGATCGATGTCCCTGACGATCGATGTCCCTGACGATCGGTGTCCCTGACGATCGATGTCCCTGACGATCGATGTCCCTGACGATCGATACCCCTGACGATCGATGCCCCTGACGATCGATGCCCCTGACGATCGATGTCCCTGACGATCGGTGCCCCTGACGATCGATGTCCCTGACGATCGTTGTCCCTGACGATCGATGCCCCTGACGATCGATGTCCCTGACGATCGATTTCCCTGACGATCGATGTCCCTGACGATCGATGTCCCTGACGATCCATGTCCCTGACGATCGATGCCCCTGACGATCGATGTCCCTGACGATCGATGTCCCTGACGATCAATACCCCTGACGATCGATGCCCCTGACGATCGATGTCCCTGACGATCGATGCCCCTGACGATCGGTGTCCCTGACGATCGATGTCCCTGACGATCGATGTCCCTGACGATCGATGTCCCTGACGATCGATGTCCCTGACGATCGATGTCCCTGACGATCGGTGTCCCTGACGATCGATGTCCCTGACGATCGATGTCCCTGACGATCGATACCCCTGACGATCGATGCCCCTGACGATCGATGCCCCTGACGATCGATGTCCCTGACGATCGGTGCCCCTGACGATCGATGTCCCTGACGATCGTTGTCCCTGACGATCGATGCCCCTGACGATCGATGTCCCTGACGATCGATGTCCCTGACGATCGATGTCCCTGACGATCGATGTCCCTGACGATCGATGTCCCTGACGATCCATGTCCCTGACGATCGATGCCCCTGACGATCGATGTCCCTGACGATCGATGTCCCTGACGATCAATACCCCTGACGATCGATGCCCCTGACGATCGATTCCCCTGACGATCGATGTCCCTGACGATCGGTGCCCCTGACGATCGATGTCCCTGACGATCGTTGTCCCTGACGATCGATGCCCCTGACGATCGATGTCCCTGACGATCGATGTCCCTGACGATCGATGTCCCTGACGATCGATGTCCCTGACGATCGATGTCCCTGACGATCGATGCCCCTGACGATCGATGCCCCTGACGATCGATGTCCCTGACGATCGATGTCCCTGACGATCGATGTCCCTGACGATCGGTGTCCCTGACGATCGATGTCCCTGACGATCGATGTCCCTGACGATCGATACCCCTGACGATCGATGCCCCTGACGATCGATGCCCCTGACGATCGATGTCCCTGACGATCGGTGCCCCTGACGATCGATGTCCCTGACGATCGTTGTCCCTGACGATCGATGCCCCTGACGATCGATGTCCCTGACGATCGATGTCCCTGACGATCGATGTCCCTGACGATCGATGTCCCTGACGATCCATGTCCCTGACGATCCATGTCCCTGACGATCGATGCCCCTGACGATCGATGCCCCTGACGATCGATGCCCCTGACGATCGATGTCCCTGACGATCGATGTCCCTGACGATCGATGCCCCTGACGATCGATGTCCCTGACGATCGATGTCCCTGACGATCGATGTCCCTGACGATCGATGTCCCTGACGATCGATGCCCCTGACGATCGATGCCCCTGACGATCGATGTCCCTGACGATCGATGCCGCTGACGATCGGTGTCCCTGACGATCGATGTCCCTGACAATCGATGCCCCTGACGATCGATGCCCCTGACGATCGATGTCCCTGACGATCGGTGTCCCTGACGATCGATGTCCCTGACGATCGATGTCCCTGACGATCGATGCCCCTGACGATCGGTATCCCTGACGATCGATGTCCCTGACGATCGATGTCCCTGACGATCGATGTCCCTGACGATCGATGTCCCTGACGATCGATGTCCCTGACGATCGATGTCCCTGACGATCGGTGTCCCTGACGATCGGTGCCCCTGACGATCGGTGTCCCTGACGATCGATGTATCTGACGATCGATGTCCCTGACGATCGATGTCCCTGACGATCGATGTCCCTGACGATCGATGTCCCTGACGATCGATGTCCCTGACGATCGAATACCTGACGATCGATACCCCTGACGATCGATGTCCCTGACGATCGATGTCCCTGATGATCGATGTCCCTGACGATCGATGTCCCTGACGATCGATGTCCCTGACGATCGAATACCTGACGATCGATGCCCCTGACGATCGATGCCCCTGACGATCGATGTCCCTGACGATCGGTGCCCCTGACGATCGATGTCCCTGACGATCGTTGTCGCTGACGATCGATGCCCCTGACGATCGATGTCCCTGACGATCGATGTCCCTGACGATCGATGCCCCTGACGATCGATGTCCCTGACGAACGATGACCCTGACGATCGGTGTCCCTGACGATCGATGTCCCTGACGATCGGTGTCCCTGACGATCGGTGCCCCTGACGATCAATGTCCCTGACGATCGTTGTCGCTGACGATCGATGCCCCTGACGATCGATGTCCCTGACGATCGATGTCCCTGACGATCGATGCCCCTGACGATCGATGTCCCTGACGAACGATGCCCCTGACGATCGGTGTCCCTGACGATCGATGTCCCTGACGATCGGTGTCCCTGACGATCGATGTCCCTGACGATCGATGTCCCTGACGATCGATGTCCCTGACGATCGATGTCACTGACGATCGATGTCCCTGACAATCGATGCCCCTGACGATCGATGTCCCTGACGATCGATGTCCCTGACGATCGATGTCCCTGACGATCGATGTCCCTGACGATCGATTACCTGACGATCGGTGTCCCTGACGATCGATGTCCCTGACGATCGATGTCCCTGATGATCGATGTCCCTGACGATCGATGCCCCTGACGATCGGTGTCCCTGACGATCGGTGTCCCTGACGATCGATGTCCCTGACGATCGATGTCCCTGACGATCGATGTCCCTGACGATCGATGTCCCTGACGTTCGGTGCCACTGACGTTCATTGTCCCTGACGATCGATGCCCCTGACGATCGATGTCCCTGACGATCGATGCCCCTGACGATCGATGTCCCTGACGATCGATGCACCTGACGAGCGATGCCCCTGACGATCGATGTCCCTGACGGTCGATGTCCCTGACGATCGATGCCCCTGACGATCGATGCCCCTGACGATCGATGCCCCTGACGATCGATGTCCCTGACGATCAGTGTCCCTGACGATCGATGTCCCTGACGATCGATGTCCCTGACGATCGATGTCCCTGACGATCGGTGTCCCTGACGATCGATGTCCCTGACGATCGATGCCCCTGACGATCGATGCCCCTGACGATCGATGTCCCTGACGATCGATGCCCCTGACGATCGATGTCCCTGACGATTGATGTCCCTGACGCCCTGACGATCGGTGTCCCTGACGATCGATGCCCCTGACGATCGATGTCCCTGACGATCGATGTCCCTGACGATCGATGTCCCTGACGATCGATGTCCCTGACGATCGATGCCCCTGACGATCGATGCCCCTGACGATCGATGTCCCTGACGATCGGTGCCCCTGACGATCGATGTCCCTGACGATCGTTGTCCTTGACGATCGATGCCCCTGACGATCGATGTCCCTGACGATCGATGTCCCTGACGATCGATGCCCCTGACGATCGATGTCCCTGACGATCGATGCCCCTGACGATCGGTGTCCCTGACGATCGATGTCCCTGACGATCGATGCCCCTGACGATCGATGCCCCTGACGATCGATGTCCCTGACGATCGGTGTCCCTGACGATCGATGTCCCTGATGATCGATGTCCCTGACGATCGATGCCCCTGACGATCGGTGTCCCTGACGATCGATGTCCCTGACGATCGATGTCCTGACGATCGATGTCCCTGACGATCGATGTCCCTGACGATCGATGTCCCTGACGATCGATGTCCCTGACGATCGGTGTCCCTGACGATCGATGTCCCTGACGATCGATGTCCCTGACGATCGATACCCCTGACGATCGATGCCCCTGACGATCGATGCCCCTGACGATCGATGTCCCTGACGATCGGTGCCCCTGACGATCGATGTCCCTGACGATCGTTGTCCCTGACGATCGATGCCCCTGACGATCGATGTCCCTGACGATCGATGTCCCTGACGATCGATGTCCCTGACGATCGATGTCCCTGACGATCCATGTCCCTGACGATCGATGCCCCTGACGATCGATGTCCCTGACGATCGATGTCCCTGACGATCAATACCCCTGACGATCGATGCCCCTGACGATCGATTCCCCTGACGATCGATGTCCCTGACGATCGGTGCCCCTGACGATCGATGTCCCTGACGATCGTTGTCCCTGACGATCGATGCCCCTGACGATCGATGTCCCTGACGATCGATGTCCCTGACGATCGATGTCCCTGACGATCGATGTCCGTGACGATCGATGTCCCTGACGATCCATGTCCCTGACGATCGATGCCCCTGACGATCGATGCCCCTGACGATCGATGTCCCTGACGATCGATGTCCCTGACGATCGATGCCCCTGACGATCGATGTCCCTGACGATCGATGCCCCTGACGATCGATGCCCCTGACGATCGATGCCCCTGACGATCGATGTCCCTGACGATCGATGTCCCTGACGATCGATGTCCCTGACGATCGATGTCCCTGACGATCGATGCCCCTGACGATCGATGCCCCTGACGATCGATGTCCCTGACGATCGATGTCCCTGACGATCGATGTCCCTGACGATCAATACCCCTGACGATCGATGCCCCTGACGATCGATGCCCCTGACGATCGATGTCCCTGACGATCGGTGCCCCTGACGATCGATGTCCCTGACGATCGTTGTCCTTGACGATCGATGCCCCTGACGATCGATGTCCCTGACGATCGATGTCCCTGACGATCGATGTCCCTGACGATCGATGCCCCTGACGATCGGTGTCCCTGACGATCGATGTCCCTGACAATCGATGCCCCTGACGATCGATGCCCCTGACGATCGATGTCCCTGACGATCGGTGTCCCTGACGATCGATGTCCCTGATGATCGATGTCCCTGACGATCGATGTCCCTGACGATCGATGCCCCTGACGATCGGTGTCCCTGACGATCGATGTCCCTGACGATCGATGTCCCTGACGATCGATGTCCCTGACGATCGATGTCCCTGACGATCGATGTCCCTGACGATCGATGTCCCTGACGATCGGTGTCCCTGACGATCGATGTCCCTGACGATCGATGTCCCTGACGATCGATACCCCTGACGATCGATGCCCCTGACGATCGATGCCCCTGACGATCGATGTCCCTGACGATCGGTGCCCCTGACGATCGATGTCCCTGACGATCGTTGTCCCTGACGATCGATGCCCCTGACGATCGATGTCCCTGACGATCGATGTCCCTGACGATCGATGTCCCTGACGATCGATGTCCCTGACGATCGATGTCCCTGACGATCCATGTCCCTGACGATCGATGCCCCTGACGATCGATGTCCCTGACGATCGATGTCCCTGACGATCAATACCCCTGACGATCGATGCCCCTGACGATCGATTCCCCTGACGATCGATGTCCCTGACGATCGATGTCCCTGACGATCGTTGTCCCTGACGATCGATGCCCCTGACGATCGATGTCCCTGACGATCGATGTCCCTGACGATCGATGTCCCTGACGATCGATGTCCCTGACGATCGATGTCCCTGACGATCGATGCCCCTGACGATCGATGCCCCTGACGATCGATGTCCCTGACGATCGATGTCCCTGACGATCGGTGTCCCTGACGATCGATGTCCCTGACGATCGATGTCCCTGACGATCGATACCCCTGACGATCGATGCCCCTGACGATCGATGCCCCTGACGATCGATGTCCCTGATGATCGGTGCCCCTGACGATCGATGTCCCTGACGATCGTTGTCCCTGACGATCGATGCCCCTGACGATCGATGTCCCTGACGATCGATGTCCCTGACGATCGATGTCCCTGACGATCGATGTCCCTGACGATCGGTGTCCCTGACGATCGATGTCCCTGACGATCGATGTCCCTGACGATCGATGCCCCTGACGTTCGGTATCCCTGACGATCGATGTCCCTGACGATCGATGTCCCTGACGATCGATGTCCCTGACGATCGATGTCCCTGACGATCGATGTCCCTGACGATCGATGTCCCTGACGATCGATGTCCCTGACGATCGGTGTCCCTGACGATCGGTGCCCCTGACGATCGGTGTCCCTGACGATCGATGTATCTGACGATCGATGTCCCTGACGATCGATGTCCCTGACGATCGATGTCCCTGACGATCGATGTCCCTGACGATCGATGTCCCTGACGATCGAATACCTGACGATCGATACCCCTGACGATCGATGTCCCTGACGATCGATGTCCCTGATGATCGATGTCCCTGACGATCGATGTCCCTGACGATCGATGTCCCTGACGATCGAATACCTGACGATCGATGCCCCTGACGATCGATGCCCCTGACGATCGATGTCCCTGACGATCGGTGCCCCTGACGATCGATGTCCCTGACGATCGTTGTCGCTGACGATCGATGCCCCTGACGATCGATGTCCCTGACGATCGATGTCCCTGACGATCGATGCCCCTGACGATCGATGTCCCTGACGAACGATGACCCTGACGATCGGTGTCCCTGACGATCGATGTCCCTGACGATCGGTGTCCCTGACGATCGGTGCCCCTGACGATCAATGTCCCTGACGATCGTTGTCGCTGACGATCGATGCCTCTGACGATCGATGTCCCTGACGATCGATGTCCCTGACGATCGATGCCCCTGACGATCGATGTCCCTGACGAACGATGCCCCTGACGATCGGTGTCCCTGACGATCGATGTCCCTGACGATCGGTGTCCCTGACGATCGATGTCCCTGACGATCGATGTCCCTGACGATCGATGTCCCTGACGATCGATGTCACTGACGATCGATGTCCCTGACGATCGATGCCCCTGACGATCGATGTCCCTGACGATCGATGTCCCTGACGATCGATGTCCCTGACGATCGATGTCCCTGACGATCGATTACCTGACGATCGGTGTCCCTGACGATCGATGTCCCTGACGATCGATGTCCCTGATGATCGATGTCCCTGACGATCGATGCCCCTGACGATCGGTGTCCCTGACGATCGGTGTCCCTGACGATCGATGTCCCTGACGATCGATGTCCCTGACGATCGATGTCCCTGACGATCGATGTCCCTGATGTTCGGTGCCACTGACGTTCATTGTCCCTGACGATCGATGCCCCTGACGATCGATGTCCCTGACGATCGATGCCCCTGACGATCGATGTCCCTGACGATCGATGCACCTGACGAGCGATGCCCCTGACGATCGATGTCCCTGACGGTCGATGTCCCTGACGATCAATGCCCCTGACGATCGATGCCCCTGACGATCGATGCCCCTGACGATCGATGTCCCTGACGATCAGTGTCCCTGACGATCGATGTCCCTGACGATCGATGTCCCTGACGATCGATGTCCCTGACGATCGGTGTCCCTGACGATCGATGTCCCTGACGATCGATGCCCCTGACGATTGATGCCCCTGACGATCGATGTCCCTGACGATCGATGCCCCTGACGATCGATGTCCCTGACGATTGATGTCCCTGACGCCCTGACGATCGGTGTCCCTGACGATCGATGCCCCTGACGATCGATGTCCCTGACGATCGATGTCCCTGACGATCGATGTCCCTGACGATCGATGTCCCTGACGATCGATGCCCCTGACGATCGATGTCCCTGACGATCGATGTCCCTGACGATCGATGTCCCTGACGATCGATGTCCCTGACAATCGATGTCCATGAAGATCGATGTCCCTGACGATCGATGTCCCTGACGATCGATGTCCCTGACGATCGATGCCCCTGACGATCGATGTCCCTGACGATCGATGCCCCTGACGATCGATGTCCCTGACGATCGATGCCCCTGACGATCGATGTCCCTGACGATCGATGCACCTGACGATCGATGCCCCTGACGATCGATGTCGCTGACGGTCGATGTCCCTGACGATCGATGCCCCTGACGATCGATGTCCCTGACGATCGGTGTCCCTGACGATCGATGCCCCTGACGATCGATGCCCCTGACGATCGATGTCCCTGACGATCGATGTCCCTGACGATCGATGTCCCTGACTATCGATGCCCCTGACGATCGATGTCCCTGACGATCGATGCCCCTGACGATCGATGTCCCTGACGATCGATGCCCCTGACGATCGATATCCCTGACGATAGATGTCCCTGACGATCGATGTCCTGACGATCGATACCCCTGACGATCGATGCCCCTGACGATCGATGTCCCTGACGATCGATGTCCTGACGATCGGTGCCCCTGACGATCGATGTCCCTGACGATCGTTGTCCCTGACGATCGATGCCCCTGACGATCGATGTCCCTGACGATCGATGCCCCTGACGATCGATGTCCCTGACGATCGATGTCCCTGACGATCGATGTCCCTGACGATCCATGTCCCTGACGATCGATGCCCCTGACGATCGATGCCCCTGACGATCGATGTCCCTGACGATCGATGTCCCTGACGATCGATGCCCCTGACGATCGATGTCCCTGACGATCGATGTCCCTGACGATCGATGTCCCTGACGATCGATGTCCCTGACGATCGATGCCCCTGACGATCGATGCCCCTGACGATCGATGTCCCTGACGATCGATGCCGCTGACGATCGGTGTCCCTGACGATTGATGTCCCTGACAATCGATGCCCCTGACGATCGATGCCCCTGACGATCGATGTCCCTGACGATCGGTGTCCCTGACGATCGATGTCCCTGACGATCGATGTCCCTGACGATCGATGCCCCTGACGATCGGTATCCCTGACGATCGATGTCCCTGACGATCGATGTCCCTGACGATCGATGTCCCTGACGATCGATGTCCCTGACGATCGATGTCCCTGACGATCGATGTCCCTGACGATCGATGTCCCTGACGATCGGTGTCCCTGACGATCGGTGCCCCTGACGATCGGTGTCCCTGACGATCGATGTATCTGACGATCGATGTCCCTGACGATCGATGTCCCTGACGATCGATGTCCCTGACGATCGATGTCCCTGACGATCGATGTCCCTGACGATCGAATACCTGACGATCGATACCCCTGACGATCGATGTCCCTGACGATCGATGTCCCTGATGATCGATGTCCCTGACGATCGATGTCCCTGACGATCGATGTCCCTGACGATCGAATACCTGACGATCGATGCCCCTGACGATCGATGCCCCTGACGATCGATGTCCCTGACGATCGGTGCCCCTGACGATCGATGTCCCTGACGATCGTTGTCGCTGACGATCGATGCCCCTGACGATCGATGTCCCTGACGATCGATGTCCCTGACGATCGATGCCCCTGACGATCGATGTCCCTGACGAACGATGACCCTGACGATCGGTGTCCCTGACGATCGATGTCCCTGACGATCGGTGTCCCTGACGATCGGTGCCCCTGACGATCAATGTCCCTGACGATCGATGTCCCTGACGATCGATGTCACTGACGATCGATGTCCCTGACAATCGATGCCCCTGACGATCGATGTCCCTGACGATCGATGTCCCTGACGATCGATGTCCCTGACGATCGATGTCCCTGACGATCGATTACCTGACGATCGATGCCCCTGACGATCGGTGCCCCAGAAGATCGGTGTCCCTGACGATCGATGTCCCTGACGATCGATGTCCCTGACGATCGATGCCCCTGACGATCGGTGTCCCTGACGATCGATGTCCCTGACGATCGATGTCCCTGACGATCGATGTCCCTGACGATCGATGCCCCTGACGATCGGTGTCCCTGACGATCGGTGTCCCTGACGATCGATGTCCCTGACGATCGATGTCCCTGACGATCGATGTCCCTGACGATCGATGTCCCTGACGTTCGGTGCCACTGACGTTCATTGTCCCTGACGATCGATGCCCCTGACGATCGATGTCCCTGACGATCGATGCCCCTGACGATCGATGTCCCTGACGATCGATGCACCTGACGAGCGATGCCCCTGACGATCGATGTCCCTGACGGTCGATGTCCCTGACGATCGATGCCCCTGACGATCGATGCCCCTGACGATCGATGCCCCTGACGATCGATGTCCCTGACGATCAGTGTCCCTGACGATCGATGTCCCTGACGATCGATGTCCCTGACGATCGATGTCCCTGACGATCGGTGTCCCTGACGATCGATGTCCCTGACGATCGATGCCCCTGACGATCGATGCCCCTGACGATCGATGTCCCTGACGATCGATGCCCCTGACGATCGATGTCCCTGACGATTGATGTCCCTGACGCCCTGACGATCGGTGTCCCTGACGATCGATGCCCCTGACGATCGATGTCCCTGACGATCGATGTCCCTGACGATCGATGTCCCTGACGATCGATGTCCCTGACGATCGATGCCCCTGACGATCGATGTCCCTGACGATCGATGTCCCTGACGATCGATGTCCCTGACGATCGATGTCCCTGACAATCGATGTCCCTGAAGATCGATGTCCCTGACGATCGATGTCCCTGACGATCGATGTCCCTGACGATCGATGCCCCTGACGATCGATGTCCCTGACGATCGATGCCCCTGACGATCGATGTCCCTGACGATCGATGCCCCTGACGATCGATGTCCCTGACGATCGATGCACCTGACGATCGATGCCCCTGACGATCGATGTCGCTGACGGTCGATGTCCCTGACGATCGATGCCCCTGACGATCGATGTCCCTGACGATCGGTGTCTTTGACGATCGATGCCCCTGACGATCGATGCCCCTGACGATCGATGTCCCTGACGATCGATGTCCCTGACGATCGATGTCCCTGACTATCGATGCCCCTGACGATCGATGTCCCTGACGATCGATGCCCCTGACGATCGATGCCCCTGACGATCGATGCCCCTGACGATCGATATCCCTGACGATAGATGTCCCTGACGATCGGTGCCCCTGACGATCGAAGCCCCTGACGATCGATGTCCCTGACGATCGGTGTCCCTGACGATCGATGCCCCTGACGATCGATGTCCCTGACGATCGATGTCCCTGAAGATCGATGTCCCTGACGATCGATGTCCCTGACGATCGATGTCCCTGACGATCGATGTCCCTGACGATCGGTGTCCCTGACGATCGATGTCCCTGACGATGGATGCCCCTGACGATCGATGTTCCTGACGATCAATGCCCCTGACGATCGATGTCCCTGACGATCGATGTCCCTGACGATCGGTGTCCCTGACGATCGATGTCCCTGACGATCGATGTCCCTGACGATCGATGTCCCTGACGATCGATGTCCCTGACGATCGATGTCCCTGACGATCGATGTATCTGACGATCGGTGTCCCTGACGATCGGTGTCCCTGATGATCGATGTCCCTGACGATCGATGCCCCTGACGATCGATGTCCCTGACGATCGATGTCCCTGACGATCGGTGTCCCTGACGATCGGTGTCCCTGACGATCGATGCCCCTGACGATCGATGTCCCTGACGATCGGTGTCCCTGACGATCGGTGTCCCTGACGATCGATGTCCCTGACGATCGATGCCCCTGACGATCGATGTCCCTGACGATCGATTACCTGACGATCGATGTCCCTGACGATCGGTTACCTGACGATCGATGTCCCTGACGATCGATGTCCCTGACGATCGATGTCCCTGACGATCGATGTCCCTGACGATCGATGTCCCTGACGATCGATGCCCCTGACGATCGGTGTCCCTGAGGATCGATGTCCCTGACGATCGATGTCCCTGACGATCGATGTCCCTGACGATCGATGCCCCTGACGATCGATGTCCCTGACGATCGATGTCCCTGACAATCGATACCCCTGACGATCGGTGCCCCTGACGATCGATGTCCCTGACGGTCGATGTCCCTGACGATCGATGTCCCTGACGATCGATACCCCTGACGATCGGTGCCCCTGACGATCGGTGTCGCTGACGATCGGTGTCCCTGACGATCGATGCCCCTGACGATCGATTACCTGACGATCGATGTCCCTGACGATCGATTACCTGACGATCGATGTCCCTGACGATCGATGTCCCTGACGATCGAATACCTGACGATCGATGCCCCTGACGATCGATGCCCCTGACGATCGATGTCCCTGACGATCGGTGCCCCTGACGATCGATGTCCCTGACGATCGTTGTCGCTGACGATCGATGCCCCTGACGATCGATGTCCCTGACGATCGATGTCCCTGACGATCGATGCCCCTGACGATCGATGTCCCTGACGAACGATGACCCTGACGATCGGTGTCCCTGACGATCGATGTCCCTGACGATCGGTGTCCCTGACGATCGGTGCCCCTGACGATCAATGTCCCTGACGATCGTTGTCGCTGACGATCGATGCCCCTGACGATCGATGTCCCTGACGATCGATGTCCCTGACGATCGATGCCCCTGACGATCGATGTCCCTGACGAACGATGCCCCTGACGATCGGTGTCCCTGACGATCGATGTCCCTGACGATCGGTGTCCCTGACGATCGATGTCCCTGACGATCGATGTCCCTGACGATCGATGTCCCTGACGATCGATGTCCCTGACGATCGATGTCCCTGACAATCGATGCCCCTGACGATCGATGTCCCTGACGATCGATGTCCCTGACGATCGATGTCCCTGACGATCGATTACCTGACGATCGATTACCTGACGATCGATGCCCCTGACGATCGGTGCCCCAGAAGATCGGTGTCCCTGACGATCGATGTCCCTGACGATCGATGTCCCTGACGATCGATGCCCCTGACGATCGGTGTCCCTGACGATCGATGTCCCTGACGATCGATGTCCCTGACGATCGATGCCCCTGACGATCGGTGTCCCTGACGATCGGTGTCCCTGACGATCGATGTCCCTGACGATCGATGTCCCTGACGATCGATGTCCCTGACGATCGATGTCCCTGACGTTCGGTGCCACTGACGTTCATTGTCCCTGACGATCGATGCCCCTGACGATCGATGTCCCTGACGATCGATGCCCCTGACGATCGATGTCCCTGACGATCGATGCACCTGACGAGCGATGCCCCTGACGATCGATGTCCCTGACGGTCGATGTCCCTGACGATCGATGCCCCTGACGATCGATGCCCCTGACGATCGATGCCCCTGACGATCGATGTCCCTGACGATCAGTGTCCCTGACGATCAATGTCCCTGACGATCGATGTCCCTGACGATCGGTGTCCCTGACGATCGATGTCCCTGACGATCGATGCCCCTGACGATCGATGCCCCTGACGATCGATGTCCCTGACGATTGATGTCCCTGACGCCCTGACGATCGGTGTCCCTGACTATCGATGCCCCTGACGATCGATGTCCCTGACGATCGATGCCCCTGACGATCGATGTCCCTGACGATCGATGCCCCTGACGATCGATATCCCTGACGATAGATGTCCCTGACGATCGATGTCCTGACGATCGATACCCCTGACGATCGATGCCCCTGACGATCGATGTCCCTGACGATCGATGTCCTGACGATCGATACCCCTGACGATCGATGTCCCTGACGATCGATGTCCTGACGATCGATACCCCTGACGATCGATGTCCCTGACGATAGATGTCCCTGACGATAGATGTCCCTGACGATCGACGCCCCTGACGATCGGTGCCCCTGACGATCGATGTCCCTGACGATCGATGTCCCTGACGATCGATGTCCCTGACGATCGATGTCCATGACGATCGATGCCCCTGACGATCGATGTCCCTGACGATCGATGTCCCTGACGATCGGTGCCCCTGACGATCGAAGCCCCTGACGATCGATGTCCCTGACGATCGGTGTCCCTGACGATCGATGCCCCTGACGATCGATGTCCCTGACGATCGATGTCCCTGACGATCGATGTCCCTGACGATCGATGTCCCTGACGATCGATGTCCCTGACGATCGATGTCCCTGACGATCGGTGTCCCTGACGATCGATGTCCCTGACGATGGATGCCCCTGACGATCGATGTTCCTGACGATCAATGCCCCTGACGATCGATGTCCCTGACGATCGATGTCCCTGACGATGGGTGTCCCTGACGATCGATGTCCCTGACGATCGATGTCCCTGACGATCGATGTCCCTGACGATCGATGTCCCTGACGATCGATGTCCCTGACGATCGATGTCCCTGACGATCGATGTCCCTGACAATCGATGTCCCTGAAGATCGATGTCCCTGACGATCGATGTCCCTGACGATCGATGTCCCTGACGATCGATGCCCCTGACGATCGATGCCCCTGACGATCGATGCCCCTGACGATCGATGTCCCGACGATCGATGCCCCTGACGATCGATGTCCCTGACGATCGATGCACCTGACGATCGATGCCCCTGACGATCGATGTCGCTGACGGTCGATGTCCCTGACGATCGATGCCCCTGACGATCGATGTCCCTGACGATCGGTGTCCCTGACGATCGATGCCCCTGACGATCGATGCCCCTGACGATCGATGTCCCTGACGATCGATGTCCCTGACGATCGATGTCCCTGACTATCGATGCCCCTGACGATCGATGCCCCTGACGATCGATGTCCCTGACGATCGATGCCCCTGACGATCGATATCCCTGACGATCGATGCCCCTGACGATCGATGTCCCTGACGATCGATGCCCCTGACGATCGATGCCCCTGACGATCGATGCCCCTGACGATCGATGTCCCTGACGATCGATGTCCTGACGATCGATACCCCTGACGATCGATGTCCCTGACGATCGATGTCCTGACGATCGATACCCCTGACGATCGATGTCCCTGACGATAGATGTCCCTGACGATAGATGTCCCTGACGATCGACGCCCCTGACGATCGGTGCCCCTGACGATCGATGTCCCTGACGATCGATGTCCCTGACGATCGATGTCCCTGACGATCGTTGTCCCTGACGATCGATGTCCGTGACGATCGATGCCCCTGACGATCGATGTCCCTGACGATCGATGTCCCTGACGATCGGTGCCCCTGACGATCGAAGCCCCTGACGATCGATGTCCCTGACGATCGGTGTCCCTGACGATCGATGCCCCTGACGATCGATGTCCCTGACGATCGATGTCCCTGACGATCGATGTCCCTGACGATCGATGTCCCTGACGATCGATGTCCCTGACGATCGATGTCCCTGACGATCGGTGTCCCTGACGATCGATGTCCCTGACGATGGATGCCCCTGACGATCGATGTTCCTGATGATCAATGCCCCTGACGATCGATGTCCCTGACGATCGATGTCCCTGACGATCGGTGTCCCTGACGATCGATGTCCCTGACGATCGATGTCCCTGACGATCGATGTCCCTGACGATCGATGTCCCTGACGATCGATGTATCTGACGATCGATGTCCCTGACGATCGAATACCTGACGATCGATGCCCCTGACGATCGATGCCCCTGACGATCGATGTCCCTGACGATCGGTGCCCCTGACGATCGATGTCCCTGACGATCGTTGTCGCTGACGATCGATGCCCCTGACGATCGATGTCCCTGACGATCGACGTCCCTGACGATCGATGCCCCTGACGATCGATGTCCCTGACGAACGATGACCCTGACGATCGGTGTCCCTGACGATCGATGTCCCTGACGATCGGTGTCCCTGACGATCGGTGCCCCTGACGATCAATGTCCCTGACGATCGTTGTCGCTGACGATCGATGCCCCTGACGATCGATGTCCCTGACGATCGATGTCCCTGACGATCGAT
Organism: Pristiophorus japonicus; assembly: GCF_044704955.1. NCBI lineage: Eukaryota > Metazoa > Chordata > Chondrichthyes > Pristiophoridae > Pristiophorus > Pristiophorus japonicus. The sequence goes on from NC_092011.1 coordinate 4,269,072, forward strand.
GCCCCTGACGATCGATGTCCCTGACGAACGATGCCCCTGACGATCGGTGTCCCTGACGATCGATGTCCCTGACGATCGGTGTCCCTGACGATCGATGTCCCTGACGATCGATGTCCCTGACGATCGATGTCCCTGACGATCGATGTCCCTGACGATCGATGTCCCTGACAATCGATGCCCCTGACGATCGATGTCCCTGACGATCGATGTCCCTGACGATCGATGTCCCTGACGATCGATTACCTGACGATCGATTACCTGACGATCGATGCCCCTGACGATCGGTGCCCCAGAAGATCGGTGTCCCTGACGATCGATGTCCCTGACGATCGATGTCCCTGACGATCGATGCCCCTGACGATCGGTGTCCCTGACGATCGATGTCCCTGACGATCGATGTCCCTGACGATCGATGTCCCTGACGATCGATGCCCCTGACGATCGGTGTCCCTGACGATCGGTGTCCCTGACGATCGATGTCCCTGACGATCGATGTCCCTGACGATCGATGTCCCTGACGATCGATGTCCCTGACGTTCGGTGCCACTGACGTTCATTGTCCCTGACGATCGATGCCCCTGACGATCGATGTCCCTGACGATCGATGCCCCTGACGATCGATGTCCCTGACGATCGATGCACCTGACGAGCGATGCCCCTGACGATCGATGTCCCTGACGGTCGATGTCCCTGACGATCGATGCCCCTGACGATCGATGCCCCTGACGATCGATGCCCCTGACGATCGATGTCCCTGACGATCAGTGTCCCTGACGATCAATGTCCCTGACGATCGATGTCCCTGACGATCGGTGTCCCTGACGATCGATGTCCCTGACGATCGATGCCCCTGACGATCGATGCCCCTGACGATCGATGTCCCTGACGATCGATGTCCTGACGATCGATACCCCTGACGATCGATGTCCCTGACGATCGATGTCCTGACGATCGATACCCCTGACGATCGATGTCCCTGACGATAGATGTCCCTGACGATAGATGTCCCTGACGATCGACGCCCCTGACGATCGGTGCCCCTGACGATCGATGTCCCTGACGATCGATGTCCCTGACGATCGATGTCCCTGACGATCGATGTCCGTGACGATCGATGCCCCTGACGATCGATGTCCCTGACGATCGATGTCCCTGACGATCGGTGCCCCTGACGATCGAAGCCCCTGACGATCGATGTCCCTGACGATCGGTGTCCCTGACGATCGATGCCCCTGACGATCGATGTCCCTGACGATCGATGTCCCTGACGATCGATGTCCCTGACGATCGATGTCCCTGACGATCGATGTCCCTGACGATCGATGTCCCTGACGATCGGTGTCCCTGACGATCGATGTCCCTGACGATGGATGCCCCTGACGATCGATGTTCCTGACGATCAATGCCCCTGACGATCGATGTCCCTGACGATCGATGTCCCTGACGATCGGTGTCCCTGACGATCGATGTCCCTGACGATCGATGTCCCTGACGATCGATGTCCCTGACGATCGATGTCCCTGACGATCGATGTCCCTGACGATCGATGTCCCTGACGATCGATGTCCCTGACAATCGATGTCCCTGAAGATCGATGTCCCTGACGATCGATGTCCCTGACGATCGATGTCCCTGACGATCGATGCCCCTGACGATCGATGCCCCTGACGATCGATGCCCCTGACGATCGATGTCCCGACGATCGATGCCCCTGACGATCGATGTCCCTGACGATCGATGCACCTGACGATCGATGCCCCTGACGATCGATGTCGCTGACGGTCGATGTCCCTGACGATCGATGCCCCTGACGATCGATGTCCCTGACGATCGGTGTCCCTGACGATCGATGCCCCTGACGATCGATGCCCCTGACGATCGATGTCCCTGACGATCGATGTCCCTGACGATCGATGTCCCTGACTATCGATGCCCCTGACGATCGATGCCCCTGACGATCGATGTCCCTGACGATCGATGCCCCTGACGATCGATATCCCTGACGATCGATGCCCCTGACGATCGATGTCCCTGACGATCGATGCCCCTGACGATCGATGCCCCTGACGATCGATGCCCCTGACGATCGATGTCCCTGACGATCGATGTCCTGACGATCGATACCCCTGACGATCGATGTCCCTGACGATCGATGTCCTGACGATCGATACCCCTGACGATCGATGTCCCTGACGATAGATGTCCCTGACGATAGATGTCCCTGACGATCGACGCCCCTGACGATCGGTGCCCCTGACGATCGATGTCCCTGACGATCGATGTCCCTGACGATCGATGTCCCTGACGATCGTTGTCCCTGACGATCGATGTCCGTGACGATCGATGCCCCTGACGATCGATGTCCCTGACGATCGATGTCCCTGACGATCGGTGCCCCTGACGATCGAAGCCCCTGACGATCGATGTCCCTGACGATCGGTGTCCCTGACGATCGATGCCCCTGACGATCGATGTCCCTGACGATCGATGTCCCTGACGATCGATGTCCCTGACGATCGATGTCCCTGACGATCGATGTCCCTGACGATCGATGTCCCTGACGATCGGTGTCCCTGACGATCGATGTCCCTGACGATGGATGCCCCTGACGATCGATGTTCCTGATGATCAATGCCCCTGACGATCGATGTCCCTGACGATCGATGTCCCTGACGATCGGTGTCCCTGACGATCGATGTCCCTGACGATCGATGTCCCTGACGATCGATGTCCCTGACGATCGATGTCCCTGACGATCGATGTATCTGACGATCGGTGTCCCTGACGATCGGTGTCCCTGATGATCGATGTCCCTGACGATCGATGCCCCTGACGATCGATGTCCCTGACGATCGATGTCCCTGACGATCGGTGTCCCTGACGATCGGTGTCCCTGACGATCGATGCCCCTGACGATCGATGTCCCTGACGATCGGTGTCCCTGACGATCGGTGTCCCTGACGATCGATGTCCCTGACGATCGATGCCCCTGACGATCGATGTCCCTGACGATCGATTACCTGACGATCGATGTCCCTGACGATCGGTTACCTGACGATCGATGTCCCTGACGATCGATGTCCCTGACGATCGATGTCCCTGACGATCGATGTCCCTGACGATCGATGTCCCTGACGATCGATGCCCCTGACGATCGGTGTCCCTGATGATCGATGTCCCTGACGATCGATGTCCCTGACGATCGATGTCCCTGACGATCGATGCCCCTGACGATCGATGTCCCTGACGATCGATGTCCCTGACAATCGATACCCCTGACGATCGGTGCCCCTGACGATCGATGTCCCTGACGGTCGATGTCCCTGACGATCGATGTCCCTGACGATCGATACCCCTGACGATCGGTGCCCCTGACGATCGGTGTCGCTGACGATCGGTGTCCCTGACGATCGATGCCCCTGACGATCGATTACCTGACGATCGATGTCCCTGACGATCGATTACCTGACGATCGATGTCCCTGACGATCGATGTCCCTGACGATCGATGTCCCTGACGATCGATGTCCCTGACGATCGATGTCCCTGACGATCGGTGCCCCTGACGATCGGTCTCGCTGACGATCGGTGTCCCTGACGATCGATGCCCCTGACGATCGATGCCCCTGACGATCGATGTCCCTGACGATCGATGTCCCTGACGATCGATGTCCCTGACGATCGATGTCCCTGACGTTCGGTGCCACTGACGATCGATGTCACTGACGATCGATGCCCCTGACGATCGATGTCCCTGACGATCGATGCCCCTGACGATCGATGTCCCTGACGATCGATGTCCTGACGATCGATGCCCCTGACGATCGATGTCCCTGACGGTCGATGTCCCTGACGATCGATGCCCCTGACGATCGATGTCCCTGACGATCGGTGTCCCTGACGATCGATGCCCCTGACGATCGATGCCCCTGACGATCGATGTCCCTGACGATCGATGCCCCTGACGATCGATGTCCCTGACGATCGGTGTCCCTGACGATCGATGTCCCTGACGATCGGTGTCCCTGACGATGGATGTCCCTGACGATCGATGCCCCGGACGATCGATGTCCCTGACGATCGATGTCCCTGACGATCGATGTCCCTGACGATCGATGTCCCTGACGATCGCTGCCCCTGACGATCGATGCCCCTGACGATCGATGTCCCTGACAATCGGTGTCCCTGACGATCGGTGTCCCTGACGATCGATGTCCCTGACGTTCGATGTCCCTGACGATCGATGTCCCTGACGATCGGTGTCCCTGACGATCGGTGTCCCTGACGATCAATGCCCCTGACGATCGATGCCCCTGACGATCGATGTCCCTGACGATTGATGCCCCTGACGATCGATGTCCCTGACGATTGATGTCCCTGACGATCGATGCCCCTGACGATCGATGTCCCTGACGATCGATGTCCCTAACGATCGATGTCCCTGACAATCGATGTCCCTGACGATCGATGCCCCTGACGATCGATGTCCCTGACGATAGATGTCCCTGACGATCGATGTCCCTGACGATCGATGTCCCTGACGATCGATGCCCCTGACGATCAATACCCCTGACGATCGATGCCCCTGACGATCGATGCCCCTGACGATCGATGTCCCTGACGATCGGTGCCCCTGACGATCGATGTCCCTGACGATCGATGTCCCTGACGATCGATGTCCCTGACTATCGATGCCCCTGACGATCGATGTCCCTGACGATCGATGCCCCTGACGATCGATGTCCCTGACGATCGATGCCCCTGACGATCGATATCCCTGACGATAGATGTCCCTGACGATCGATGTCCTGACGATCGATACCCCTGACGATCGATGCCCCTGACGATCGGTATCCCTGACGATCGATGTCCCTGACGATCGATGTCCCTGACGATCGATGTCCCTGACGATCGATGTCCCTGACGATCGATGTCCCTGACGATCGATGTCCCTGACGATCGATGTCCCTGACGATCGGTGTCCCTGACGATCGGTGCCCCTGACGATCGGTGTCCCTGACGATCGATGTATCTGACGATCGATGTCCCTGACGATCGATGTCCCTGACGATCGATGTCCCTGACGATCGATGTCCCTGACGATCGATGTCCCTGACGATCGAATACCTGACGATCGATACCCCTGACGATCGATGTCCCTGACGATCGATGTCCCTGAAGATCGATGTCCCTGACGATCGATGTCCCTGACGATCGATGTCCCTGACGATCGAATACCTGACGATCGATGCCCCTGACGATCGATGCCCCTGACGATCGATGTCCCTGACGATCGGTGCCCCTGACGATCGATGTCCCTGACGATCGTTGTCGCTGACGATCGATGCCCCTGACGATCGATGTCCCTGACGATCGATGTCCCTGACGATCGATGCCCCTGACGATCGATGTCCCTGACGAACGATGACCCTGACGATCGGTGTCCCTGACGATCGATGTCCCTGACGATCGGTGTCCCTGACGATCGGTGCCCCTGACGATCAATGTCCCTGACGATCGTTGTCGCTGACGATCGATGCCCCTGACGATCGATGTCCCTGACGATCGATGTCCCTGACGATCGATGCCCCTGACGATCGATGTCCCTGACGAACGATGCCCCTGACGATCGGTGTCCCTGACGATCGATGTCCCTGACGATCGGTGTCCCTGACGATCGATGTCCCTGACGATCGATGTCCCTGACGATCGATGTCCCTGACGATCGATGTCACTGACGATCGATGTCCCTGACAATCGATGCCCCTGACGATCGATGTCCCTGACGATCGATGTCCCTGACGATCGATGTCCCTGACGATCGATGTCCCTGACGATCGATTACCTGACGATCGATGCCCCTGACGATCGGTGCCCCAGACGATCGGTGTCCCTGACGATCGATGTCCCTGACGATCGATGTCCCTGACGATCGATGCCCCTGACGATCGGTGTCCCTGACGATCGATGTCCCTGACGATCGGTGCCCCTGACGATCGATGTCCCTGACGATCGTTGTCCTTGACGATCGATGCCCCTGACGATCGATGTCCCTGACGATCGATGTCCCTGACGATCGATGCCCCTGACGATCGATGTCCCTGACGATCGATGCCCCTGACGATCGGTGTCCCTGACGATCGATGTCCCTGACAATCGATGCCCCTGACGATCGATGCCCCTGACGATCGATGTCCCTGACGATCGGTGTCCCTGACGATCGATGTCCCTGATGATCGATGTCCCTGACGATCGATGCCCCTGACGATCGGTGTCCCTGACGATCGATGTCCCTGACGATCGATGTCCCTGACGATCGATGTCCCTGATGATCGATGTCCCTGACGATCGATGTCCCTGACGATCGATGTCCCTGACGATCGGTGTCCCTGACGATCGATGTCCCTGACGATCGATGTCCCTGACGATCGATACCCCTGACGATCGATGCCCCTGACGATCGATGCCCCTGACGATCGATGTCCCTGACGATCGGTGCCCCTGACGATCGATGTCCCTGACGATCGTTGTCCCTGACGATCGATGCCCCTGACGATCGATGTCCCTGACGATCGATGTCCCTGACGATCGATGTCCCTGACGATCGATGTCCCTGACGATCGATGTCCCTGACGATCCATGTCCCTGACGATCGATGCCCCTGACGATCGATGTCCCTGACGATCGATGTCCCTGACGATCAATACCCCTGACGATCGATGCCCCTGACGATCGATTCCCCTGACGATCGATGTCCCTGACGATCGGTGCCCCTGACGATCGATGTCCCTGACGATCGTTGTCCCTGACGATCGATGCCCCTGACGATCGATGTCCCTGACGATCGATGTCCCTGACGATCGATGTCCCTGACGATCGATGTCACTGACGATCGATGTCCCTGACGATCCATGTCCCTGACGATCGATGCCCCTGACGATCGATGCCCCTGACGATCGATGTCCCTGACGATCGATGTCCCTGACGATCGATGCCCCTGACGATCGATGTCCCTGACGATCGATGTCCCTGACGATCGATGTCCCTGACGATCGATGTCCCTGACGATCGATGCCCCTGACGATCGATGCCCCTGACGATCGATGTCCCTGACGATCGATGCCGCTGACGATCGGTGTCCCTGACGATCGATGTCCCTGACAATCGATGCCCCTGACGATCGATGCCCCTGACGATCGATGTCCCTGACGATCGGTGTCCCTGACGATCGATGTCCCTGACGATCGATGTCCCTGACGATCGATGCCCCTGACGATCGATGTCCCTGACGATCGATGTCCCTGACGATCGATGTCCCTGACGATCGATGTCCCTGACGATCGATGTCCCTGACGATCGATGTCCCTGACGATCGATGTCCCTGACGATCGGTGTCCCTGACGATCGGTGCCCCTGACGATCGGTGTCCCTGACGATCGATGTATCTGACGATCGATGTCCCTGACGATCGATGTCCCTGACGATCGATGTCCCTGACGATCGATGTCCCTGACGATCGATGTCCCTGACGATCGAATACCTGACGATCGATACCCCTGACGATCGATGTCCCTGACGATCGATGTCCCTGATGATCGATGTCCCTGACGATCGATGTCCCTGACGATCGATGTCCCTGACGATCGAATACCTGACGATCGATGCCCCTGACGATCGATGCCCCTGACGATCGATGTCCCTGACGATCGGTGCCCCTGACGATCGATGTCCCTGACGATCGTTGTCGCTGACGATCGATGCCCCTGACGATCGATGTCCCTGACGATCGATGTCCCTGACGATCGATGCCCCTGACGATCGATGTCCCTGACGATCGATGTCCCTGACGATCGATGTCCCTGACGATCGATTACCTGACGATCGATGCCCCTGACGATCGGTGCCCCAGACGATCGGTGTCCCTGACGATCGATGTCCCTGACGATCGATGTCCCTGACGATCGATGCCCCTGACGATCGGTGTCCCTGACGATCGATGTCCCTGACGATCGGTGCCCCTGACGATCGATGTCCCTGACGATCGTTGTCCTTGACGATCGATGCCCCTGACGATCGATGTCCCTGACGATCGATGTCCCTGACGATCGATGCCCCTGACGATCGATGTCCCTGACGATCGATGCCCCTGACGATCGGTGTCCCTGACGATCGATGTCCCTGACAATCGATGCCCCTGACGATCGATGCCCCTGACGATCGATGCCCCTGACGATCGGTGTCCCTGACGATCGATGTCCCTGACGATCGATGTCCCTGACGATCGATGCCCCTGACGATCGATGCCCCTGACGATCGATGTCCCTGACGATCGATGTCCCTGACGATCGATGTCCCTGACGATCGATGTCCCTGACGATCGATGCCCCTGACGATCGATGTCCCTGACGATCGGTGCCCCTGACGATCGATGTCCCTGACGATCGTTGTCCCTGACGATCGATGCCCCTGACGATCGATGTCCCTGACGATCGATGTCCCTGACGATCGATGTCCCTGACGATCGATGTCCCTGACGATCGATGTCCCTGACGATCCATGTCCCTGACGATCGATGCCCCTGACGATCGATGTCCCTGACGATCGATGTCCCTGACGATCAATACCCCTGACGATCGATGCCCCTGACGATCGATTGCCCTGACGATCGATGTCCCTGACGATCGGTGCCCCTGACGATCGATGCCCCTGACGATCGATGCCGCTGACGATCGGTGTCCCTGACGATCGATGTCCCTGACGATCGATGCCCCTGACGATCGATGCCCCTGACGATCGATGTCCCTGACGATCGGTGTCCCTGACGATCGATGTCCCTGACGATCGATGTCCCTGACGATCGATGCCCCTGACGATCGGTATCCCTGACGATCGATGTCCCTGACGATCGATGTCCCTGACAATCGATGCCCCTGACGATCGATGCCCCTGACGATCGATGTCCCTGACGATCGGTGTCCCTGACGATCGATGTCCCTGACGATCGATGTCCCTGACGATCGATGCCCCTGACGATCGGTATCCCTGACGATCGATGTCCCTGACGATCGATGTCCCTGACGATCGATGTCCCTGACGATCGATGTCCCTGACGATCGATGTCCCTGACGATCGATGTCCCTGACGATCGATGTCCCTGACGATCGGTGTCCCTGACGATCGGTGCCCCTGACGATCGGTGTCCCTGACGATCGATGTATCTGACGATCGATGTCCCTGACGATCGATGTCCCTGACGATCGATGTCCCTGACGATCGATGTCCCTGACGATCGATGTCCCTGACGATCGAATACCTGACGATCGATACCCCTGACGATCGATGTCCCTGACGATCGATGTCCCTGATGATCGATGTCCCTGACGATCGATGTCCCTGACGATCGATGTCCCTGACGATCGAATACCTGACGATCGATGCCCCTGACGATCGATGCCCCTGACGATCGATGTCCCTGACGATCGGTGCCCCTGACGATCGATGTCCCTGACGATCGTTGTCGCTGACGATCGATGCCCCTGACGATCGATGTCCCTGACGATCGATGTCCCTGACGATCGATGCCCCTGACGATCGATGTCCCTGACGAACGATGACCCTGACGATCGGTGTCCCTGACGATCGATGTCCCTGACGATCGGTGTCCCTGACGATCGGTGCCCCTGACGATCAATGTCCCTGACGATCGTTGTCGCTGACGATCGATGCCCCTGACGATCGATGTCCCTGACGATCGATGTCCCTGACGATCGATGCCCCTGACGATCGATGTCCCTGACGAACGATGCCCCTGACGATCGGTGTCCCTGACGATCGATGTCCCTGACGATCGGTGTCCCTGACGATCGATGTCCCTGACGATCGATGTCCCTGACGATCGATGTCCCTGACGATCGATGTCCCTGACGATCGATGTCACTGACGATCGATGCCCCTGACGATCGATGTCCCTGACGAACGATGCCCCTGACGATCGGTGTCCCTGACGATCGATGTCCCTGACGATCGATGTCCCTGACGATCGATGTCCCTGACGATCGATGTCCCTGACGAACGATGCCCCTGACGATCGGTGTCCCTGACGATCGATGTCCCTGACGATCGGTGTCCCTGACGATCGATGTCCCTGACGATCGATGTCCCTGACGATCGATGTCACTGACGATCGATGTCCCTGACAATCGATGCCCCTGACGATCGATGTCCCTGACGATCGATGTCCCTGACGATCGATGTCCCTGACGATCGATGTCCCTGACGATCGATTACCTGACGATCGATGCCCCTGACGATCGGTGCCCCAGACGATCGGTGTCCCTGACGATCGATGTCCCTGACGATCGATGTCCCTGACGATCGATGCCCCTGACGATCGGTGTCCCTGACGATCGATGTCCCTGACGATCGATGTCCCTGACGATCGATGTCCCTGACGATCGATGCCCCTGACGATCGGTGTCCCTGACGATCGGTGTCCCTGACGATCGATGTCCCTGACGATCGATGTCCCTGACGATCGATGTCCCTGACGATCGATGTCCCTGACGTTCGGTGCCACTGACGTTCATTGTCCCTGACGATCGATGCCCCTGACGATCGATGTCCCTGACGATCGATGCCCCTGACGATCGATGTCCCTGACGATCGATGCACCTGACGAGCGATGCCCCTGACGATCGATGTCCCTGACGGTCGATGTCCCTGACGATCGATGCCCCTGACGATCGATGCCCCTGACGATCGATGCCCCTGACGATCGATGTCCCTGACGATCAGTGTCCCTGACGATCGATGTCCCTGACGATCGATGTCCCTGACGATCGATGTCCCTGACGATCGGTGTCCCTGACGATCGATGTCCCTGACGATCGATGCCCCTGACGATCGATGCCCCTGACGATCGATGTCCCTGACGATCGATGCCCCTGACGATCGATGTCCCTGACGATTGATGTCCCTGACGCCCTGACGATCGGTGTCCCTGACGATCGATGCCCCTGACGATCGATGTCCCTGACGATCGATGTCCCTGACGATCGATGTCCCTGACGATCGATGTCCCTGACGATCGATGCCCCTGACGATCGATGTCCCTGACGATCGATGTCCCTGACGATCGATGTCCCTGACGATCGATGTCCCTGACAATCGATGTCCCTGAAGATCGATGTCCCTGACGATCGATGTCCCTGACGATCGATGTCCCTGACGATCGATGCCCCTGACGATCGATGTCCCTGACGATCGATGCCCCTGACAATCGATGTCCCTGACGATCGATGCCCCTGACGATCGATGTCCCTGACGATCGATGCACCTGACGATCGATGCCCCTGACGATCGATGTCGCTGACGGTCGATGTCCCTGACGATCGATGCCCCTGACGATCGATGTCCCTGACGATCGGTGTCCCTGACGATCGATGCCCCTGACGATCGATGCCCCTGACGATCGATGTCCCTGACGATCGATGTCCCTGACGATCGATGTCCCTGACTATCGATGCCCCTGACGATCGATGTCCCTGACGATCGATGCCCCTGACGATCGATGTCCCTGACGATCGATGCCCCTGACGATCGATATCCCTGACGATAGATGTCCCTGACGATCGATGTCCTGACGATCGATACCCCTGACGATCGATGCCCCTGACGATCGATGTCCCTGACGATCGATGTCCTGACGATCGATACCCCTGACGATCGATGTCCCTGACGATCGATGTCCTGACGATCGATACCCCTGACGATCGATGTCCCTGACGATAGATGTCCCTGACGATAGATGTCCCTGACGATCGACGCCCCTGACGATCGGTGCCCCTGACGATCGATGTCCCTGACGATCGATGTCCCTGACGATCGATGTCCCTGACGATCGTTGTCCCTGACGATCGATGTCCGTGACGATCGATGCCCCTGACGATCGATGTCCCTGACGATCGATGTCCCTGACGATCGGTGCCCCTGACGATCGAAGCCCCTGACGATCGATGTCCCTGACGATCGGTGTCCCTGACGATCGATGCCCCTGACGATCGATGTCCCTGACGATCGATGTCCCTGACGATCGATGTCCCTGACGATCGATGTCCCTGACGATCGATGTCCCTGACGATCGATGTCCCTGACGATCGGTGTCCCTGACGATCGATGTCCCTGACGATCGATGTCCCTGACGATCGGTGTCCCTGACGATCGATGTCCCTGACGATCGATGTCCCTGACGATCGATGTCCCTGACGATCGATGTCCCTGACGATCGATGTATCTGACGATCGGTGTCCCTGACGATCGGTGTCCCTGATGATCGATGTCCCTGACGATCGATGCCCCTGACGATCGATGTCCCTGACGATCGATGTCCCTGACGATCGGTGTCCCTGACGATCGGTGTCCCTGACGATCGATGCCCCTGACGATCGATGTCCCTGACGATCGGTGTCCCTGACGATCGGTGTCCCTGACGATCGATGTCCCTGACGATCGATGCCCCTGACGATCGATTACCTGACGATCGATGTCCCTGACGATCGGTTACCTGACGATCGATGTCCCTGACGATCGATGTCCCTGACGATCGATGTCCCTGACGATCGATGTCCCTGACGATCGATGCCCCTGACGATCGATGTCCCTGACGATCGATGTCCCTGACGATCGATGTCCCTGACGATCGATGTCCCTGACGATCGATGTCCCTGACGATCGATGCCCCTGACGATCGGTGTCCCTGACGATCGATGTCCCTGACGATCGATGTCCCTGACGATCGATGTCCCTGACGATCGATGCCCCTGACGATCGATGTCCCTGACGATCGATGTCCCTGACAATCGATACCCCTGACGATCGGTGCCCCTGACGATCGATGTCCCTGACGGTCGATGTCCCTGACGATCGATGTCCCTGACGATCGATACCCCTGACGATCGGTGCCCCTGACGATCGGTGTCGCTGACGATCGGTGTCCCTGACGATCGATGCCCCTGACGATCGATTACCTGACGATCGATGTCCCTGACGATCGATTACCTGACGATCGATGTCCCTGACGATCGATGTCCCTGACGATCGATGTCCCTGACGATCGATGTCCCTGACGATCGATGTCCCTGACGATCGGTGCCCCTGACGATCGGTCTCGCTGACGATCGGTGTCCCTGACGATCGATGCCCCTGACGATCGATGTCCCTGACGATCGTTGTCCCTGACGATCGATGTCCCTGACGATCGATGCCCCTGACGATCGATGTCCCTGACGATCGATGTCCCTGACGATCGGTGTCCCTGACGATCGGTGCCCCTGACGATCAATGTCCCTGACGATCGTTGTCGCTGACGATCGATGCCCCTGACGATCGATGTCCCTGACGATCGATGTCCCTGACGATCGATGCCCCTGACGATCGATGTCCCTGACGAACGATGCCCCTGACGATCGGTGTCCCTGACGATCGATGTCCCTGACGATCGGTGTCCCTGACGATCGATGTCCCTGACGATCGATGTCCCTGACGATCGATGTCCCTGACGATCGATGTCACTGACGATCGATGTCCCTGACAATCGATGCCCCTGACGATCGATGTCCCTGACGATCGATGTCCCTGACGATCGATGTCCCTGACGATCGATGTCCCTGACGATCGATTACCTGACGATCGATGCCCCTGACGATCGGTGCCCCAGACGATCGGTGTCCCTGACGATCGATGTCCCTGACGATCAATGTCCCTGACGATCGATGCCCCTGACGATCGGTGTCCCTGACGATCGATGTCCCTGACGATCGATGCCCCTGACGATCGGTGTCCCTGACGATCGATGTCCCTGACGATCGGTGTCCCTGACGATCGATGCCCCTGACGATCGGTGTCCCTGACGATCGATGTCCCTGACGATCGGTGCCCCTGACGATCGATGTCCCTGACGATCGTTGTCCTTGACGATCGATGCCCCTGACGATCGATGTCCCTGACGATCGATGTCCCTGACGATCGATGCCCCTGACGATCGATGTCCCTGACGATCGATGCCCCTGACGATCGGTGTCCCTGACGATCGATGTCCCTGACAATCGATGCCCCTGACGATCGATGCCCCTGACGATCGATGTCCCTGACGATCGGTGTCCCTGACGATCGATGTCCCTGATGATCGATGTCCCTGACGATCGATGCCCCTGACGATCGGTGTCCCTGACGATCGATGTCCCTGACGATCGATGTCCCTGACGATCGATGTCCCTGATGATCGATGTCCCTGACGATCGATGTCCCTGACGATCGATGTCCCTGACGATCGGTGTCCCTGACGATCGATGTCCCTGACGATCGATGTCCCTGACGATCGATACCCCTGACGATCGATGCCCCTGACGATCGATGCCCCTGACGATCGATGTCCCTGACGATCGGTGCCCCTGACGATCGATGTCCCTGACGATCGTTGTCCCTGACGATCGATGCCCCTGACGATCGATGTCCCTGACGATCGATGTCCCTGACGATCGATGTCCCTGACGATCGATGTCCCTGACGATCGATGTCCCTGACGATCCATGTCCCTGACGATCGATGCCCCTGACGATCGATGTCCCTGACGATCGATGTCCCTGACGATCAATACCCCTGACGATCGATGCCCCTGACGATCGATTCCCCTGACGATCGATGTCCCTGACGATCGGTGCCCCTGACGATCGATGTCCCTGACGATCGTTGTCCCTGACGATCGATGCCCCTGACGATCGATGTCCCTGACGATCGATGTCCCTGACGATCGATGTCCCTGACGATCGATGTCACTGACGATCGATGTCCCTGACGATCCATGTCCCTGACGATCGATGCCCCTGACGATCGATGCCCCTGACGATCGATGTCCCTGACGATCGATGTCCCTGACGATCGATGCCCCTGACGATCGATGTCCCTGACGATCGATGTCCCTGACGATCGATGTCCCTGACGATCGATGTCCCTGACGATCGATGCCCCTGACGATCGATGCCCCTGACGATCGATGTCCCTGACGATCGATGCCGCTGACGATCGGTGTCCCTGACGATCGATGTCCCTGACAATCGATGCCCCTGACGATCGATGCCCCTGACGATCGATGTCCCTGACGATCGGTGTCCCTGACGATCGATGTCCCTGACGATCGATGTCCCTGACGATCGATGCCCCTGACGATCGATGTCCCTGACGATCGATGTCCCTGACGATCGATGTCCCTGACGATCGATGTCCCTGACGATCGATGTCCCTGACGATCGATGTCCCTGACGATCGATGTCCCTGACGATCGGTGTCCCTGACGATCGGTGCCCCTGACGATCGGTGTCCCTGACGATCGATGTATCTGACGATCGATGTCCCTGACGATCGATGTCCCTGACGATCGATGTCCCTGACGATCGATGTCCCTGACGATCGATGTCCCTGACGATCGAATACCTGACGATCGATACCCCTGACGATCGATGTCCCTGACGATCGATGTCCCTGATGATCGATGTCCCTGACGATCGATGTCCCTGACGATCGATGTCCCTGACGATCGAATACCTGACGATCGATGCCCCTGACGATCGATGCCCCTGACGATCGATGTCCCTGACGATCGGTGCCCCTGACGATCGATGTCCCTGACGATCGTTGTCGCTGACGATCGATGCCCCTGACGATCGATGTCCCTGACGATCGATGTCCCTGACGATCGATGCCCCTGACGATCGATGTCCCTGACGATCGATGTCCCTGACGATCGATGTCCCTGACGATCGATTACCTGACGATCGATGCCCCTGACGATCGGTGCCCCAGACGATCGGTGTCCCTGACGATCGATGTCCCTGACGATCGATGTCCCTGACGATCGATGCCCCTGACGATCGGTGTCCCTGACGATCGATGTCCCTGACGATCGGTGCCCCTGACGATCGATGTCCCTGACGATCGTTGTCCTTGACGATCGATGCCCCTGACGATCGATGTCCCTGACGATCGATGTCCCTGACGATCGATGCCCCTGACGATCGATGTCCCTGACGATCGATGCCCCTGACGATCGGTGTCCCTGACGATCGATGTCCCTGACAATCGATGCCCCTGACGATCGATGCCCCTGACGATCGATGCCCCTGACGATCGGTGTCCCTGACGATCGATGTCCCTGACGATCGATGTCCCTGACGATCGATGCCCCTGACGATCGATGCCCCTGACGATCGATGTCCCTGACGATCGATGTCCCTGACGATCGATGTCCCTGACGATCGATGTCCCTGACGATCGATGCCCCTGACGATCGATGTCCCTGACGATCGGTGCCCCTGACGATCGATGTCCCTGACGATCGTTGTCCCTGACGATCGATGCCCCTGACGATCGATGTCCCTGACGATCGATGTCCCTGACGATCGATGTCCCTGACGATCGATGTCCCTGACGATCGATGTCCCTGACGATCCATGTCCCTGACGATCGATGCCCCTGACGATCGATGTCCCTGACGATCGATGTCCCTGACGATCAATACCCCTGACGATCGATGCCCCTGACGATCGATTGCCCTGACGATCGATGTCCCTGACGATCGGTGCCCCTGACGATCGATGCCCCTGACGATCGATGCCGCTGACGATCGGTGTCCCTGACGATCGATGTCCCTGACGATCGATGCCCCTGACGATCGATGCCCCTGACGATCGATGTCCCTGACGATCGGTGTCCCTGACGATCGATGTCCCTGACGATCGATGTCCCTGACGATCGATGCCCCTGACGATCGGTATCCCTGACGATCGATGTCCCTGACGATCGATGTCCCTGACAATCGATGCCCCTGACGATCGATGCCCCTGACGATCGATGTCCCTGACGATCGGTGTCCCTGACGATCGATGTCCCTGACGATCGATGTCCCTGACGATCGATGCCCCTGACGATCGGTATCCCTGACGATCGATGTCCCTGACGATCGATGTCCCTGACGATCGATGTCCCTGACGATCGATGTCCCTGACGATCGATGTCCCTGACGATCGATGTCCCTGACGATCGATGTCCCTGACGATCGGTGTCCCTGACGATCGGTGCCCCTGACGATCGGTGTCCCTGACGATCGATGTATCTGACGATCGATGTCCCTGACGATCGATGTCCCTGACGATCGATGTCCCTGACGATCGATGTCCCTGACGATCGATGTCCCTGACGATCGAATACCTGACGATCGATACCCCTGACGATCGATGTCCCTGACGATCGATGTCCCTGATGATCGATGTCCCTGACGATCGATGTCCCTGACGATCGATGTCCCTGACGATCGAATACCTGACGATCGATGCCCCTGACGATCGATGCCCCTGACGATCGATGTCCCTGACGATCGGTGCCCCTGACGATCGATGTCCCTGACGATCGTTGTCGCTGACGATCGATGCCCCTGACGATCGATGTCCCTGACGATCGATGTCCCTGACGATCGATGCCCCTGACGATCGATGTCCCTGACGAACGATGACCCTGACGATCGGTGTCCCTGACGATCGATGTCCCTGACGATCGGTGTCCCTGACGATCGGTGCCCCTGACGATCAATGTCCCTGACGATCGTTGTCGCTGACGATCGATGCCCCTGACGATCGATGTCCCTGACGATCGATGTCCCTGACGATCGATGCCCCTGACGATCGATGTCCCTGACGAACGATGCCCCTGACGATCGGTGTCCCTGACGATCGATGTCCCTGACGATCGGTGTCCCTGACGATCGATGTCCCTGACGATCGATGTCCCTGACGATCGATGTCCCTGACGATCGATGTCCCTGACGATCGATGTCACTGACGATCGATGCCCCTGACGATCGATGTCCCTGACGAACGATGCCCCTGACGATCGGTGTCCCTGACGATCGATGTCCCTGACGATCGATGTCCCTGACGATCGATGTCCCTGACGATCGATGTCCCTGACGAACGATGCCCCTGACGATCGGTGTCCCTGACGATCGATGTCCCTGACGATCGGTGTCCCTGACGATCGATGTCCCTGACGATCGATGTCCCTGACGATCGATGTCACTGACGATCGATGTCCCTGACAATCGATGCCCCTGACGATCGATGTCCCTGACGATCGATGTCCCTGACGATCGATGTCCCTGACGATCGATGTCCCTGACGATCGATTACCTGACGATCGATGCCCCTGACGATCGGTGCCCCAGACGATCGGTGTCCCTGACGATCGATGTCCCTGACGATCGATGTCCCTGACGATCGATGCCCCTGACGATCGGTGTCCCTGACGATCGATGTCCCTGACGATCGATGTCCCTGACGATCGATGTCCCTGACGATCGATGCCCCTGACGATCGGTGTCCCTGACGATCGGTGTCCCTGACGATCGATGTCCCTGACGATCAATGTCCCTGACGATCGATGTCCCTGACGATCGATGTCCCTGACGTTCGGTGCCACTGACGTTCATTGTCCCTGACGATCGATGCCCCTGACGATCGATGTCCCTGACGATCGATGCCCCTGACGATCGATGTCCCTGACGATCGATGCACCTGACGAGCGATGCCCCTGACGATCGATGTCCCTGACGGTCGATGTCCCTGACGATCGATGCCCCTGACGATCGATGCCCCTGACGATCGATGCCCCTGACGATCGATGTCCCTGACGATCAGTGTCCCTGACGATCGATGTCCCTGACGATCGATGTCCCTGACGATCGATGTCCCTGACGATCGGTGTCCCTGACGATCGATGTCCCTGACGATCGATGCCCCTGACGATCGATGCCCCTGACGATCGATGTCCCTGACGATCGATGCCCCTGACGATCGATGTCCCTGACGATTGATGTCCCTGACGCCCTGACGATCGGTGTCCCTGACGATCGATGCCCCTGACGATCGATGTCCCTGACGATCGATGTCCCTGACGATCGATGTCCCTGACGATCGATGTCCCTGACGATCGATGCCCCTGACGATCGATGTCCCTGACGATCGATGTCCCTGACGATCGATGTCCCTGACGATCGATGTCCCTGACAATCGATGTCCCTGAAGATCGATGTCCCTGACGATCGATGTCCCTGACGATCGATGTCCCTGACGATCGATGCCCCTGACGATCGATGTCCCTGACGATCGATGCCCCTGACAATCGATGTCCCTGACGATCGATGCCCCTGACGATCGATGTCCCTGACGATCGATGCACCTGACGATCGATGCCCCTGACGATCGATGTCGCTGACGGTCGATGTCCCTGACGATCGATGCCCCTGACGATCGATGTCCCTGACGATCGGTGTCCCTGACGATCGATGCCCCTGACGATCGATGCCCCTGACGATCGATGTCCCTGACGATCGATGTCCCTGACGATCGATGTCCCTGACTATCGATGCCCCTGACGATCGATGTCCCTGACGATCGATGCCCCTGACGATCGATGTCCCTGACGATCGATGCCCCTGACGATCGATATCCCTGACGATAGATGTCCCTGACGATCGATGTCCTGACGATCGATACCCCTGACGATCGATGCCCCTGACGATCGATGTCCCTGACGATCGATGTCCTGACGATCGATACCCCTGACGATCGATGTCCCTGACGATCGATGTCCTGACGATCGATACCCCTGACGATCGATGTCCCTGACGATAGATGTCCCTGACGATAGATGTCCCTGACGATCGACGCCCCTGACGATCGGTGCCCCTGACGATCGATGTCCCTGACGATCGATGTCCCTGACGATCGATGTCCCTGACGATCGTTGTCCCTGACGATCGATGTCCGTGACGATCGATGCCCCTGACGATCGATGTCCCTGACGATCGATGTCCCTGACGATCGGTGCCCCTGACGATCGAAGCCCCTGACGATCGATGTCCCTGACGATCGGTGTCCCTGACGATCGATGCCCCTGACGATCGATGTCCCTGACGATCGATGTCCCTGACGATCGATGTCCCTGACGATCGATGTCCCTGACGATCGATGTCCCTGACGATCGATGTCCCTGACGATCGGTGTCCCTGACGATCGATGTCCCTGACGATCGATGTCCCTGACGATCGGTGTCCCTGACGATCGATGTCCCTGACGATCGATGTCCCTGACGATCGATGTCCCTGACGATCGATGTCCCTGACGATCGATGTATCTGACGATCGGTGTCCCTGACGATCGGTGTCCCTGATGATCGATGTCCCTGACGATCGATGCCCCTGACGATCGATGTCCCTGACGATCGATGTCCCTGACGATCGGTGTCCCTGACGATCGGTGTCCCTGACGATCGATGCCCCTGACGATCGATGTCCCTGACGATCGGTGTCCCTGACGATCGGTGTCCCTGACGATCGATGTCCCTGACGATCGATGCCCCTGACGATCGATTACCTGACGATCGATGTCCCTGACGATCGGTTACCTGACGATCGATGTCCCTGACGATCGATGTCCCTGACGATCGATGTCCCTGACGATCGATGTCCCTGACGATCGATGCCCCTGACGATCGATGTCCCTGACGATCGATGTCCCTGACGATCGATGTCCCTGACGATCGATGTCCCTGACGATCGATGTCCCTGACGATCGATGCCCCTGACGATCGGTGTCCCTGACGATCGATGTCCCTGACGATCGATGTCCCTGACGATCGATGTCCCTGACGATCGATGCCCCTGACGATCGATGTCCCTGACGATCGATGTCCCTGACAATCGATACCCCTGACGATCGGTGCCCCTGACGATCGATGTCCCTGACGGTCGATGTCCCTGACGATCGATGTCCCTGACGATCGATACCCCTGACGATCGGTGCCCCTGACGATCGGTGTCGCTGACGATCGGTGTCCCTGACGATCGATGCCCCTGACGATCGATTACCTGACGATCGATGTCCCTGACGATCGATTACCTGACGATCGATGTCCCTGACGATCGATGTCCCTGACGATCGATGTCCCTGACGATCGATGTCCCTGACGATCGATGTCCCTGACGATCGGTGCCCCTGACGATCGGTCTCGCTGACGATCGGTGTCCCTGACGATCGATGCCCCTGACGATCGATGCCCCTGACGATCGATGTCCCTGACGATCGATGTCCCTGACGATCGATGTCCCTGACGATCGATGTCCCTGACGTTCGGTGCCACTGACGATCGATGTCACTGACGATCGATGCCCCTGACGATCGATGTCCCTGACGATCGATGCCCCTGACGATCGATGTCCCTGACGATCGATGCCCCTGACGATCGGTGTCCCTGACGATCGATGTCCCTGACGATCGATGTCCCTGACGATCGATGTCCCTGACGATCGATGCCCCTGACGATCGATGTCCCTGACGATCGATGTCCCTGACAATCGATACCCCTGACGATCGGTGCCCCTGACGATCGATGTCCCTGACGGTCGATGTCCCTGACGATCGATGTCCCTGACGATCGATACCCCTGACGATCGGTGCCCCTGACGATCGGTGTCGCTGACGATCGGTGTCCCTGACGATCGATGCCCCTGACGATCGATTACCTGACGATCGATGTCCCTGACGATCGATTACCTGACGATCGATGTCCCTGACGATCGATGTCCCTGACGATCGATGTCCCTGACGATCGATGTCCCTGACGATCGATGTCCCTGACGATCGGTGCCCCTGACGATCGGTCTCGCTGACGATCGGTGTCCCTGACGATCGATGCCCCTGACGATCGATGCCCCTGACGATCGATGTCCCTGACGATCGATGTCCCTGACGATCGATGTCCCTGACGATCGATGTCCCTGACGTTCGGTGCCACTGACGATCGATGTCACTGACGATCGATGCCCCTGACGATCGATGTCCCTGACGATCGATGCCCCTGACGATCGATGTCCCTGACGATCGATGCACCTGACGATCGATGCCCCTGACGATCGATGTCCCTGACGGTCGATGTCCCTGACGATCGATGCCCCTGACGATCGATGTCCCTGACGATCGGTGTCCCTGACGATCGATGCCCCTGACGATCGATGCCCCTGACGATCGATGTCCCTGACGATCGATGCCCCTGACGATCGATGTCCCTGACGATCGGTGTCCCTGACGATCGATGTCCCTGACGATCGGTGTCCCTGACGATGGATGTCCCTGACGATCGATGCCCCTGACGATCGATGTCCCTGACGATCGATGCCCCTGACGATCGATGCCCCTGACGATCGATGCCCCTGACGATCGATGCCCCTGACGATCGATGTCCCTGACGATCGATGTCCCTGACGATCGATGTCCCTGACGATCGATGTCCCTGACGATCGATGTCCCTGACGATCGCTGCCCCTGACGATCGATGCCCCTGACGATCGATGTCCCTGACAATCGGTGTCCCTGACGATCGGTGTCCCTGACGATCGATGTCCCTGACGTTCGATGTCCCTGACGATCGATGTCCCTGACGATCGGTGTCCCTGACGATCGGTGTCCCTGACGATCAATGCCCCTGACGATCGATGCCCCTGACGATCGATGTCCCTGACGATTGATGCCCCTGACGATCGATGTCCCTGACGATTGATGTCCCTGACGATCGGTGTCTCTGACGATCGATGCCCCTGACGATCGATGTCCCTGACGATCGATGTCCCTAACGATCGATGTCCCTGACAATCGATGTCCCTGACGATCGATGCCCCTGACGATCGATGTCCCTGACGATAGATGTCCCTGACGATCGATGTCCCTGACGATCGATGTCCCTGACGATCGATGCCCCTGACGATCAATACCCCTGACGATCGATGCCCCTGACGATCGATGCCCCTGACGATCGATGTCCCTGACGATCGGTGCCCCTGACGATCGATGTCCCTGACGATCGATGTCCCTGACGATCGATGTCCCTGACTATCGATGCCCCTGACGATCGATGTCCCTGACGATCGATGCCCCTGACGATCGATGTCCCTGACGATCGATGCCCCTGACGATCGATATCCCTGACGATAGATGTCCCTGACGATCGATGTCCTGACGATCGATACCCCTGACGATCGATGCCCCTGACGATCGGTATCCCTGACGATCGATGTCCCTGACGATCGATGTCCCTGACGATCGATGTCCCTGACGATCGATGTCCCTGACGATCGATGTCCCTGACGATCGATGTCCCTGACGATCGATGCCCCTGACGATCGATGTCGCTGACGGTCGATGTCCCTGACGATCGATGCCCCTGACGATCGATGTCCCTGACGATCGGTGTCCCTGACGATCGATGCCCCTGACGATCGATGCCCCTGACGATCGATGTCCCTGACGATCGATGTCCCTGACGATCGATGTCCCTGACTATCGATGCCCCTGACGATCGATGTCCCTGACGATCGATGCCCCTGACGATCGATGTCCCTGACGATCGATGCCCCTGACGATCGATGTCCCTGACGATAGATGTCCCTGACGATCGATGTCCTGACGATCGATACCCCTGACGATCGATGCCCCTGACGATCGATGTCCCTGACGATCGATGTCCTGACGATCGATACCCCTGACGATCGATGTCCCTGACGATCGATGTCCTGACGATCGATACCCCTGACGATCGATGTCCCTGACGATAGATGTCCCTGACGATCGATGTCCCTGACGATCGATGCCCCTGACGATCGGTGTCCCTGACGATCGATGTCCCTGACGATCGATGTCCCTGACGATCGATGTCCCTGACGATCGATGCCCCTGACGATCGATGTCCCTGACGATCGATGTCCCTGACAATCGATACCCCTGACGATCGGTGCCCCTGACGATCGATGTCCCTGACGGTCGATGTCCCTGACGATCGATGTCCCTGACGATCGATACCCCTGACGATCGGTGCCCCTGACGATCGGTGTCGCTGACGATCGGTGTCCCTGACGATCGATGCCCCTGACGATCGATTACCTGACGATCGATGTCCCTGACGATCGATTACCTGACGATCGATGTCCCTGACGATCGATGTCCCTGACGATCGATGTCCCTGACGATCGATGTCCCTGACGATCGATGTCCCTGACGATCGGTGCCCCTGACGATCGGTCTCGCTGACGATCGGTGTCCCTGACGATCGATGCCCCTGACGATCGATGCCCCTGACGATCGATGTCCCTGACGATCGATGTCCCTGACGATCGATGTCCCTGACGATCGATGTCCCTGACGTTCGGTGCCACTGACGATCGATGTCACTGACGATCGATGCCCCTGACGATCGATGTCCCTGACGATCGATGCCCCTGACGATCGATGTCCCTGACGATCGATGCACCTGACGATCGATGCCCCTGACGATCGATGTCCCTGACGGTCGATGTCCCTGACGATCGATGCCCCTGACGATCGATGTCCCTGACGATCGGTGTCCCTGACGATCGATGCCCCTGACGATCGATGCCCCTGACGATCGATGTCCCTGACGATCGATGCCCCTGACGATCGATGTCCCTGACGATCGGTGTCCCTGACGATCGATGTCCCTGACGATCGGTGTCCCTGACGATGGATGTCCCTGACGATCGATGCCCCTGACGATCGATGTCCCTGACGATCGATGCCCCTGACGATCGATGCCCCTGACGATCGATGCCCCTGACGATCGATGCCCCTGACGATCGATGTCCCTGACGATCGATGTCCCTGACGATCGATGTCCCTGACGATCGATGTCCCTGACGATCGATGTCCCTGACGATCGCTGCCCCTGACGATCGATGCCCCTGACGATCGATGTCCCTGACAATCGGTGTCCCTGACGATCGGTGTCCCTGACGATCGATGTCCCTGACGTTCGATGTCCCTGACGATCGATGTCCCTGACGATCGGTGTCCCTGACGATCGGTGTCCCTGACGATCAATGCCCCTGACGATCGATGCCCCTGACGATCGATGTCCCTGACGATTGATGCCCCTGACGATCGATGTCCCTGACGATTGATGTCCCTGACGATCGGTGTCTCTGACGATCGATGCCCCTGACGATCGATGTCCCTGACGATCGATGTCCCTAACGATCGATGTCCCTGACAATCGATGTCCCTGACGATCGATGCCCCTGACGATCGATGTCCCTGACGATAGATGTCCCTGACGATCGATGTCCCTGACGATCGATGTCCCTGACGATCGATGCCCCTGACGATCAATACCCCTGACGATCGATGCCCCTGACGATCGATGCCCCTGACGATCGATGTCCCTGACGATCGGTGCCCCTGACGATCGATGTCCCTGACGATCGATGTCCCTGACGATCGATGTCCCTGACTATCGATGCCCCTGACGATCGATGTCCCTGACGATCGATGCCCCTGACGATCGATGTCCCTGACGATCGATGCCCCTGACGATCGATATCCCTGACGATAGATGTCCCTGACGATCGATGTCCTGACGATCGATACCCCTGACGATCGATGCCCCTGACGATCGGTATCCCTGACGATCGATGTCCCTGACGATCGATGTCCCTGACGATCGATGTCCCTGACGATCGATGTCCCTGACGATCGATGTCCCTGACGATCG
Source organism: Pristiophorus japonicus (assembly GCF_044704955.1). Lineage (NCBI taxonomy): Eukaryota > Metazoa > Chordata > Chondrichthyes > Pristiophoridae > Pristiophorus > Pristiophorus japonicus. The sequence goes on from NC_092011.1 coordinate 4,294,730, forward strand.
ATGTCCCTGACGATCGATGCCCCTGACGATCGATGTCGCTGACGGTCGATGTCCCTGACGATCGATGCCCCTGACGATCGATGTCCCTGACGATCGGTGTCCCTGACGATCGATGCCCCTGACGATCGATGAGCCTGACGATCGATGTCCCTGACGATCGATGTCCCTGACGATCGATGTCCCTGACTATCGATGCCCCTGACGATCGATGTCCCTGACGATCGATGCCCCTGACGATCGATGTCCCTGACGATCGATGCCCCTGACGATCGATGTCCCTGACGATAGATGTCCCTGACGATCGATGTCCTGACGATCGATACCCCTGACGATCGATGCCCCTGACGATCGATGTCCCTGACGATCGATGTCCTGACGATCGATACCCCTGACGATCGATGTCCCTGACGATCGATGTCCTGACGATCGATACCCCTGACGATCGATGTCCCTGACGATAGATGTCCCTGACGATAGATGTCCCTGACGATCGACGCCCCTGACGATCGGTGCCCCTGACGATCGATGTCCCTGACGATCGATGTCCCTGACGATCGATGTCCCTGACGATCGTTGTCCCTGACGATCGATGTCCGTGACGATCGATGCCCCTGACGATCGATGTCCCTGACGATCGATGTCCCTGACGATCGGTGCCCCTGACGATCGAAGCCCCTGACGATCGATGTCCCTGACGATCGATGTCCCTGACGATCGATGTATCTGACGATCGGTGTCCCTGACGATCGATGCCCCTGACGATCGATGCCCCTGACGATCGATGTCCCTGACGATCGATGTCCCTGACGATCGATGTCCCTGACTATCGATGCCCCTGACGATCGATGTCCCTGACGATCGATGTCCCTGACGATCGATGTATCTGACGATCGGTGTCCCTGACGATCGGTGTCCCTGATGATCGATGTCCCTGACGATCGATGCCCCTGACGATCGATGTCCCTGACGATCGATGTCCCTGACGATCGGTGTCCCTGACGATCGGTGTCCCTGACGATCGATGCCCCTGACGATCGATGTCCCTGACGATCGGTGTCCCTGACGATCGGTGTCCCTGACGATCGATGTCCCTGACGATCGATGCCCCTGACGATCGATGTCCCTGACGATCGATTACCTGACGATCGATGTCCCTGACGATCGGTTACCTGACGATCGATGTCCCTGACGATCGATGTCCCTGACGATCGATGTCCCTGACGATCGATGTCCCTGACGATCGATGTCCCTGACGATCGATGCCCCTGACGATCGGTGTCCCTGACGATCGATGTCCCTGACGATCGATGTCCCTGACGATCGATGTCCCTGACGATCGATGCCCCTGACGATCGATGTCCCTGACGATCGATGTCCCTGACAATCGATACCCCTGACGATCGGTGCCCCTGACGATCGATGTCCCTGATGGTCGATGTCCCTGACGATCGATGTCCCTGACGATCGATACCCCTGACGATCGGTGCCCCTGACGATCGGTGTCGCTGACGATCGGTGTCCCTGACGATCGATGCCCCTGACGATCGATTACCTGACGATCGATGTCCCTGACGATCGATTACCTGACGATCGATGTCCCTGACGATCGATGTCCCTGACGATCGAATACCTGACGATCGATGCCCCTGACGATCGATGCCCCTGACGATCGATGTCCCTGACGATCGGTGCCCCTGACGATCGATGTCCCTGACGATCGTTGTCGCTGACGATCGATGCCCCTGACGATCGATGTCCCTGACGATCGATGTCCCTGACGATCGATGCCCCTGACGATCGATGTCCCTGACGAACGATGACCCTGACGATCGGTGTCCCTGACGATCGATGTCCCTGACGATCGGTGTCCCTGACGATCGGTGCCCCTGACGATCAATGTCCCTGACGATCGTTGTCGCTGACGATCGATGCCCCTGACGATCGATGTCCCTGACGATCGATGTCCCTGACGATCGATGCCCCTGACGATCGATGTCCCTGACGAACGATGCCCCTGACGATCGGTGTCCCTGACGATCGATGTCCCTGACGATCGGTGTCCCTGACGATCGATGTCCCTGACGATCGATGTCCCTGACGATCGATGTCCCTGACGATCGATGTCATTGACGATCGATGTCCCTGACAATCGATGCCCCTGACGATCGATGTCCCTGACGATCGATGTCCCTGACGATCGATGTCCCTGACGATCGATGTCCCTGACGATCGATTACCTGACGATCGATGCCCCTGACGATCGGTGCCCCAGAAGATCGGTGTCCCTGACGATCGATGTCCCTGACGATCGATGTCCCTGACGATCGATGCCCCTGACGATCGGTGTCCCTGACGATCGATGTCCCTGACGATCGATGTCCCTGACGATCGATGTCCCTGACGATCGATGCCCCTGACGATCGGTGTCCCTGACGATCGGTGTCCCTGACGATCGATGTCCCTGACGATCGATGTCCCTGACGATCGATGTCCCTGACGATCGATGTCCCTGACGTTCGGTGCCACTGACGTTCATTGTCCCTGACGATCGATGCCCCTGACGATCGATGTCCCTGACGATCGATGCCCCTGACGATCGATGTCCCTGACGATCGATGCACCTGACGAGCGATGCCCCTGACGATCGATGTCCCTGACGGTCGATGTCCCTGACGATCGATGCCCCTGACGATCGATGCCCCTGACGATCGATGCCCCTGACGATCGATGTCCCTGACGATCAGTGTCCCTGACGATCGATGTCCCTGACGATCGATGTCCCTGACGGTCGATGTCCCTGACGATCGATGCCCCTGACGATCGATGCCCCTGACGATCGATGCCCCTGACGATCGATGTCCCTGACGATCAGTGTCCCTGACGATCGATGTCCTGACGATCGATACCCCTGACGATCGATGTCCCTGACGATAGATGTCCCTGACGATAGATGTCCCTGACGATCGACGCCCCTGACGATCGGTGCCCCTGACGATCGATGTCCCTGACGATCGATGTCCCTGACGATCGATGTCCCTGACGATCGTTGTCCCTGACGATCGATGTCCGTGACGATCGATGCCCCTGACGATCGATGTCCCTGACGATCGATGTCCCTGACGATCGGTGCCCCTGACGATCGAAGCCCCTGACGATCGATGTCCCTGACGATCGATGTCCCTGACGATCGATGTATCTGACGATCGGTGTCCCTGACGATCGATGCCCCTGACGATCGATGCCCCTGACGATCGATGTCCCTGACGATCGATGTCCCTGACGATCGATGTCCCTGACTATCGATGCCCCTGACGATCGATGTCCCTGACGATCGATGTCCCTGACGATCGATGTATCTGACGATCGGTGTCCCTCACGATCGGTGTCCCTGACGATCGATGTCCCTGACGATCGATGCCCCTGACGATCGATGTCCCTGACGATCGATGTCCCTGACGATCGGTGTCCCTGACGATCGGTGTCCCTGACGATCGATGCCCCTGACGATCGATGTCCCTGACGATCGGTGTCCCTGACGATCGGTGTCCCTGACGATCGATGTCCCTGACGATCGATGCCCCTGACGATCGATGTCCCTGACGATCGATTACCTGACGATCGATGTCCCTGACGATCGGTTACCTGACGATCGATGTCCCTGACGATCGATGTCCCTGACGATCGATGTCCCTGACGATCGATGTCCCTGACGATCGATGTCCCTGACGATCGATGCCCCTGACGATCGGTGTCCCTGACGATCGATGTCCCTGACGATCGATGTCCCTGACGATCGATGTCCCTGACGATCGATGCCCCTGACGATCGATGTCCCTGACGATCGATGTCCCTGACAATCGGTGCCCCTGACGATCGGTGCCCCTGACGATCGATGTCCCTGACGGTCGATGTCCCTGACGATCGATACCCCTGACGATCGGTGCCCCTGACGATCGGTGTCGCTGACGATCGGTGTCCCTGACGATCGATGCCCCTGACGATCGATTACCTGACGATCGATTACCTGACGATCGATGTCCCTGACGATCGATTACCTGACGATCGATGTCCCTGACGATCGATGTCCCTGACGATCGAATACCTGACGATCGATGCCCCTGACGATCGATGCCCCTGACGATCGATGTCCCTGACGATCGGTGCCCCTGACGATCGATGTCCCTGACGATCGTTGACGCTGACGATCGATGCCCCTGACGATCGATGTCCCTGACGATCGATGTCCCTGACGATCGATGCCCCTGACGATCGATGTCCCTGACGAACGATGACCCTGACGATCGGTGTCCCTGACGATCGATGTCCCTGACGATCGGTGTCCCTGACGATCGGTGCCCCTGACGATCAATGTCCCTGACGATCGTTGTCGCTGACGATCGATGCCCCTGACGATCGATGTCCCTGACGATCGATGTCCCTGACGATCGATGCCCCTGACGATCGATGTCCCTGACGAACGATGCCCCTGACGATCGGTGTCCCTGACGATCGATGTCCCTGACGATCGGTGTCCCTGACGATCGATGTCCCTGACGATCGATGTCCCTGACGATCGATGTCCCTGACGATCGATGTCATTGACGATCGATGTCCCTGACAATCGATGCCCCTGACGATCGATGTCCCTGACGATCGATGTCCCTGACGATCGATGTCCCTGACGATCGATGTCCCTGACGATCGATTACCTGACGATCGATGCCCCTGACGATCGGTGCCCCAGAAGATCGGTGTCCCTGACGATCGATGTCCCTGACGATCGATGTCCCTGACGATCGATGCCCCTGACGATCGGTGTCCCTGACGATCGATGTCCCTGACGATCGATGTCCCTGACGATCGATGTCCCTGACGATCGATGCCCCTGACGATCGGTGTCCCTGACGATCGGTGTCCCTGACGATCGATGTCCCTGACGATCGATGTCCCTGACGATCGATGTCCCTGACGATCGATGTCCCTGACGTTCGGTGCCACTGACGTTCATTGTCCCTGACGATCGATGCCCCTGACGATCGATATCCCTGACGATCGATGCCCCTGACGATCGATGTCCCTGACGATCGATGCACCTGACGAGCGATGCCCCTGACGATCGATGTCCCTGACGGTCGATGTCCCTGACGATCGATGCCCCTGACGATCGATGCCCCTGACGATCGATGCCCCTGACGATCGATGTCCCTGACGATCAGTGTCCCTGACGATCGATGTCCCTGACGATCGATGTCCCTGACGATCGATGTCCCTGACGATCGGTGTCCCTGACGATCGATGTCCCTGACGATCGATGCCCCTGACGATCGATGCCCCTGACGATCGATGTCCCTGACGATCGATGCCCCTGACGATCGATGTCCCTGACGATTGATGTCCCTGACGCCCTGACGATCGGTGTCCCTGACGATCGATGCCCCTGACGATCGATGTCCCTGACGATCGATGTCCCTGACGATCGATGTCCCTGACGATCGATGTCCCTGACGATCGATGCCCCTGACGATCGATGTCCCTGACGATCGATGTCCCTGACGATCGATGTCCCTGACGATCGATGTCCCTGACAATCGATGTCCCTGAAGATCGATGTCCCTGACGATCGATGTCCCTGACGATCGATGTCCCTGACGATCGATGCCCCTGACGATCGATGTCCCTGACGATCGATGCCCCTGACGATCGATGTCCCTGACGATCGATGCCCCTGACGATCGATGTACCTGACGATCGATGCACCTGACGATCGATGCCCCTGACGATCGATGTCGCTGACGGTCGATGTCCCTGACGATCGATGCCCCTGACGATCGATGTCCCTGACGATCGGTGTCCCTGACGATCGATGCCCCTGACGATCGATGCCCCTGACGATCGATGTCCCTGACGATCGATGTCCCTGACGATCGATGTCCCTGACTATCGATGCCCCTGACGATCGATGTCCCTGACGATCGATGCCCCTGACGATCGATGTCCCTGACGATCGATGCCCCTGACGATCGATATCCCTGACGATAGATGTCCCTGACGATCGATGTCCTGACGATCGATACCCCTGACGATCGATGCCCCTGACGATCGATGTCCCTGACGATCGATGTCCTGACGATCGATACCCCTGACGATCGATGTCCCTGACGATCGATGTCCTGACGATCGATACCCCTGACGATCGATGTCCCTGACGATAGATGTCCCTGACGATAGATGTCCCTGACGATCGACGCCCCTGACGATCGGTGCCCCTGACGATCGATGTCCCTGACGATCGATGTCCCTGACGATCGATGTCCCTGACGATCGTTGTCCCTGACGATCGATGTCCGTGACGATCGATGCCCCTGACGATCGATGTCCCTGACGATCGATGTCCCTGACGATCGGTGCCCCTGACGATCGAAGCCCCTGACGATCGATGTCCCTGACGATCGGTGTCCCTGACGATCGATGCCCCTGACGATCGATGTCCCTGACGATCGATGTCCCTGACGATCGATGTCCCTGACGATCGATGTCCCTGACGATCGATGTCCCTGACGATCGGTGTCCCTGACGATCGATGTCCCTGACGATGGATGCCCCTGACGATCGATGTTCCTGACGATCAATGCCCCTGACGATCGATGTCCCTGACGATCGATGTCCCTGACGATCGGTGTCCCTGACGATCGATGTCCCTGACGATCGATGTCCCTGACGATCGATGTCCCTGACGATCGATGTCCCTGACGATCGATGTATCTGACGATCGGTGTCCCTGACGATCGGTGTCCCTGATGATCGATGTCCCTGACGATCGATGCCCCTGACGATCGATGTCCCTGACGATCGATGTCCCTGACGATCGGTGTCCCTGATGATCGGTGTCCCTGACGATCGATGCCCCTGACGATCGATGTCCCTGACGATCGGTGTCCCTGACGATCGGTGTCCCTGACGATCGATGTCCCTGACGATCGATGCCCCTGACGATCGATGTCCCTGACGATCGATTACCTGACGATCGATGTCCCTGACGATCGATGTCCCTGACGATCGATGTCCCTGACGATCGATGTCCCTGACGATCGATGTCCCTGACGATCGATGCCCCTGACGATCGGTGTCCCTGATGATCGATGTCCCTGACGATCGATGTCCCTGACGATCGATGTCCCTGACGATCGATGCCCCTGACGATCGATGTCCCTGACGATCGATGTCCCTGACAATCGATACCCCTGACGATCGGTGCCCCTGACGATCGATGTCCCTGACGGTCGATGTCCCTGACGATCGATGTCCCTGACGATCGATACCCCTGACGATCGGTGCCCCTGACGATCGGTGTCGCTGACGATCGGTGTCCCTGACGATCGATGCCCCTGACGATCGATTACCTGACGATCGATGTCCCTGACGATCGATTACCTGACGATCGATGTCCCTGACGATCGATGTCCCTGACGATCGATGTCCCTGACGATCGATGTCCCTGACGATCGATGTCCCTGACGATCGGTGCCCCTGACGATCGGTCTCGCTGACGATCGGTGTCCCTGACGATCGATGCCCCTGACAATCGATGCCCCTGACGATCGATGTCCCTGACGATCGATGTCCCTGACGATCGATGTCCCTGACGATCGATGTCCCTGACGTTCGGTGCCACTGACGATCGATGTCACTGACGATCGATGCCCCTGACGATCGATGTCCCTGACGATCGATGCCCCTGACGATCGATGTCCCTGACGATCGATGCACCTGACGATCGATGCCCCTGACGATCGATGTCCCTGACGGTCGATGTCCCTGACGATCGATGCCCCTGACGATCGATGTCCCTGACGATCGGTGTCCCTGACGATCGATGCCCCTGACGATCGATGCCCCTGACGATCGATGTCCCTGACGATCGATGCCCCTGACGATCGATGTCCCTGACGATCGGTGTCCCTGACGATCGATGTCCCTGACGATCGGTGTCCCTGACGATGGATGTCCCTGACGATCGATGCCCCTGACGATCGATGTCCCTGACGATCGATGCCCCTGACGATCGATGCCCCTGACGATCGATGCCCCTGACGATCGATGCCCCTGACGATCGATGTCCCTGACGATCGATGTCCCTGACGATCGATGTCCCTGACGATCGATGTCCCTGACGATCGATGTCCCTGACGATCGCTGCCCCTGACGATCGATGCCCCTGACGATCGATGTCCCTGACAATCGGTGTCCCTGACGATCGGTGTCCCTGACGATCGATGTCCCTGACGTTCGATGTCCCTGACGATCGATGTCCCTGACGATCGGTGTCCCTGACGATCGGTGTCCCTGACGATCAATGCCCCTGACGATCGATGCCCCTGACGATCGATGTCCCTGACGATCGATGCCCCTGACGATCGATGCCCCTGACGATCGGTGTCCCTGACGATCGATGTCCCTGACGATCGGTGCCCCTGACGATCGATGTCCCTGACGATCGTTGTCCTTGACGATCGATGCCCCTGACGATCGATGTCCCTGACGATCGATGTCCCTGACGATCGATGCCCCTGACGATCGATGTCCCTGACGATCGATGCCCCTGACGATCGGTGTCCCTGACGATCGATGTCCCTGACAATCGATGCCCCTGACGATCGATGCCCCTGACGATCGATGTCCCTGACGATCGGTGTCCCTGACGATCGATGTCCCTGACGATCGATGTCCCTGACGATCGATGCCCCTGACGATCGGTGTCCCTGACGATCGATGTCCCTGACGATCGATGTCCCTGACGATCGATGTCCCTGATGATCGATGTCCCTGACGATCGATGTCCCTGACGATCGATGTCCCTGACGATCGGTGTCCCTGACGATCGATGTCCCTGACGATCGATGTCCCTGACGATCGATACCCCTGACGATCGATGCCCCTGACGATCGATGCCCCTGACGATCGATGTCCCTGACGATCGGTGCCCCTGACGATCGATGTCCCTGACGATCGTTGTCCCTGACGATCGATGCCCCTGACGATCGATGTCCCTGACGATCGATGTCCCTGACGATCGATGTCCCTGACGATCGATGTCCCTGACGATCGATGTCCCTGACGATCCATGTCCCTGACGATCGATGCCCCTGACGATCGATGTCCCTGACGATCGATGTCCCTGACGATCAATACCCCTGACGATCGATGCCCCTGACGATCGATTCCCCTGACGATCGATGTCCCTGACGATCGGTGCCCCTGACGATCGATGTCCCTGACGATCGTTGTCCCTGACGATCGATGCCCCTGACGATCGATGTCCCTGACGATCGATGTCCCTGACGATCGATGTCCCTGACGATCGATGTCCCTGACGATCGATGTCCCTGACGATCCATGTCCCTGACGATCGATGCCCCTGACGATCGATGCCCCTGACGATCGATGTCCCTGACGATCGATGTCCCTGACGATCGATGTCCCTGACGATCGATGTCCCTGACGATCGATGTCCCTGACGATCGATGTCCCTGACGATCGATGCCCCTGACGATCGATGCCCCTGACGATCGATGTCCCTGACGATCGATGCCGCTGACGATCGGTGTCCCTGACGATCGATGTCCCTGACGATCGATGCCCCTGACGATCGATGCCCCTGACGATCGATGTCCCTGACGATCGGTGTCCCTGACGATCGATGTCCCTGACGATCGATGTCCCTGACGATCGATGCCCCTGACGATCGGTATCCCTGACGATCGATGTCCCTGACGATCGATGTCCCTGACGATCGATGTCCCTGACGATCGATGTCCCTGACGATCGATGTCCCTGACGATCGATGTCCCTGACGATCGATGTCCCTGACGATCGGTGTCCCTGACGATCGGTGCCCCTGACGATCGGTGTCCCTGACGATCGCTGTATCTGACGATCGATGTCCCTGACGATCGATGTCCCTGACGATCGATGTCCCTGACGATCGATGTCCCTGACGATCGATGTCCCTGACGATCGAATACCTGACGATCGATACCCCTGACGATCGATGTCCCTGACGATCGATGTCCCTGATGATCGATGTCCCTGACGATCGATGTCCCTGACGATCGATGTCCCTGACGATCGAATACCTGACGATCGATGCCCCTGACGATCGATGCCCCTGACGATCGATGTCCCTGACGATCGGTGCCCCTGACGATCGATGTCCCTGACGATCGTTGTCGCTGACGATCGATGCCCCTGACGATCGATGTCCCTGACGATCGATGTCCCTGACGATCGATGCCCCTGACGATCGATGTCCCTGACGAACGATGACCCTGACGATCGATGTCCCTGACGATCGATGTCCCTGACGATCGGTGTCCCTGACGATCGGTGCCCCTGACGATCAATGTCCCTGACGATCGTTGTCGCTGACGATCGATGCCCCTGACGATCGATGTCCCTGACGATCGATGTCCCTGACGATCGATGTCCCTGACGATCGATGCCCCTGACGATCGATGTCCCTGACGAACGATGCCCCTGACGATCGGTGTCCCTGACGATCGATGTCCCTGACGATCGGTGTCCCTGACGATCGATGTCCCTGACGATCGATGTCCCTGACGATCGATGTCCCTGACGATCGATGTCACTGACGATCGATGTCCCTGACAATCGATGCCCCTGACGATCGATGTCCCTGACGATCGATGTCCCTGACGATCGATGTCCCTGACGATCGATGTCCCTGACGATCGATTACCTGACGATCGATGCCCCTGACGATCGGTGCCCCAGACGATCGGTGTCCCTGACGATCGATGTCCCTGACGATCGATGTCCCTGACGATCGATGCCCCTGACGATCGGTGTCCCTGACGATCGATGTCCCTGACGATCGATGTCCCTGACGATCGATGTCCCTGACGATCGATGCCCCTGACGATCGGTGTCCCTGACGATCGGTGTCCCTGACGATCGATGTCCCTGACGATCGATGTCCCTGACGATCGATGTCCCTGACGATCGATGTCCCTGACGTTCGGTGCCACTGACGTTCATTGTCCCTGACGATCGATGCCCCTGACGATCGATGTCCCTGACGATCGATGCCCCTGACGATCGATGTCCCTGACGATCGATGCACCTGACGAGCGATGCCCCTGACGATCGATGTCCCTGACGGTCGATGTCCCTGACGATCGATGCCCCTGACGATCGATGCCCCTGACGATCGATGCCCCTGACGATCGATGTCCCTGACGATCAGTGTCCCTGACGATCGATGTCCCTGACGATCGATGTCCCTGACGATCGATGTCCCTGACGATCGGTGTCCCTGACGATCGATGTCCCTGACGATCGATGCCCCTGACGATCGATGCCCCTGACGATCGATGTCCCTGACGATCGATGCCCCTGACGATCGATGTCCCTGACGATCGGTGTCCCTGACGCCCTGACGATCGGTGTCCCTGACGATCGATGCCCCTGACGATCGATGTCCCTGACGATCGATGTCCCTGACGATCGATGTCCCTGACGATCGATGCCCCTGACGATCGATGTCCCTGACGATCGATGTCCCTGACGATCGATGTCCCTGACGATCGATGTCCCTGACAATCGATGTCCCTGAAGATCGATGTCCCTGACGATCGATGTCCCTGACGATCGATGTCCCTGACGATCGATGCCCCTGACGATCGATGTCCCTGACGATCGATGCCCCTGACAATCGATGTCCCTGACGATCGATGCCCCTGACGATCGATGTCCCTGACGATCGATGCACCTGACGATCGATGCCCCTGACGATCGATGTCGCTGACGGTCGATGTCCCTGACGATCGATGCCCCTGACGATCGATGTCCCTGACGATCGGTGTCCCTGACGATCGATGCCCCTGACGATCGATGTCCCTGACGATCGATGTCCCTGACGATCGGTGTCCCTGACGATCGATGTCCCTGACGATCGATGTCCCTGACGATCGATGTCCCTGACGATCGATGTCCCTGACGATCGATGTCCCTGACGATCGATGTATCTGACGATCGGTGTCCCTGACGATCGGTGTCCCTGATGATCGATGTCCCTGACGATCGATGTCCCTGACGATCGATGCCCCTGAAGATCGATGTCCCTGACGATCGATGTCCCTGACGATCGGTGTCCCTGACGATCGGTGTCCCTGACGATCGATGCCCCTGACGATCGATGTCCCTGACGATCGGTGTCCCTGACGATCGGTGTCCCTGACGATCGATGTCCCTGACGATCGATGCCCCTGACGATCGATGTCCCTGACGATCGATTACCTGACGATCGATGCCCCTGACGATCGATGTCCCTGACGATCGATTACCTGACGATCGATGTCCCTGTCGATCGGTTACCTGACGATCGATGTCCCTGACGATCGATGTCCCTGACGATCGATGTCCCTGACGATCGATGTCCCTGACGATCGATGTCCCTGACGATCGATGCCCCTGACGATCGGTGTCCCTGACGATCGATGTCCCTGACGATCGATGTCCCTGACGATCGATGTCCCTGACGATCGATGCCCCTGACGATCGATGTCCCTGACGATCGATGTCCCTGACGATCGATACCCCTGACGATCGGTGCCCCTGACGATCGATGTCCCTGACGGTCGATGTCCCTGACGATCGATGTCCCTGACGATCGATACCCCTGACGATCGGTGCCCCTGACGATCGGTGTCGCTGACGATCGGTGTCCCTGACGATCGATGCCCCTGACGATCGATTACCTGACGATCGATGTCCCTGACGATCGATTACCTGACGATCGATGTCCCTGACGATCGATGTCCCTGACGATCGATGTCCCTGACGATCGATGTCCCTGACGATCGATGTCCCTGACGATCGGTGCCCCTGACGATCGGTCTCGCTGACGATCGGTGTCCCTGACGATCGATGCCCCTGACGATCGATGCCCCTGACGATCGATGTCCCTGACGATCGATGTCCCTGACGATCGATGTCCCTGACGATCGATGTCCCTGACGTTCGGTGCCACTGACGATCGATGTCACTGACGATCGATGCCCCTGACGATCGATGTCCCTGACGATCGATGCCCCTGACGATCGATGTCCCTGACGATCGATGCACCTGACGATCGATGCCCCTGACGATCGATGTCCCTGACGGTCGATGTCCCTGACGATGGATGCCCCTGACGATCGATGTCCCTGACGATCGGTGTCCCTGACGATCGATGCCCCTGACGATCGATGTCCCTGACGATCGATGCCCCTGACGATCGATGTCCCTGACGATCGGTGTCCCTGACGATCGATGTCCCTGACGATCGGTGTCCCTGACGATGGATGTCCCTGACGATCGATGCCCCTGACGATCGATGTCCCTGACGATCGATGCCCCTGACGATCGATGCCCCTGACGATCGATGCCCCTGACGATCGATGCCCCTGACGATCGATGTCCCTGACGATCGATGTCCCTGACGATCGATGTCCCTGACGATCGATGTCCCTGACGATCGATGTCCCTGACGATCGCTGCCCCTGACGATCGATGCCCCTGACGATCGATGTCCCTGACAATCGGTGTCCCTGACGATCGGTGTCCCTGACGATTGATGTCCCTGACGTTCGATGTCCCTGACGATCGATGTCCCTGACGATCGGTGTCCCTGACGATCGGTGTCCCTGACGATCAATGCCCCTGACGATCGATGCCCCTGACGATCGATGTCCCTGACGATTGATGCCCCTGACGATCGATGTCCCTGACGATTGATGTCCCTGACGATCGGTGTCCCTGACGATCGATGCCCCTGACGATCGATGTCCCTGACGATCGATGTCCCTAACGATCGATGTCCCTGACAATCGATGTCCCTGACGATCGATGCCCCTGACGATCGATGTCCCTGACGATAGATGTCCCTGACGATCGATGTCCCTGACGATCGATGTCCCTGACGATCGATGCCCCTGACGATCAATACCCCTGACGATCGATGCCCCTGACGATCGATGCCCCTGACGATCGATGTCCCTGACGATCGGTGCCCCTGACGATCGATGTCCCTGACGATCGATGTCCCTGACGATCGATGTCCCTGACTATCGATGCCCCTGACGATCGATGTCCCTGACGATCGATGCCCCTGACGATCGATGTCCCTGACGATCGATGCCCCTGACGATCGATATCCCTGACGATAGATGTCCCTGACGATCGATGTCCTGACGATCGATACCCCTGACGATCGATGCCCCTGACGATCGGTATCCCTGACGATCGATGTCCCTGACGATCGATGTCCCTGACGATCGATGTCCCTGACGATCGATGTCCCTGACGATCGATGTCCCTGACGATCGATGTCCCTGACGATCGATGTCCCTGACGATCGGTGTCCCTGACGATCGGTGCCCCTGACGATCGGTGTCCCTGACGATCGATGTATCTGACGATCGATGTCCCTGACGATCGATGTCCCTGACGATCGATGTCCCTGACGATCGATGTCCCTGACGATCGATGTCCCTGACGATCGAATACCTGACGATCGATACCCCTGACGATCGATGTCCCTGACGATCGATGTCCCTGATGATCGATGTCCCTGACGATCGATGTCCCTGACGATCGATGTCCCTGACGATCGAATACCTGACGATCGATGCCCCTGACGATCGATGCCCCTGACGATCGATGTCCCTGACGATCGGTGCCCCTGACGATCGATGTCCCTGACGATCGTTGTCGCTGACGATCGATGCCCCTGACGATCGATGTCCCTGACGATCGATGTCCCTGACGATCGATGCCCCTGACGATCGATGTCCCTGACGAACGATGACCCTGACGATCGGTGTCCCTGACGATCGATGTCCCTGACGATCGGTGTCCCTGACGATCGGTGCCCCTGACGATCAATGTCCCTGACGATCGTTGTCGCTGACGATCGATGCCCCTGACGATCGATGTCCCTGACGATCGATGTCCCTGACGATCGATGCCCCTGACGATCGATGTCCCTGACGAACGATGCCCCTGACGATCGGTGTCCCTGACGATCGATGTCCCTGACGATCGGTGTCCCTGACGATCGATGTCCCTGACGATCGATGTCCCTGACGATCGATGTCCCTGACGATCGATGTCACTGACGATCGATGTCCCTGACAATCGATGCCCCTGACGATCGATGTCCCTGACGATCGATGTCCCTGACGATCGATGTCCCTGACGATCGATGTCCCTGACGATCGATTACCTGACGATCGATGCCCCTGACGATCGGTGCCCCAGACGATCGGTGTCCCTGACGATCGATGTCCCTGACGATCGATGTCCCTGACGATCGATGCCCCTGACGATCGGTGTCCCTGACGATCGATGTCCCTGACGATCGATGTCCCTGACGATCGATGTCCCTGACGATCGATGCCCCTGACGATCGGTGTCCCTGACGATCGGTGTCCCTGACGATCGATGTCCCTGACGATCGATGTCCCTGACGATCGATGTCCCTGACGATCGATGTCCCTGACGTTCGGTGCCACTGACGTTCATTGTCCCTGACGATCGATGCCCCTGACGATCGATGTCCCTGACGATCGATGCCCCTGACGATCGATGTCCCTGACGATCGATGCACCTGACGATCGATGTCCCTGACGGTCGATGTCCCTGACGATTGATGCCCCTGACGATCGATGTCCCTGACGGTCGATGTCCCTGACGATTGATGCCCCTGACGATCGATGCCCCTGACGATCGATGCCCCTGACGATCGATGTCCCTGACGGTCGATGTCCCTGACGATTGATGCCCCTGACGATCGATGCCCCTGACGATCGATGCCCCTGACGATCGATGTCCCTGACGATCAGTGTCCCTGACGATCGATGTCCCTGACGATCGATGTCCCTGACGATCGATGTCCCTGACGATCGGTGTCCCTGACGATCGATGTCCCTGACGATCGATGCCCCTGACGATCGATGCCCCTGACGATCGATGTCCCTGACGATCGATGCCCCTGACGATCGATGTCCCTGACGATTGATGTCCCTGACGCCCTGACGATCGGTGTCCCTGACGATCGATGCCCCTGACGATCGATGTCCCTGACGATCGATGTCCCTGACGATCGATGTCCCTGACGATCGATGTCCCTGACGATCGATGCCCCTGACGATCGATGTCCCTGACGATCGATGTCCCTGACGATCGATGTCCCTGACGATTGATGTCCCTGACAATCGATGTCCCTGAAGATCGATGTCCCTGACGATCGATGTCCCTGACGATCGATGTCCCTGACGATCGATGCCCCTGACGATCGATGTCCCTGACGATCGATGCCCCTGACGATCGATGTCCCTGACGATCGATGCCCCTGACGATCGATGTCCCTGACGATCGATGCACCTGACGATCGATGCCCCTGACGATCGATGTCGCTGACGGTCGATGTCCCTGACGATCGATGCCCCTGACGATCGATGTCCCTGACGATCGGTGTCCCTGACGATCGATGCCCCTGACGATCGATGCCCCTGACGATCGATGTCCCTGACGATCGATGTCCCTGACGATCGATGTCCCTGACTATCGATGCCCCTGACGATCGATGTCCCTGACGATCGATGCCCCTGACGATCGATGTCCCTGACGATCGATGCCCCTGACGATCGATATCCCTGACGATAGATGTCCCTGACGATCGATGTCCTGACGATCGATACCCCTGACGATCGATGCCCCTGACGATCGATGTCCCTGACGATCGATGTCCTGACGATCGATACCCCTGACGATCGATGTCCCTGACGATCGATGTCCTGACGATCGATACCCCTGACGATCGATGTCCCTGACGATAGATGTCCCTGACGATAGATGTCCCTGACGATCGACGCCCCTGACGATCGGTGCCCCTGACGATCGATGTCCCTGACGATCGATGTCCCTGACGATCGATGTCCCTGACGATCGATGTCCCTGACGATCGGTGTCCCTGACGATCGGTGTCCCTGACGATCGATGCCCCTGACGATCGATGTCCCTGACGATCGGTGTCCCTGACGATCGATGTCCCTGACGATCGATGCCCCTGACGATCGATGTCCCTGACGATCGATTACCTGACGATCGATGTCCCTGACGATCGGTTACCTGACGATCGATGTCCCTGACGATCGATGTCCCTGACGATCGATGTCCCTGACGATCGATGTCCCTGACGATCGATGTCCCTGACGATCGATGCCCCTGACGATCGGTGTCCCTGACGATCGATGTCCCTGACGATCGATGTCCCTGACGATCGATGTCCCTGACGATCGATGCCCCTGACGATCGATGTCCCTGACGATCGATGTCCCTGACAATCGATACCCCTGACGATCGGTGCCCCTGACGATCGATGTCCCTGACGGTCGATGTCCCTGACGATCGATGTCCCTGACGATCGATACCCCTGACGATCGGTGCCCCTGACGATCGGTGTCGCTGACGATCGGTGTCCCTGACGATCGATGCCCCTGACGATCGATTACCTGACGATCGATGTCCCTGACGATCGATTACCTGACGATCGATGTCCCTGACGATCGATGTCCCTGACGATCGATGTCCCTGACGATCGATGTCCCTGACGATCGATGTCCCTGACGATCGGTGCCCCTGACGATCGGTCTCGCTGACGATCGGTGTCCCTGACGATCGATGCCCCTGACGATCGATGCCCCTGACGATCGATGTCCCTGACGATCGATGTCCCTGACGATCGATGTCCCTGACGATCGATGTCCCTGACGTTCGGTGCCACTGACGATCGATGTCACTGACGATCGATGCCCCTGACGATCGATGTCCCTGACGATCGATGCCCCTGACGATCGATGTCCCTGACGATCGATGCACCTGACGATCGATGCCCCTGACGATCGATGTCCCTGACGGTCGATGTCCCTGACGATCGATGCCCCTGACGATCGATGTCCCTGACGATCGGTGTCCCTGACGATCGATGCCCCTGACGATCGATGCCCCTGACGATCGATGTCCCTGACGATCGATGCCCCTGACGATCGATGTCCCTGACGATCGGTGTCCCTGACGATCGATGTCCCTGACGATCGGTGTCCCTGACGATGGATGTCCCTGACGATCGATGCCCCTGACGATCGATGTCCCTGACGATCGATGCCCCTGACGATCGATGCCCCTGACGATCGATGCCCCTGACGATCGATGCCCCTGACGATCGATGTCCCTGACGATCGATGTCCCTGACGATCGATGTCCCTGACGATAGATGTCCCTGACGATCGATGTCTCTGACGATCGATGTCCCTGACGATCGATGCCCCTGACGATCAATACCCCTGACGATCGATGCCCCTGACGATCGATGCCCCTGACGATCGATGTCCCTGACGATCGGAGCCCCTGACGATCGATGTCCCTGACGATCGATGTCCCTGACGATCGATGTCCCTGACGATCGATGTCCCTGACGATCGATGTCCCTGACGATCGATGTCCCTGACGATCGATTACCTGACGATCGATGCCCCTGACGATCGATGTCCCTGACGATCGATGTCCCTGACGATCGATCTCCCTGACGATCGATGTCCCTGACGATCGATGCCCCTGACGATCAATGCCCCTGACGATCGATGCCCCTGACGATCGATGTCCCTGACGATCGATGTCCCTGACGATCGGTGTCCCAGACGATCGGTGCCCCTGACGATCGATGTCCCAGACGATCGATGTCCCTGACGATCAATACCCCTGACGATCGATGCCCCTGACGATCGATGTCCCTGACGATCGAAGTCCCTGACGATCGGTGTCCCAGACGATCGGTGCCCCTGACGATCGATGTCCCAGACGATCGATGTCCCTGACGATCGATGTCCCTGACGATCGATTATCTGACGATCGATGTCCCTGACGATCG
Source organism: Pristiophorus japonicus (assembly GCF_044704955.1). Lineage (NCBI taxonomy): Eukaryota > Metazoa > Chordata > Chondrichthyes > Pristiophoridae > Pristiophorus > Pristiophorus japonicus. The sequence goes on from NC_092011.1 coordinate 4,313,718, forward strand.
ATGTCCCTGACGATCGATTACCTGACGATCGATGCCCCTGATGATCGGTGCCCCTGACGATCGATGTCCCTGACGATCGATGTCCCTGATGATCGATGTCCCTGACGATCGATGTCCCTGACGATCGATGTCCCTGACGATCGATGTCCCTGACGATCGATGTCCCTGACGATCAACGTCCCTGACGATCGGTGTCCCTGACGATCGATGTCCCTGACGATCGATGTCCCTGACGATCGATGCCCTGACGATCGATGTCCCTGACGATCGGTGCCCCTGACGATCGATGTCCCAGACGATCGATGTCCCTGACGATCGATGTCCCTGACGATCGATTACCTGATGATCGATGTCCCTGACGATCGATGTCCCTGACGATCGATTACCTGACGATCGATGCCCCTGATGATCGTTGCCCCTGACGATCGATGTCCCTGACGATCGATGTCCCTGATGATCGATGTCCCTGACGATCGATGTCCCTGACGATCGATGTCCCTGACGATCGATGTCCCTGACGATCGATGTCCCTGACGATCAACGTCCCTGACGATCGGTGTCCCTGACGATCGATGTCCCTGACGATCGATGTCCCTGACGATCGATGCCCTGACGATCGATGTCCCTGACGATCGATTACCTGACGATCGATGCCCCTGACGATCGGTGCCCCTGACGATCGATGTCCCTGACGAACGATGTCCCTGACGATCGATGTCCCTGACGATCGATGTCCCTGACGATCGATGCCCCTGACGATCGGTGTCCCTGACGATCGGTGTCCCTGACGATCGATGTCCCTGACGATCGATGTCCCTGACGATCGATGTCCCTGACGGTCGATGTCCCTGACGGTCGATGCCCCTGACGATCGATGCCCCTGACGATCGATGTCCCTGACAATCGGTGTCCCTGACGATCGGTGTCCGTGACGATCGATGTCCCTGACGTTCGATGTCCCTGACGATCGATGTCCCTGACGATCGGTGTCCCTGACGATCGATGTCCCTGACGATCGATGTCCCTGACGATCGATGTCCCTGACGATCGATGTCCCTGACGATCGATGTCCCTGACGATCGATGTCCCTGACGATCGATGTCCCTGACGATCGATGTCCCTGACGATCGATGCCCCTGACGATCGGTGCCCCTGACGATCGATGTCCCTGACGATCTATGCCCCTGACGATCGATGCCGCTGACGATCGATGTCCCTGACGATCGATGCCCCTGACGATCGATGTCCCTGACGATTGATGTCCCTGACGATCGGTGTCCCTGATGATCGATGCCCCTGACGATCGATGTCCCTGACGATCGATGCCCCTGACGATCGATGTCCCTGACGATAGATGTCCCTGACGATCGATGTCCCTGACGATCGATGCCCCTGACGATCGATGTCCCTGACGATCGATGTCCCTGACGATCGATGTCCCTGACGATCGATGTCCCTGACGATCGATGTCCCTGACGATCGATACCCCTGACGATCGGTGCCCCTGACGATCGATGTCCCTGACGATCGGTGTCCCTGACGATCGATGACCCTGACGATCGGTGTCCCTGACGATCGATGTCCCTGACGATCGGTGCCCCTGACGATCGATGTCCCTGACGATCGATGTCCCTGACGATCGATGTCCCTGACGATCGATGTCCCTGACGATCGATGTCCCAGACGATCGATGTCCCTGACGATCGGTGTCGCTGACGATCGATGTCCCTGACGATCGATATCCCTGACGATCGATGTCCCTGACGATCGATGTCCCTGACGATCGGTGTCCCTGACGATCGATGTCCCTGACGATCGGTGCCCCTGACGATCGATGCCCCTGACGATCGATGCCCCTGACGATCGGTGTCCCTGACGATCGATGTCCCTGACGATCGATGTCCCTGACGATCGGTGCCCCTGACGATCGATGCCCCTGACGATCGATGCCCCTGACGATCGATGTCCCTGACGATCGATGTCCCTGACGATTGGTGTCCCTGACGATCGGTGCCCCTGACGATCGATGTCCCTGACGATCGATGTATCTGACGATCGATGTCCCTGACGATTGATGTCCCTGACGATCGGTGTCCCTGACGATCGGTGCCCCTGACGATCGATGCCCCTGACGATCGATGTCCCTGACGATCGATGTCCCTGACGATCGATGTCCCTGACGATCGATGTCCCTGACGATCGATGTCCCTGACGATCGGTGCCCCTGACGATCGATGTCCCTGACGATCGATGTCCCTGACGATCGATGCCCGTGACGATCGGTGTCCCTGACGATCGATGTCCCTGACGATCGGTGTCCCTGACGATCGATGTCCCTGACGATCGATGTCCCTGACGATCGGTGTCCCTGACGATCGATGTCCCTGACGATCGATGTCCCTGACGATCGATGTCCCTGACGATCGATGTCCCTGACGATCGGTGCCCCTGACGATCGATGTCCCTGACAATCGATGTCCCTGACGATCGATGTCCCTGACGATCGATGTCCCTGACGATCGATGTCCCTGACGATCGATGTCCCTGACGATCGATGTCCCTGACGATCGATGTCCCTGACGATCGATGTCCCTGACGATCGATGCCCCTGACGATCGATGTCCCTGACGATCGATGCCCCTGACGATCGATGTCCCTGATGATCGATGCCCCTGACGATCGATGTCCCTGACGATCGATGCACCTGATGATCGATGCCCCTGACGATCGATGTCGCTGACGGTCGATGTCCCTGACGATCGATGCCCCTGACGATCGATGTCCCTGACGATCGGTGTCCCTGACGATCGATGCCCCTGACGATCGATGCCCCTGACGATCGATGTCCCTGACGATCGATGTCCCTGACGATCGATGTCCCTGACTATCGATGCCCCTGACGATCGATGTCCCTGACGATCGATGCCCCTGACGATCGATGTCCCTGACGATCGATGCCCCTGACGATCGATATCCCTGACGATAGATGTCCCTGACGATCGATGTCCTGACGATCGATACCCCTGACGATCGATGCCCCTGACGATCGATGTCCCTGACGATCGATGTCCTGACGATCGATACCCCTGACGATCGATGTCCCTGACGATCGATGTCCTGACGATCGATACCCCTGACGATCGATATCCCTGACGATAGATGTCCCTGACGATAGATGTCCCTGACGATCGATGCCCCTGACGATCGGTGCCCCTGACGATCGATGTCCCTGACGATCGATGTCCCTGACGATCGATGTCCGTGACGATCGTTGTCCCTGACGATCGATGTCCGTGACGATCGATGCCCCTGACGATCGATGTCCCTGACGATCGATGTCCCTGACGATCGGTGCCCCTGACGATCGATGCCCCTGACGATCGATGTCCCTGACGATCGGTGTCCCTGACGATCGATGCCCCTGACGATCGATGTCCCTGACGATCGATGTCCCTGACGATCGATGTCCCTGACGATCGATGTCCCTGACGATCGATGTCCCTGACGATCGATGTCCCTGACGATCGGTGTCCCTGACGATCGATGTCCCTGACGATGGATGCCCCTGACGATCGATGTTCCTGACGATCTATGCCCCTGACGATCGATGTCCCTGACGATCGATGTCCCTGACGATCGGTGTCCCTGACGATCGATGTCCCTGACGATCGATGTCCCTGACGATCGATGTCCCTGACGATCGATGTCCCTGACGATCGATGTCCCTGACGATCGATGTCCCTGACGATCGATGTATCTGACGATCGGTGTCCCTGACGATCGGTGTCCCTGATGATCGATGTCCCTGACGATCGATGCCCCTGACGATCGATGTCCCTGACAATCGATGTCCCTGACGATCGGTGTCCCTGACGATCGGTGTCCCTGACGATCGATGCCCCTGACGATCGATGTCCCTGACGATCGGTGTCCCTGACGATCGGTGTCCCTGACGATCGATGTCCCTGACGATCGATGCCCCTGACGATCGATGTCCCTGACGATCGATTACCTGAAGATCGATGTCCCTGACGATCGGTTACCTGACGATCGATGTCCCTGACGATCGATGTCCCTGACGATCGATGTCCCTGACGATCGATGTCCCTGACGATCGATGTCCCTGACGATCGATGCCCCTGACGATCGGTGTCCCTGACGATCGATGTCCCTGACGATCGATGTTCCTGACGATCGATGTCCCTGACGATCGATGCCCCTGACAATCGATGTCCCTGACGATCGATGTCCCTGACGATCGATACCCCTGACGATCGGTGCCCCTGACGATCGATGTCCCTGACGGTCGATGTCCCTGACGATCGATGTCCCTGACGATCGATACCCCTGACGATCGGTGCCCCTGACGATCGGTGTCGCTGACGATCGGTGTCCCTGACGATCGATGCCCCTGACGATCGATTACCTGACGATCGATGTCCCTGACAATCGATTACCTGACGATCGATGTCCCTGACGATCGATGTCCCTGACGATCGATGTCCCTGACGATCGATGTCCCTGACGATCGGTGCCCCTGACGATCGGTCTCGCTGACGATCGGTGTCCCTGACGATCGATGCCCCTGACGATCGATGCCCCTGACGATCGATGTCCCTGACGATCGATGTCCCTGACGATCGATGTCCCTGATGTTCGGTGCCACTGACGATCGATGTCACTGACGATCGATGCCCCTGACGATCGATGTCCCTGACGATCGATGCCCCTGACGATCGATGTCCCTGACGATCGATGCACCTGACGATCGATGCCCCTGACGATCGATGTCCCTGACGGTCGATGTCCCTGACGATCGATGCCCCTGACGATCGATGTCCCTGACGATCGGTGTCCCTGACGATCGATGCCCCTGACGATCGATGCCCCTGACGATCGATGTCCCTGACGATCGATGCCCCTGACGATCGATGTCCCTGACGATCGGTGTCCCTGACGATCGATGTCCCTGACGATCGGTGTCCCTGACGATGGATGTCCCTGACGATCGATGCGCCTGACGATCGATGTCCCTGACGATCGATGCCCCTGACGATCGATGCCCCTGACGATCGATGCCCCTGACGATCGATGCCCCTGACGATCGATGTCCCTGACGATCGATGTCCCTGACGATCGATGTCCCTGACGATCGATGTCCCTGACGGTCGATGTCCCTGACGATCGATGCCCCTGACGATCGATGTCCCTGACGATCGATGCCCTGACGATCGATGTCCCTGACGATCGGTGCCCCTGACGATCGATGTCCCAGACGATCGATGTCCCTGACGATCGATGTCCCTGACGATCGATTACCTGATGATCGATGTCCCTGACGATCGATGTCCCTGACGATCGATTACCTGACGATCGATGCCCCTGATGATCGTTGCCCCTGACGATCGATGTCCCTGACGATCGATGTCCCTGATGATCGATGTCCCTGACGATCGATGTCCCTGACGATCGATGTCCCTGACGATCGATGTCCCTGACGATCGATGTCCCTGACGATCAACGTCCCTGACGATCGGTGTCCCTGACGATCGATGTCCCTGACGATCGATGTCCCTGACGATCGATGCCCTGACGATCGATGTCCCTGACGATCGATTACCTGACGATCGATGCCCCTGACGATCGGTGCCCCTGACGATCGATGTCCCTGACGAACGATGTCCCTGACGATCGATGTCCCTGACGATCGATGTCCCTGACGATCGATGCCCCTGACGATCGGTGTCCCTGACGATCGGTGTCCCTGACGATCGATGTCCCTGACGATCGATGTCCCTGACGATCGATGTCCCTGACGGTCGATGTCCCTGACGGTCGATGCCCCTGACGATCGATGCCCCTGACGATCGATGTCCCTGACAATCGGTGTCCCTGACGATCGGTGTCCGTGACGATCGATGTCCCTGACGTTCGATGTCCCTGACGATCGATGTCCCTGACGATCGGTGTCCCTGACGATCGATGTCCCTGACGATCGATGTCCCTGACGATCGATGTCCCTGACGATCGATGTCCCTGACGATCGATGTCCCTGACGATCGATGTCCCTGACGATCGATGTCCCTGACGATCGATGTCCCTGACGATCGATGCCCCTGACGATCGGTGCCCCTGACGATCGATGTCCCTGACGATCTATGCCCCTGACGATCGATGCCGCTGACGATCGATGTCCCTGACGATCGATGCCCCTGACGATCGATGTCCCTGACGATTGATGTCCCTGACGATCGGTGTCCCTGATGATCGATGCCCCTGACGATCGATGTCCCTGACGATCGATGCCCCTGACGATCGATGTCCCTGACGATAGATGTCCCTGACGATCGATGTCCCTGACGATCGATGCCCCTGACGATCGATGTCCCTGACGATCGATGTCCCTGACGATCGATGTCCCTGACGATCGATGTCCCTGACGATCGATGTCCCTGACGATCGATACCCCTGACGATCGGTGCCCCTGACGATCGATGTCCCTGACGATCGGTGTCCCTGACGATCGATGACCCTGACGATCGGTGTCCCTGACGATCGATGTCCCTGACGATCGGTGCCCCTGACGATCGATGTCCCTGACGATCGATGTCCCTGACGATCGATGTCCCTGACGATCGATGTCCCTGACGATCGATGTCCCAGACGATCGATGTCCCTGACGATCGGTGTCGCTGACGATCGATGTCCCTGACGATCGATATCCCTGACGATCGATGTCCCTGACGATCGATGTCCCTGACGATCGGTGTCCCTGACGATCGATGTCCCTGACGATCGGTGCCCCTGACGATCGATGCCCCTGACGATCGATGCCCCTGACGATCGGTGTCCCTGACGATCGATGTCCCTGACGATCGATGTCCCTGACGATCGGTGCCCCTGACGATCGATGCCCCTGACGATCGATGCCCCTGACGATCGATGTCCCTGACGATCGATGTCCCTGACGATTGGTGTCCCTGACGATCGGTGCCCCTGACGATCGATGTCCCTGACGATCGATGTATCTGACGATCGATGTCCCTGACGATTGATGTCCCTGACGATCGGTGTCCCTGACGATCGGTGCCCCTGACGATCGATGCCCCTGACGATCGATGTCCCTGACGATCGATGTCCCTGACGATCGATGTCCCTGACGATCGATGTCCCTGACGATCGATGTCCCTGACGATCGGTGCCCCTGACGATCGATGTCCCTGACGATCGATGTCCCTGACGATCGATGCCCGTGACGATCGGTGTCCCTGACGATCGATGTCCCTGACGATCGGTGTCCCTGACGATCGATGTCCCTGACGATCGATGTCCCTGACGATCGGTGTCCCTGACGATCGATGTCCCTGACGATCGATGTCCCTGACGATCGATGTCCCTGACGATCGATGTCCCTGACGATCGGTGCCCCTGACGATCGATGTCCCTGACAATCGATGTCCCTGACGATCGATGTCCCTGACGATCGATGTCCCTGACGATCGATGTCCCTGACGATCGATGTCCCTGACAATCGATGTCCCTGACGATCGATGTCCCTGACGATCGATGTCCCTGACGATCGATGCCCCTGACGATCGATGTCCCTGACGATCGATGCCCCTGACGATCGATGTCCCTGATGATCGATGCCCCTGACGATCGATGTCCCTGACGATCGATGCACCTGATGATCGATGCCCCTGACGATCGATGTCGCTGACGGTCGATGTCCCTGACGATCGATGCCCCTGACGATCGATGTCCCTGACGATCGGTGTCCCTGACGATCGATGCCCCTGACGATCGATGCCCCTGACGATCGATGTCCCTGACGATCGATGTCCCTGACGATCGATGTCCCTGACTATCGATGCCCCTGACGATCGATGTCCCTGACGATCGATGCCCCTGACGATCGATGTCCCTGACGATCGATGCCCCTGACGATCGATATCCCTGACGATAGATGTCCCTGACGATCGATGTCCTGACGATCGATACCCCTGACGATCGATGCCCCTGACGATCGATGTCCCTGACGATCGATGTCCTGACGATCGATACCCCTGACGATCGATGTCCCTGACGATCGATGTCCTGACGATCGATACCCCTGACGATCGATATCCCTGACGATAGATGTCCCTGACGATAGATGTCCCTGACGATCGATGCCCCTGACGATCGGTGCCCCTGACGATCGATGTCCCTGACGATCGATGTCCCTGACGATCGATGTCCGTGACGATCGTTGTCCCTGACGATCGATGTCCGTGACGATCGATGCCCCTGACGATCGATGTCCCTGACGATCGATGTCCCTGACGATCGGTGCCCCTGACGATCGATGCCCCTGACGATCGATGTCCCTGACGATCGGTGTCCCTGACGATCGATGCCCCTGACGATCGATGTCCCTGACGATCGATGTCCCTGACGATCGATGTCCCTGACGATCGATGTCCCTGACGATCGATGTCCCTGACGATCGATGTCCCTGACGATCGGTGTCCCTGACGATCGATGTCCCTGACGATGGATGCCCCTGACGATCGATGTTCCTGACGATCTATGCCCCTGACGATCGATGTCCCTGACGATCGATGTCCCTGACGATCGGTGTCCCTGACGATCGATGTCCCTGACGATCGATGTCCCTGACGATCGATGTCCCTGACGATCGATGTCCCTGACGATCGATGTCCCTGACGATCGATGTCCCTGACGATCGATGTATCTGACGATCGGTGTCCCTGACGATCGGTGTCCCTGATGATCGATGTCCCTGACGATCGATGCCCCTGACGATCGATGTCCCTGACAATCGATGTCCCTGACGATCGGTGTCCCTGACGATCGGTGTCCCTGACGATCGATGCCCCTGACGATCGATGTCCCTGACGATCGGTGTCCCTGACGATCGGTGTCCCTGACGATCGATGTCCCTGACGATCGATGCCCCTGACGATCGATGTCCCTGACGATCGATTACCTGAAGATCGATGTCCCTGACGATCGGTTACCTGACGATCGATGTCCCTGACGATCGATGTCCCTGACGATCGATGTCCCTGACGATCGATGTCCCTGACGATCGATGTCCCTGACGATCGATGCCCCTGACGATCGGTGTCCCTGACGATCGATGTCCCTGACGATCGATGTTCCTGACGATCGATGTCCCTGACGATCGATGCCCCTGACAATCGATGTCCCTGACGATCGATGTCCCTGACGATCGATACCCCTGACGATCGGTGCCCCTGACGATCGATGTCCCTGACGGTCGATGTCCCTGACGATCGATGTCCCTGACGATCGATACCCCTGACGATCGGTGCCCCTGACGATCGGTGTCGCTGACGATCGGTGTCCCTGACGATCGATGCCCCTGACGATCGATTACCTGACGATCGATGTCCCTGACAATCGATTACCTGACGATCGATGTCCCTGACGATCGATGTCCCTGACGATCGATGTCCCTGACGATCGATGTCCCTGACGATCGGTGCCCCTGACGATCGGTCTCGCTGACGATCGGTGTCCCTGACGATCGATGCCCCTGACGATCGATGCCCCTGACGATCGATGTCCCTGACGATCGATGTCCCTGACGATCGATGTCCCTGATGTTCGGTGCCACTGACGATCGATGTCACTGACGATCGATGCCCCTGACGATCGATGTCCCTGACGATCGATGCCCCTGACGATCGATGTCCCTGACGATCGATGCACCTGACGATCGATGCCCCTGACGATCGATGTCCCTGACGGTCGATGTCCCTGACGATCGATGCCCCTGACGATCGATGTCCCTGACGATCGGTGTCCCTGACGATCGATGCCCCTGACGATCGATGCCCCTGACGATCGATGTCCCTGACGATCGATGCCCCTGACGATCGATGTCCCTGACGATCGGTGTCCCTGACGATCGATGTCCCTGACGATCGGTGTCCCTGACGATGGATGTCCCTGACGATCGATGCGCCTGACGATCGATGTCCCTGACGATCGATGCCCCTGACGATCGATGCCCCTGACGATCGATGCCCCTGACGATCGATGCCCCTGACGATCGATGTCCCTGACGATCGATGTCCCTGACGATCGATGTCCCTGACGATCGATGTCCCTGACGATCGATGTCCCTGACGATCGCTGCCCCTGACGATCGATGCCCCTGACGATCGATGTCCCTGACAATCGGTGTCCCTGACGATCGGTGTCCCTGACGATCGATGTCCCTGACGTTCGATGTCCCTGACGATCGATGTCCCTGACGATCGGTGTCCCTGACGATCGGTGTCCCTGACGATCAATGCCCCTGACGATCGATGTCCCTGACGATTGATGCCCCTGACGATCGATGTCCCTGACGATTGATGTCCCTGACGATCGGTGTCCCTGACGATCGATGCCCCTGACGATCGATGTCCCTGACGATCGATGTCCCTAACGATCGATGTCCCTGACGATCGATGTCCCTGACGATCGATGCCCCTGACGATCGATGTCCCTGACGATAGATGTCCCTGACGATCGATGTCCCTGACGATCGATGTCCCTGACGATCGATGCCCCTGACGATCAATACCCCTGACGATCGATGCCCCTGACGATCGATGCCCCTGACGATCGATGTCCCTGACGATCGGTACCCCTGACGATCGATGTCCCTGACGATCGATGTCCCTGACGATCGATGCCCCTGACGATCGATGTCCCTGACGATCGATGCCCCTGACGATCGATGTCCCTGACGATCGATGCACCTGACGATCGATGCCCCTGACGATCGATGTCGCTGACGGTCGATGTCCCTGACGATCGATGCCCCTGACGATCGATGTCCCTGACGATCGGTGTCCCTGACGATCGATGCCCCTGACGATCGATGCCCCTGACGATCGATGTCCCTGACGATCGATGTCCCTGACGATCGATGTCCCTGACTATCGATGCCCCTGACGATCGATGTCCCTGACGATCGATGCCCCTGACGATCGATGTCCCTGACGATCGATGCCCCTGACGATCGATATCACTGACGATAGATGTCCCTGACGATCGATGTCCTGACGATCGATATCCCTGACGATCGATGCCCCTGACGATCGATGTCCCTGACGATCGATGTCCTGACGATCGATACCCCTGACGATCGATGTCCCTGACGATCGATGTCCTGACGATCGATACCCCTGACGATCGATGTCCCTGACGATAGATGTCCCTGACGATAGATGTCCCTGACGATCGATGCCCCTGACGATCGGTGCCCCTGACGATCGATGTCCCTGACGATCGATGTCCCTGACGATCGATGTCCCTGACGATCGTTGTCCCTGACGATCGATGTCCGTGACGATCGATGCCCCTGACGATCGATGTCCCTGACGATCGATGTCCCTGACGATCGGTGCCCCTGACGATCGATGCCCCTGACGATCGATGTCCCTGACGATCGGTGTCCCTGACGATCGATGCCCCTGACGATCGATGTCCCTGACGATCGATGTCCCTGACGATCGATGTCCCTGACGATCGATGTCCCTGACGATCGATGTCCCTGACGATCGATGTCCCTGACGATGGATGCCCCTGACGATCGATGTTCCTGACGATCTATGCCCCTGACGATCGATGTCCCTGACGATCGATGTCCCTGACGATCGGTGTCCCTGACGATCGATGTCCCTGACGATCGATGTCCCTGACGATCGATGTCCCTGACGATCGATGTCCCTGACGATCGATGTCCCTGACGATCGATGTCCCTGACGATCGATGTATCTGACGATTGGTGTCCCTGACGATCGGTGTCCCTGATGATCGATGTCCCTGACGATCGATGCCCCTGACGATCGATGTCCCTGACGATCGATGTCCCTGACGATCGGTGTCCCTGACGATCGGTGTCCCTGACGATCGATGCCCCTGACGATCGATGTCCCTGACGATCGGTGTCCCTGACGATCGGTGTCCCTGACGATCGATGTCCCTGACGATCGATGCCCCTGACGATCGATGTCCCTGACGATCGATTACCTGACGATCGATGTCCCTGACGATCGGTTACCTGACGATCGATGTCCCTGACGATCGATGTCCCTGACGATCGATGTCCCTGACGATCGATGTCCCTGACGATCGATGTCCCTGACGATCGATGCCCCTGACGATCGATGTCCCTGACGATCGATGTCCCTGACGATCGATGTCCCTGACGATCGATGTCCCTGACGATCGATGCCCCTGACAATCGATGTCCCTGACGATCGATGTCCCTGACGATCGATACCCCTGACGATCGGTGCCCCTGACGATCGATGTCCCTGACGGTCGATGTCCCTGACGATCGATGTCCCTGACGATCGATACCCCTGACGATCGGTGCCCCTGACGATCGGTGTCGCTGACGATCGGTGTCCCTGACGATCGATGCCCCTGACGATCGATTACCTGACGATCGATGTCCCTGACGATCGATTACCTGACGATCGATGTCCCTGACGATCGACGTCCCTGACGATCGATGTCCCTGACGATCGATGTCCCTGACGATCGATGTCCCTGACGATCGGTGCGCCTGACGATCGGTCTCGCTGACGATCGGTGTCCCTGACGATCGATGCCCCTGACGATCGATGCCCCTGACGATCGATGTCCCTGACGATCGATGTCCCTGACGATCGATGTCCCTGACGATCGATGTCCCTGACGTTCGGTGCCACTGACGATCGATGTCACTGACGATCGATGCCCCTGACGATCGATGTCCCTGACGATCGATGCCCCTGACGATCGATGTCCCTGACGATCGATGCACCTGACGATCGATGCCCCTGACGATCGATGTCCCTGACGGTCGATGTCCCTGACGATCGATGCCCCTGACGATCGATGTCCCTGACGATCGGTGTCCCTGACGATCGATGCCCCTGACGATCGATGCCCCTGATGATCGATGTCCCTGACGATCGATGCCCCTGACGATCGATGTCCCTGACGATCGGTGTCCCTGACGATCGATGTCCCTGACGATCGGTGTCCCTGACGATGGATGTCCCTGACGATCGATGCGCCTGACGATCGATGTCCCTGACGATCGATGCCCCTGACGATCGATGCCCCTGACGATCGATGCCCCTGACGATCGATGCCCCTGACGATCGATGTCCCTGATGATCGATGTCCCTGATGATCGATGTCCCTGACGATCGATGTCCCTGACGATCGATGTCCCTGACGATCGCTGCCCCTGACGATCGATGCCCCTGACGATCGATGTCCCTGACAATCGGTGTCCCTGACGATCGGTGTCCCTGACGATCGATGTCCCTGACGTTCGATGTCCCTGACGATCGATGTCCCTGACGATCGGTGTCCCTGACGATCGGTGTCCCTGACGATCAATGCCCCTGACGATCGATGCCCCTGACGATCGATGTCCCTGACGATTGATGCCCCTGACGATCGATGTCCCTGACGATTGATGTCCCTGACGATCGGTGTCCCTGACGATCGATGCCCCTGACGATCGATGTCCCTGACGATCGATGTCCCTAACGATCGATGTCCCTGACGATCGATGTCCCTGACGATCGATGTCCCTGACGATCGGTGTCCCTGACGATCGATGTCCCTGACGATGGATGCCCCTGACGATCGATGTTCCTGACGATCTATGCCCCTGACGATCGATGTCCCTGACGATCGATGTCCCTGACGATCGGTGTCCCTGACGATCGATGTCCCTGACGATCGATGTCCCTGACGATCGATGTCCCTGACGATCGATGTCCCTGACGATCGATGTCCCTGACGATCGATGTATCTGACGATCGATGTATCTGACGATCGGTGTCCCTGACGATCGATGTCCCTGATGATCGATGTCCCTGACGATCGATGCCCCTGACGATCGATGTCCCTGACGATCGATGTCCCTGACGATCGGTGTCCCTGACGATCGGTGTCCCTGACGATCGATGCCCCTGACGATCGATGTCCCTGACGAACGGTGTCCCTGACGATCGGTGTCCCTGACGATCGATGTCCCTGACGATCGATGCCCCTGACGATCGATGTCCCTGACGATCGATGTCCCTGACGATCGATGCCCCTGACGATCGGTGTCCCTGACGATCGATGTCCCTGACGATCGATGTCCCTGACGATCGATGTCCCTGACGATCGATGCCCCTGACAATCGATGTCCCTGACGATCGATGTCCCTGACGATCGATACCCCTGACGATCGGTGCCCCTGACGATCGATGTCCCTGACGGTCGATGTCCCTGACGATCGATGTCCCTGACGATCGATACCCCTGACGATCGGTGCCCCTGACGATCGGTGTCGCTGACGATCGGTGTCCCTGACGATCGATGCCCCTGACGATCGATTACCTGACGATCGATGTCCCTGACGATCGATTACCTGACGATCGATGTCCCTGACGATCGATGTCCCTGACGATCGATGTCCCTGACGATCGATGTCCCTGACGATCGGTGCCCCTGACGATCGGTCTCGCTGTCGATCGGTGTCCCTGACGATCGATGCCCCTGACGATCGATGCCCCTGACGATCGATGTCCCTGACGATCGATGTCCCTGACGATCGATGTCCCTGACGATCGATGTCCCTGACGTTCGGTGCCACTGACGATCGATGTCACTGACGATCGATGCCCCTGACGATCGATGTCCCTGACGATCGATGCCCCTGACGATCGATGTCCCTGACGATCGATGCACCTGACGATCGATGCCCCTGACGATCGATGTCCCTGACGGTCGATGTCCCTGACGATCGATGCCCCTGACGATCGATGTCCCTGACGATCGGTGTCCCTGACGATCGATGCCCCTGACGATCGATGCCCCTGACGATCGATGTCCCTGACGATCGATGCCCCTGACGATCGATGTCCCTGACGATCGGTGTCCCTGACGATCGATGTCCCTGACGATCGGTGTCCCTGACGATGGATGTCCCTAACGATCGATGCGCCTGACGATCGATGTCCCTGACGATCGATGCCCCTGACGATCGATGCCCCTGACGATCGATGCCCCTGACGATCGATGCCCCTGACGATCGATGTCCCTGACGATCGATGTCCCTGACGATCGATGTCCCTGACGATCGATGTCCCTGACGATCGATGTCCCTGACGATCGCTGCCCCTGACGATCGATGCCCCTGACGATCGATGTCCCTGACAATCGGTGTCCCTGACGATCGGTGTCCCTGACGATCGATGTCCCTGACGTTCGATGTCCCTGACGATCGATGTCCCTGACGATCGGTGTCCCTGACGATCGGTGTCCCTGACGATCAATGCCCCTGACGATCGATGTCCCTGACGATTGATGCCCCTGACGATCGATGTCCCTGACGATTGATGTCCCTGACGATCGGTGTCCCTGACGATCGATGCCCCTGACGATCGATGTCCCTGACGATCGATGTCCCTAACGATCGATGTCCCTGACGATCTATGCCCCTGACGATCGATGCCGCTGACGATCGATGTCCCTGACGATCGATGCCCCTGACGATCGATGTCCCTGACGATTGATGTCCCTGACGATCGGTGTCCCTGATGATCGATGCCCCTGACGATCGATGTCCCTGACGATCGATGCCCCTGACGATCGATGTCCCTGACGATAGATGTCCCTGACGATCGATGTCCCTGACGATCGATGCCCCTGACGATCGATGTCCCTGACGATCGATGTCCCTGACGATCGATGTCCCTGACGATCGATGTCCCTGACGATCGATGTCCCTGACGATCGATACCCCTGACGATCGGTGCCCCTGACGATCGATGTCCCTGACGATCGGTGTCCCTGACGATCGATGACCCTGACGATCGGTGTCCCTGACGATCGATGTCCCTGACGATCGGTGCCCCTGACGATCGATGTCCCTGACGATCGATGTCCCTGACGATCGATGTCCCTGACGATCGATGTCCCTGACGATCGATGTCCCAGACGATCGATGTCCCTGACGATCGGTGTCGCTGACGATCGATGTCCCTGACGATCGATATCCCTGACGATCGATGTCCCTGACGATCGATGTCCCTGACGATCGGTGTCCCTGACGATCGATGTCCCTGACGATCGGTGCCCCTGACGATCGATGCCCCTGACGATCGATGCCCCTGACGATCGGTGTCCCTGACGATCGATGTCCCTGACGATCGATGTCCCTGACGATCGGTGCCCCTGACGATCGATGCCCCTGACGATCGATGCCCCTGACGATCGATGTCCCTGACGATCGATGTCCCTGACGATTGGTGTCCCTGACGATCGGTGCCCCTGACGATCGATGTCCCTGACGATCGATGTATCTGACGATCGATGTCCCTGACGATTGATGTCCCTGACGATCGGTGTCCCTGACGATCGGTGCCCCTGACGATCGATGCCCCTGACGATCGATGTCCCTGACGATCGATGTCCCTGACGATCGATGTCCCTGACGATCGATGTCCCTGACGATCGATGTCCCTGACGATCGGTGCCCCTGACGATCGATGTCCCTGACGATCGATGTCCCTGACGATCGATGCCCGTGACGATCGGTGTCCCTGACGATCGATGTCCCTGACGATCGGTGTCCCTGACGATCGATGTCCCTGACGATCGATGTCCCTGACGATCGGTGTCCCTGACGATCGATGTCCCTGACGATCGATGTCCCTGACGATCGATGTCCCTGACGATCGATGTCCCTGACGATCGGTGCCCCTGACGATCGATGTCCCTGACAATCGATGTCCCTGACGATCGATGTCCCTGACGATCGATGTCCCTGACGATCGATGT
Organism: Pristiophorus japonicus; assembly: GCF_044704955.1. NCBI lineage: Eukaryota > Metazoa > Chordata > Chondrichthyes > Pristiophoridae > Pristiophorus > Pristiophorus japonicus. The sequence continues at coordinate 4,330,584 of NC_092011.1, forward strand.
CCCTGACGATCGATGTCCCTGACAATCGATGTCCCTGACGATCGATGTCCCTGACGATCGATGTCCCTGACGATCGATGTCCCTGACGATCGATGTCCCTGACGATCGATACCCCTGACGATCGGTGCCCCTGACGATCGATGTCCCTGACGATCGGTGTCCCTGACGATCGATGACCCTGACGATCGGTGTCCCTGACGATCGATGTCCCTGACGATCGGTGCCCCTGACGATCGATGTCCCTGACGATCGATGTCCCTGACGATCGATGTCCCTGACGATCGATGTCCCTGACGATCGATGTCCCAGACGATCGATGTCCCTGACGATCGGTGTCGCTGACGATCGATGTCCCTGACGATCGATATCCCTGACGATCGATGTCCCTGACGATCGATGTCCCTGACGATCGGTGTCCCTGACGATCGATGTCCCTGACGATCGGTGCCCCTGACGATCGATGCCCCTGACGATCGATGCCCCTGACGATCGGTGTCCCTGACGATCGATGTCCCTGACGATCGATGTCCCTGACGATCGGTGCCCCTGACGATCGATGCCCCTGACGATCGATGCCCCTGACGATCGATGTCCCTGACGATCGATGTCCCTGACGATTGGTGTCCCTGACGATCGGTGCCCCTGACGATCGATGTCCCTGACGATCGATGTATCTGACGATCGATGTCCCTGACGATTGATGTCCCTGACGATCGGTGTCCCTGACGATCGGTGCCCCTGACGATCGATGCCCCTGACGATCGATGTCCCTGACGATCGATGTCCCTGACGATCGATGTCCCTGACGATCGATGTCCCTGACGATCGATGTCCCTGACGATCGGTGCCCCTGACGATCGATGTCCCTGACGATCGATGTCCCTGACGATCGATGCCCGTGACGATCGGTGTCCCTGACGATCGATGTCCCTGACGATCGGTGTCCCTGACGATCGATGTCCCTGACGATCGATGTCCCTGACGATCGGTGTCCCTGACGATCGATGTCCCTGACGATCGATGTCCCTGACGATCGATGTCCCTGACGATCGATGTCCCTGACGATCGGTGCCCCTGACGATCGATGTCCCTGACAATCGATGTCCCTGACGATCGATGTCCCTGACGATCGATGTCCCTGACGATCGATGTCCCTGACGATCGATGTCCCTGACAATCGATGTCCCTGACGATCGATGTCCCTGACGATCGATGTCCCTGACGATCGATGCCCCTGACGATCGATGTCCCTGACGATCGATGCCCCTGACGATCGATGTCCCTGATGATCGATGCCCCTGACGATCGATGTCCCTGACGATCGATGCACCTGACGATCGATGCCCCTGACGATCGATGTCGCTGACGGTCGATGTCCCTGACGATCGATGCCCCTGACGATCGATGTCCCTGACGATCGGTGTCCCTGACGATCGATGCCCCTGACGATCGATGCCCCTGACGATCGATGTCCCTGACGATCGATGTCCCTGACGATCGATGTCCCTGACTATCGATGCCCCTGACGATCGATGTCCCTGACGATCGATGCCCCTGACGATCGATGTCCCTGACGATCGATGCCCCTGACGATCGATATCCCTGACGATAGATGTCCCTGACGATCGATGTCCTGACGATCGATACCCCTGACGATCGATGCCCCTGACGATCGATGTCCCTGACGATCGATGTCCTGACGATCGATACCCCTGACGATCGATGTCCCTGACGATCGATGTCCTGACGATCGATACCCCTGACGATCGATATCCCTGACGATAGATGTCCCTGACGATAGATGTCCCTGACGATCGATGCCCCTGACGATCGGTGCCCCTGACGATCGATGTCCCTGACGATCGATGTCCCTGACGATCGATGTCCGTGACGATCGTTGTCCCTGACGATCGATGTCCGTGACGATCGATGCCCCTGACGATCGATGTCCCTGACGATCGATGTCCCTGACGATCGGTGCCCCTGACGATCGATGCCCCTGACGATCGATGTCCCTGACGATCGGTGTCCCTGACGATCGATGCCCCTGACGATCGATGTCCCTGACGATCGATGTCCCTGACGATCGATGTCCCTGACGATCGATGTCCCTGACGATCGATGTCCCTGACGATCGATGTCCCTGACGATCGGTGTCCCTGACGATCGATGTCCCTGACGATGGATGCCCCTGACGATCGATGTTCCTGACGATCTATGCCCCTGACGATCGATGTCCCTGACGATCGATGTCCCTGACGATCGGTGTCCCTGACGATCGATGTCCCTGACGATCGATGTCCCTGACGATCGATGTCCCTGACGATCGATGTCCCTGACGATCGATGTCCCTGACGATCGATGTCCCTGACGATCGATGTATCTGACGATCGGTGTCCCTGACGATCGGTGTCCCTGATGATCGATGTCCCTGACGATCGATGCCCCTGACGATCGATGTCCCTGACAATCGATGTCCCTGACGATCGGTGTCCCTGACGATCGGTGTCCCTGACGATCGATGCCCCTGACGATCGATGTCCCTGACGATCGGTGTCCCTGACGATCGGTGTCCCTGACGATCGATGTCCCTGACGATCGATGCCCCTGACGATCGATGTCCCTGACGATCGATTACCTGAAGATCGATGTCCCTGACGATCGGTTACCTGACGATCGATGTCCCTGACGATCGATGTCCCTGACGATCGATGTCCCTGACGATCGATGTCCCTGACGATCGATGTCCCTGACGATCGATGCCCCTGACGATCGGTGTCCCTGACGATCGATGTCCCTGACGATCGATGTTCCTGACGATCGATGTCCCTGACGATCGATGCCCCTGACAATCGATGTCCCTGACGATCGATGTCCCTGACGATCGATACCCCTGACGATCGGTGCCCCTGACGATCGATGTCCCTGACGGTCGATGTCCCTGACGATCGATGTCCCTGACGATCGATACCCCTGACGATCGGTGCCCCTGACGATCGGTGTCGCTGACGATCGGTGTCCCTGACGATCGATGCCCCTGACGATCGATTACCTGACGATCGATGTCCCTGACAATCGATTACCTGACGATCGATGTCCCTGACGATCGATGTCCCTGACGATCGATGTCCCTGACGATCGATGTCCCTGACGATCGGTGCCCCTGACGATCGGTCTCGCTGACGATCGGTGTCCCTGACGATCGATGCCCCTGACGATCGATGCCCCTGACGATCGATGTCCCTGACGATCGATGTCCCTGACGATCGATGTCCCTGATGTTCGGTGCCACTGACGATCGATGTCACTGACGATCGATGCCCCTGACGATCGATGTCCCTGACGATCGATGCCCCTGACGATCGATGTCCCTGACGATCGATGCACCTGACGATCGATGCCCCTGACGATCGATGTCCCTGACGGTCGATGTCCCTGACGATCGATGCCCCTGACGATCGATGTCCCTGACGATCGGTGTCCCTGACGATCGATGCCCCTGACGATCGATGCCCCTGACGATCGATGTCCCTGACGATCGATGCCCCTGACGATCGATGTCCCTGACGATCGGTGTCCCTGACGATCGATGTCCCTGACGATCGGTGTCCCTGACGATGGATGTCCCTGACGATCGATGCGCCTGACGATCGATGTCCCTGACGATCGATGCCCCTGACGATCGATGCCCCTGACGATCGATGCCCCTGACGATCGATGCCCCTGACGATCGATGTCCCTGACGATCGATGTCCCTGACGATCGATGTCCCTGACGATCGATGTCCCTGACGATCGATGTCCCTGACGATCGCTGCCCCTGACGATCGATGCCCCTGACGATCGATGTCCCTGACAATCGGTGTCCCTGACGATCGGTGTCCCTGACGATCGATGTCCCTGACGTTCGATGTCCCTGACGATCGATGTCCCTGACGATCGGTGTCCCTGACGATCGGTGTCCCTGACGATCAATGCCCCTGACGATCGATGTCCCTGACGATTGATGCCCCTGACGATCGATGTCCCTGACGATTGATGTCCCTGACGATCGGTGTCCCTGACGATCGATGCCCCTGACGATCGATGTCCCTGACGATCGATGTCCCTAACGATCGATGTCCCTGACGATCGATGTCCCTGACGATCGATGCCCCTGACGATCGATGTCCCTGACGATAGATGTCCCTGACGATCGATGTCCCTGACGATCGATGTCCCTGACGATCGATGCCCCTGACGATCAATACCCCTGACGATCGATGCCCCTGACGATCGATGCCCCTGACGATCGATGTCCCTGACGATCGGTACCCCTGACGATCGATGTCCCTGACGATCGATGTCCCTGACGATCGATGCCCCTGACGATCGATGTCCCTGACGATCGATGCCCCTGACGATCGATGTCCCTGACGATCGATGCACCTGACGATCGATGCCCCTGACGATCGATGTCGCTGACGGTCGATGTCCCTGACGATCGATGCCCCTGACGATCGATGTCCCTGACGATCGGTGTCCCTGACGATCGATGCCCCTGACGATCGATGCCCCTGACGATCGATGTCCCTGACGATCGATGTCCCTGACGATCGATGTCCCTGACTATCGATGCCCCTGACGATCGATGTCCCTGACGATCGATGCCCCTGACGATCGATGTCCCTGACGATCGATGCCCCTGACGATCGATATCCCTGACGATAGATGTCCCTGACGATCGATGTCCTGACGATCGATATCCCTGACGATCGATGCCCCTGACGATCGATGTCCCTGACGATCGATGTCCTGACGATCGATACCCCTGACGATCGATGTCCCTGACGATCGATGTCCTGACGATCGATACCCCTGACGATCGATGTCCCTGACGATAGATGTCCCTGACGATAGATGTCCCTGACGATCGATGCCCCTGACGATCGGTGCCCCTGACGATCGATGTCCCTGACGATCGATGTCCCTGACGATCGATGTCCCTGACGATCGTTGTCCCTGACGATCGATGTCCGTGACGATCGATGCCCCTGACGATCGATGTCCCTGACGATCGATGTCCCTGACGATCGGTGCCCCTGACGATCGATGCCCCTGACGATCGATGTCCCTGACGATCGGTGTCCCTGACGATCGATGCCCCTGACGATCGATGTCCCTGACGATCGATGTCCCTGACGATCGATGTCCCTGACGATCGATGTCCCTGACGATCGATGTCCCTGACGATCGATGTCCCTGACGATGGATGCCCCTGACGATCGATGTTCCTGACGATCTATGCCCCTGACGATCGATGTCCCTGACGATCGATGTCCCTGACGATCGGTGTCCCTGACGATCGATGTCCCTGACGATCGATGTCCCTGACGATCGATGTCCCTGACGATCGATGTCCCTGACGATCGATGTCCCTGACGATCGATGTCCCTGACGATCGATGTATCTGACGATTGGTGTCCCTGACGATCGGTGTCCCTGATGATCGATGTCCCTGACGATCGATGCCCCTGACGATCGATGTCCCTGACGATCGATGTCCCTGACGATCGGTGTCCCTGACGATCGGTGTCCCTGACGATCGATGCCCCTGACGATCGATGTCCCTGACGATCGGTGTCCCTGACGATCGGTGTCCCTGACGATCGATGTCCCTGACGATCGATGCCCCTGACGATCGATGTCCCTGACGATCGATTACCTGACGATCGATGTCCCTGACGATCGGTTACCTGACGATCGATGTCCCTGACGATCGATGTCCCTGACGATCGATGTCCCTGACGATCGATGTCCCTGACGATCGATGTCCCTGACGATCGATGCCCCTGACGATCGATGTCCCTGACGATCGATGTCCCTGACGATCGATGTCCCTGACGATCGATGTCCCTGACGATCGATGCCCCTGACAATCGATGTCCCTGACGATCGATGTCCCTGACGATCGATACCCCTGACGATCGGTGCCCCTGACGATCGATGTCCCTGACGGTCGATGTCCCTGACGATCGATGTCCCTGACGATCGATACCCCTGACGATCGGTGCCCCTGACGATCGGTGTCGCTGACGATCGGTGTCCCTGACGATCGATGCCCCTGACGATCGATTACCTGACGATCGATGTCCCTGACGATCGATTACCTGACGATCGATGTCCCTGACGATCGACGTCCCTGACGATCGATGTCCCTGACGATCGATGTCCCTGACGATCGATGTCCCTGACGATCGGTGCGCCTGACGATCGGTCTCGCTGACGATCGGTGTCCCTGACGATCGATGCCCCTGACGATCGATGCCCCTGACGATCGATGTCCCTGACGATCGATGTCCCTGACGATCGATGTCCCTGACGATCGATGTCCCTGACGTTCGGTGCCACTGACGATCGATGTCACTGACGATCGATGCCCCTGACGATCGATGTCCCTGACGATCGATGCCCCTGACGATCGATGTCCCTGACGATCGATGCACCTGACGATCGATGCCCCTGACGATCGATGTCCCTGACGGTCGATGTCCCTGACGATCGATGCCCCTGACGATCGATGTCCCTGACGATCGGTGTCCCTGACGATCGATGCCCCTGACGATCGATGCCCCTGATGATCGATGTCCCTGACGATCGATGCCCCTGACGATCGATGTCCCTGACGATCGGTGTCCCTGACGATCGATGTCCCTGACGATCGGTGTCCCTGACGATGGATGTCCCTGACGATCGATGCGCCTGACGATCGATGTCCCTGACGATCGATGCCCCTGACGATCGATGCCCCTGACGATCGATGCCCCTGACGATCGATGCCCCTGACGATCGATGTCCCTGATGATCGATGTCCCTGATGATCGATGTCCCTGACGATCGATGTCCCTGACGATCGATGTCCCTGACGATCGCTGCCCCTGACGATCGATGCCCCTGACGATCGATGTCCCTGACAATCGGTGTCCCTGACGATCGGTGTCCCTGACGATCGATGTCCCTGACGTTCGATGTCCCTGACGATCGATGTCCCTGACGATCGGTGTCCCTGACGATCGGTGTCCCTGACGATCAATGCCCCTGACGATCGATGCCCCTGACGATCGATGTCCCTGACGATTGATGCCCCTGACGATCGATGTCCCTGACGATTGATGTCCCTGACGATCGGTGTCCCTGACGATCGATGCCCCTGACGATCGATGTCCCTGACGATCGATGTCCCTAACGATCGATGTCCCTGACGATCGATGTCCCTGACGATCGATGTCCCTGACGATCGGTGTCCCTGACGATCGATGTCCCTGACGATGGATGCCCCTGACGATCGATGTTCCTGACGATCTATGCCCCTGACGATCGATGTCCCTGACGATCGATGTCCCTGACGATCGGTGTCCCTGACGATCGATGTCCCTGACGATCGATGTCCCTGACGATCGATGTCCCTGACGATCGATGTCCCTGACGATCGATGTCCCTGACGATCGATGTATCTGACGATCGATGTATCTGACGATCGGTGTCCCTGACGATCGATGTCCCTGATGATCGATGTCCCTGACGATCGATGCCCCTGACGATCGATGTCCCTGACGATCGATGTCCCTGACGATCGGTGTCCCTGACGATCGGTGTCCCTGACGATCGATGCCCCTGACGATCGATGTCCCTGACGAACGGTGTCCCTGACGATCGGTGTCCCTGACGATCGATGTCCCTGACGATCGATGCCCCTGACGATCGATGTCCCTGACGATCGATGTCCCTGACGATCGATGCCCCTGACGATCGGTGTCCCTGACGATCGATGTCCCTGACGATCGATGTCCCTGACGATCGATGTCCCTGACGATCGATGCCCCTGACAATCGATGTCCCTGACGATCGATGTCCCTGACGATCGATACCCCTGACGATCGGTGCCCCTGACGATCGATGTCCCTGACGGTCGATGTCCCTGACGATCGATGTCCCTGACGATCGATACCCCTGACGATCGGTGCCCCTGACGATCGGTGTCGCTGACGATCGGTGTCCCTGACGATCGATGCCCCTGACGATCGATTACCTGACGATCGATGTCCCTGACGATCGATTACCTGACGATCGATGTCCCTGACGATCGATGTCCCTGACGATCGATGTCCCTGACGATCGATGTCCCTGACGATCGGTGCCCCTGACGATCGGTCTCGCTGTCGATCGGTGTCCCTGACGATCGATGCCCCTGACGATCGATGCCCCTGACGATCGATGTCCCTGACGATCGATGTCCCTGACGATCGATGTCCCTGACGATCGATGTCCCTGACGTTCGGTGCCACTGACGATCGATGTCACTGACGATCGATGCCCCTGACGATCGATGTCCCTGACGATCGATGCCCCTGACGATCGATGTCCCTGACGATCGATGCACCTGACGATCGATGCCCCTGACGATCGATGTCCCTGACGGTCGATGTCCCTGACGATCGATGCCCCTGACGATCGATGTCCCTGACGATCGGTGTCCCTGACGATCGATGCCCCTGACGATCGATGCCCCTGACGATCGATGTCCCTGACGATCGATGCCCCTGACGATCGATGTCCCTGACGATCGGTGTCCCTGACGATCGATGTCCCTGACGATCGGTGTCCCTGACGATGGATGTCCCTAACGATCGATGCGCCTGACGATCGATGTCCCTGACGATCGATGCCCCTGACGATCGATGCCCCTGACGATCGATGCCCCTGACGATCGATGCCCCTGACGATCGATGTCCCTGACGATCGATGTCCCTGACGATCGATGTCCCTGACGATCGATGTCCCTGACGATCGATGTCCCTGACGATCGCTGCCCCTGACGATCGATGCCCCTGACGATCGATGTCCCTGACAATCGGTGTCCCTGACGATCGGTGTCCCTGACGATCGATGTCCCTGACGTTCGATGTCCCTGACGATCGATGTCCCTGACGATCGGTGTCCCTGACGATCGGTGTCCCTGACGATCAATGCCCCTGACGATCGATGTCCCTGACGATTGATGCCCCTGACGATCGATGTCCCTGACGATTGATGTCCCTGACGATCGGTGTCCCTGACGATCGATGCCCCTGACGATCGATGTCCCTGACGATCGATGTCCCTAACGATCGATGTCCCTGACGATCGATGTCCCTGACGATCGATGCCCCTGACGATCGATGTCCCTGACGATAGATGTCCCTGACGATCGATGTCCCTGACGATCGATGTCCCTGACGATCGATGCCCCTGACGATCAATACCCCTGACGATCGATGCCCCTGACGATCGATGCCCCTGACGATCGATGTCCCTGACGATCGGTGCCCCTGACGATCGATGTCCCTGACGATCGATGTCCCTGACGATCGATGCCCCTGACGATCGATGTCCCTGACGATCGATGCCCCTGACGATCGATGTCCCTGACGATCGATGCACCTGACGATCGATGCCCCTGACGATCGATGTCGCTGACGGTCGATGTCCCTGACGATCGATGCCCCTGACGATCGATGTCCCTGACGATCGGTGTCCCTGACGATCGATGCCCCTGACGATCGATGCCCCTGACGATCGATGTCCCTGACGATCGATGTCCCTGACGATCGATGTCCCTGACTATCGATGCCCCTGACGATCGATGTCCCTGACGATCGATGCCCCTGACGATCGATGTCCCTGACGATCGATGCCCCTGACGATCGATATCCCTGACGATAGATGTCCCTGACGATCGATGTCCTGACGATCGATATCCCTGACGATCGATGCCCCTGACGATCGATGTCCCTGACGATCGATGTCCTGACGATCGATACCCCTGACGATCGATGTCCCTGACGATCGATGTCCTGACGATCGATACCCCTGACGATCGATGTCCCTGACGATAGATGTCCCTGACGATAGATGTCCCTGACGATCGATGCCCCTGACGATCGGTGCCCCTGACGATCGATGTCCCTGACGATCGATGTCCCTGACGATCGATGTCCCTGACGATCGTTGTCCCTGACGATCGATGTCCGTGACGATCGATGCCCCTGACGATCGATGTCCCTGACGATCGATGTCCCTGACGATCGGTGCCCCTGACGATCGATGCCCCTGACGATCGATGTCCCTGACGATCGGTGTCCCTGACGATCGATGCCCCTGACGATCGATGTCCCTGACGATCGATGTCCCTGACGATCGATGTCCCTGACGATCGATGTCCCTGACGATCGATGTCCCTGACGATCGATGTCCCTGACGATCGATGTCCCTGACGATGGATGCCCCTGACGATCGATGTTCCTGACGATCTATGCCCCTGACGATCGATGTCCCTGACGATCGATGTCCCTGACGATCGGTGTCCCTGACGATCGATGTCCCTGACGATCGATGTCCCTGACGATCGATGTCCCTGACGATCGATGTCCCTGACGATCGATGTCCCTGACGATCGATGTATCTGACGATTGGTGTCCCTGACGATCGGTGTCCCTGATGATCGATGTCCCTGACGATCGATGCCCCTGACGATCGATGTCCCTGACGATCGATGTCCCTGACGATCGGTGTCCCTGACGATCGGTGTCCCTGACGATCGATGCCCCTGACGATCGATGTCCCTGACGATCGGTGTCCCTGACGATCGGTGTCCCTGACGATCGATGTCCCTGACGATCGATGCCCCTGACGATCGATGTCCCTGACGATCGATTACCTGACGATCGATGTCCCTGACGATCGGTTACCTGACGATCGATGTCCCTGACGATCGATGTCCCTGACGATCGATGTCCCTGACGATCGATGTCCCTGACGATCGATGCCCCTGACGATCGATGTCCCTGACGATCGATGTCCCTGACGATCGATGTCCCTGACGATCGATGTCCCTGACGATCGATGCCCCTGACAATCGATGTCCCTGACGATCGATGTCCCTGACGATCGATACCCCTGACGATCGGTGCCCCTGACGATCGATGTCCCTGACGGTCGATGTCCCTGACGATCGATGTCCCTGACGATCGATACCCCTGACGATCGGTGCCCCTGACGATCGGTGTCGCTGACGATCGGTGTCCCTGACGATCGATGCCCCTGACGATCGATTACCTGACGATCGATGTCCCTGACGATCGATTACCTGACGATCGATGTCCCTGACGATCGACGTCCCTGACGATCGATGTCCCTGACGATCGATGTCCCTGACGATCGATGTCCCTGACGATCGGTGCGCCTGACGTTCAGTCTCGCTGACGATCGGTGTCCCTGACGATCGATGCCCCTGACGATCGATGCCCCTGACGATCGATGTCCCTGACGATCGATGTCCCTGACGATCGATGTCCCTGACGATCGATGTCCCTGACGTTCGGTGCCACTGACGATCGATGTCACTGACGATCGATGCCCCTGACGATCGATGTCCCTGACGATCGATGCCCCTGACGATCGATGTCCCTGACGATCGATGCACCTGACGATCGATGCCCCTGACGATCGATGTCCCTGACGGTCGATGTCCCTGACGATCGATGCCCCTGACGATCGATGTCCCTGACGATCGGTGTCCCTGACGATCGATGCCCCTGACGATCGATGCCCCTGATGATCGATGTCCCTGACGATCGATGCCCCTGACGATCGATGTCCCTGACGATCGGTGTCCCTGACGATCGATGTCCCTGACGATCGGTGTCCCTGACGATGGATGTCCCTGACGATCGATGCGCCTGACGATCGATGTCCCTGACGATCGATGCCCCTGACGATCGATGCCCCTGACGATCGATGCCCCTGACGATCGATGCCCCTGACGATCGATGTCCCTGATGATCGATGTCCCTGACGATCGATGTCCCTGACGATCGATGTCCCTGACGATCGATGTCCCTGACGATCGCTGCCCCTGACGATCGATGCCCCTGACGATCGATGTCCCTGACAATCGGTGTCCCTGACGATCGGTGTCCCTGACGATCGATGTCCCTGACGTTCGATGTCCCTGACGATCGATGTCCCTGACGATCGGTGTCCCTGACGATCGGTGTCCCTGACGATCAATGCCCCTGACGATCGATGCCCCTGACGATCGATGTCCCTGACGATTGATGCCCCTGACGATCGATGTCCCTGACGATTGATGTCCCTGACGATCGGTGTCCCTGACGATCGATGCCCCTGACGATCGATGTCCCTGACGATCGATGTCCCTAACGATCGATGTCCCTGACGATCGATGTCCCTGACGATCGATGTCCCTGACGATCGGTGTCCCTGACGATCGATGTCCCTGACGATGGATGCCCCTGACGATCGATGTTCCTGACGATCTATGCCCCTGACGATCGATGTCCCTGACGATCGATGTCCCTGACGATCGGTGTCCCTGACGATCGATGTCCCTGACGATCGATGTCCCTGACGATCGATGTCCCTGACGATCGATGTCCCTGACGATCGATGTCCCTGACGATCGATGTATCTGACGATCGATGTATCTGACGATCGGTGTCCCTGACGATCGATGTCCCTGATGATCGATGTCCCTGACGATCGATGCCCCTGACGATCGATGTCCCTGACGATCGATGTCCCTGACGATCGGTGTCCCTGACGATCGGTGTCCCTGACGATCGATGCCCCTGACGATCGATGTCCCTGACGATCGGTGTCCCTGACGATCGGTGTCCCTGACGATCGATGTCCCTGACGATCGATGCCCCTGACGATCGATGTCCCTGACGATCGATGTCCCTGACGATCGATGCCCCTGACGATCGGTGTCCCTGACGATCGATGTCCCTGACGATCGATGTCCCTGACGATCGATGTCCCTGACGATCGATGCCCCTGACAATCGATGTCCCTGACGATCGATGTCCCTGACGATCGATACCCCTGACGATCGGTGCCCCTGACGATCGATGTCCCTGACGGTCGATGTCCCTGACGATCGATGTCCCTGACGATCGATACCCCTGACGATCGGTGCCCCTGACGATCGGTGTCGCTGACGATCGGTGTCCCTGACGATCGATGCCCCTGACGATCGATTACCTGACGATCGATGTCCCTGACGATCGATTACCTGACGATCGATGTCCCTGACGATCGATGTCCCTGACGATCGATGTCCCTGACGATCGATGTCCCTGACGATCGGTGCCCCTGACGATCGGTCTCGCTGACGATCGGTGTCCCTGACGATCGATGCCCCTGACGATCGATGCCCCTGACGATCGATGTCCCTGACGATCGATGTCCCTGACGATCGATGTCCCTGACGATCGATGTCCCTGACGTTCGGTGCCACTGACGATCGATGTCACTGACGATCGATGCCCCTGACGATCGATGTCCCTGACGATCGATGCCCCTGACGATCGATGTCCCTGACGATCGATGCACCTGACGATCGATGCCCCTGACGATCGATGTCCCTGACGGTCGATGTCCCTGACGATCGATGCCCCTGACGATCGATGTCCCTGACGATCGGTGTCCCTGACGATCGATGCCCCTGACGATCGATGCCCCTGACGATCGATGCCCCTGACGATCGATGTCCCTGACGATCGGTGTCCCTGACGATCGATGTCCCTGACGATCGGTGTCCCTGACGATGGATGTCCCTGACGATCGATGCGCCTGACGATCGATGTCCCTGACGATCGATGCCCCTGACGATCGATGCCCCTGACGATCGATGCCCCTGACGATCGATGCCCCTGACGATCGATGTCCCTGACGATCGATGTCCCTGACGATCGATGTCCCTGACGATCGATGTCCCTGACGATCGATGTCCCTGACGATCGCTGCCCCTGACGATCGATGCCCCTGACGATCGATGTCCCTGACGATCGATGTCCCTGACGATTGATGCCCCTGACGATCGATGTCCCTGACGATTGATGTCCCTGACGATCGGTGTCCCTGACGATCGATGCCCCTGACGATCGATGTCCCTGACGATCGATGTCCCTAACGATCGATGTCCCTGACGATCGATGTCCCTGACGATCGATGCCCCTGACGATCGATGTCCCTGACGATAGATGTCCCTGACGATCGATGTCCCTGACGATCGATGTCCCTGACGATCGATGCCCCTGACGATCAATACCCCTGACGATCGATGCCCCTGACGATCGATGCCCCTGACGATCGATGCCCCTGACGATCGATGCCCCTGACGATCGATGTCCCTGACGATCAATACCCCTGACGATCGATGCCCCTGACGATCGATGCCCCTGACGATCGATGTCCCTGACGATCGATGTCCCTAACGATCGATGTCCCTGACGATCGATGTCCCTGACGATCGATGCCCCTGACGATCGATGTCCCTGACGATAGATGTCCCTGACGATCGATGTCCCTGACGATCGATGTCCCTGACGATCGATGCCCCTGACGATCGATGTCCCTGACGATCGATGTCCCTGACGATCGGTGCCCCTGACGATCGGTCTCGCTGACGATCGGTCTCGCTGACGATCGGTGTCCCTGACGATCGATGCCCCTGACGATCGATGCCCCTGACGATCGATGTCCCTGACGATCGATGTCCCTGACGATCGATGTCCCTGACGATCGATGTCACTGACGATCGATGCCCCTGACGATCGATGTCCCTGACGATCGATGCCCCTGACGATCGATGTCCCTGACGATCGATGCACCTGACGATCGATGCCCCTGACGATCGATGTCCCTGACGGTCGATGTCCCTGACGATCGATGCCCCTGACGATCGATGCCCCTGACGATCGATGTCCCTGACGATCGGTGTCCCTGACGATCGATGCCCCTGACGATCGATGTCCCTGACGATCGATGCCCCTGACGATCGATGTCCCTGACGATCGGTGTCCCTGACGATCGATGTCCCTGACGATCGGTGTCCCTGACGATGGATGTCCCTGACGATCGATGCGCCTGACGATCGATGTCCCTGACGATCGATGCCCCTGACGATCGATGCCCCTGACGATCGATGCCCCTGACGATCGATGCCCCTGACGATCGATGTCCCTGACGATCGATGTCCCTGACGATCGATGTCCCTGACGATCGATGTCCCTGACGATCGATGTCCCTGACGATCGCTGCCCCTGACGATCGATGCCCCTGACGATCGATGTCCCTGACAATCGGTGTCCCTGACGATCGGTGTCCCTGACGATCGATGTCCCTGACGTTCGATGTCCCTGACGATCGATGTCCCTGACGATCGGTGTCCCTGACGATCGGTGTCCCTGACGATCAATGCCCCTGACGATCGATGTCCCTGACGATTGATGCCCCTGACGATCGATGTCCCTGACGATTGATGTCCCTGACGATCGGTGTCCCTGACGATCGATGCCCCTGACGATCGATGTCCCTGACGATCGATGTCCCTAACGATCGATGTCCCTGACGATCGATGTCCCTGACGATCGATGCCCCTGACGATCGATGTCCCTGACGATAGATGTCCCTGACGATCGATGTCCCTGACGATCGATGTCCCTGACGATCGATGCCCCTGACGATCAATACCCCTGACGATCGATGCCCCTGACGATCGATGCCCCTGACGATCGATGTCCCTGACGATCGGTGCCCCTGACGATCGATGTCCCTGACGATCGATGTCCCTGACGATCGATGCCCCTGACGATCGATGTCCCTGACGATCGATGCCCCTGACGATCGATGTCCCTGACGATCGATGCACCTGACGATCGATGCCCCTGACGATCGATGTCGCTGACGGTCGATGTCCCTGACGATCGATGCCCCTGACGATCGATGTCCCTGACGATCGGTGTCCCTGACGATCGATGCCCCTGACGATCGATGCCCCTGACGATCGATGTCCCTGACGATCGATGTCCCTGACGATCGATGTCCCTGACTATCGATGCCCCTGACGATCGATGTCCCTGACGATCGATGCCCCTGACGATCGATGTCCCTGACGATCGATGCCCCTGACGATCGATATCCCTGACGATAGATGTCCCTGACGATCGATGTCCTGACGATCGATATCCCTGACGATCGATGCCCCTGACGATCGATGTCCCTGACGATCGATGTCCTGACGATCGATACCCCTGACGATCGATGTCCCTGACGATCGATGTCCTGACGATCGATACCCCTGACGATCGATGTCCCTGACGATAGATGTCCCTGACGATAGATGTCCCTGACGATCGATGCCCCTGACGATCGGTGCCCCTGACGATCGATGTCCCTGACGATCGATGTCCCTGACGATCGATGTCCCTGACGATCGTTGTCCCTGACGATCGATGTCCGTGACGATCGATGCCCCTGACGATCGATGTCCCTGACGATCGATGTCCCTGACGATCGGTGCCCCTGACGATCGATGCCCCTGACGATCGATGTCCCTGACGATCGGTGTCCCTGACGATCGATGCCCCTGACGATCGATGTCCCTGACGATCGATGTCCCTGACGATCGATGTCCCTGACGATCGATGTCCCTGACGATCGATGTCCCTGACGATCGATGTCCCTGACGATGGATGCCCCTGACGATCGATGTTCCTGACGATCTATGCCCCTGACGATCGATGTCCCTGACGATCGATGTCCCTGACGATCGGTGTCCCTGACGATCGATGTCCCTGACGATCGATGTCCCTGACGATCGATGTCCCTGACGATCGATGTCCCTGACGATCGATGTCCCTGACGATCGATGTCCCTGACGATCGATGTATCTGACGATTGGTGTCCCTGACGATCGGTGTCCCTGATGATCGATGTCCCTGACGATCGATGCCCCTGACGATCGATGTCCCTGACGATCGATGTCCCTGACGATCGGTGTCCCTGACGATCGGTGTCCCTGACGATCGATGCCCCTGACGATCGATGTCCCTGACGATCGGTGTCCCTGACGATCGGTGTCCCTGACGATCGATGTCCCTGACGATCGATGCCCCTGACGATCGATGTCCCTGACGATCGATTACCTGACGATCGATGTCCCTGACGATCGGTTACCTGACGATCGATGTCCCTGACGATCGATGTCCCTGACGATCGATGTCCCTGACGATCGATGTCCCTGACGATCGATGTCCCTGACGATCGATGCCCCTGACGATCGATGTCCCTGACGATCGATGTCCCTGACGATCGATGTCCCTGACGATCGATGTCCCTGACGATCGATGCCCCTGACAATCGATGTCCCTGACGATCGATGTCCCTGACGATCGATACCCCTGACGATCGGTGCCCCTGACGATCGATGTCCCTGACGGTCGATGTCCCTGACGATCGATGTCCCTGACGATCGATACCCCTGACGATCGGTGCCCCTGACGATCGGTGTCGCTGACGATCGGTGTCCCTGACGATCGATGCCCCTGACGATCGATTACCTGACGATCGATGTCCCTGACGATCGATTACCTGACGATCGATGTCCCTGACGATCGACGTCCCTGACGATCGATGTCCCTGACGATCGATGTCCCTGACGATCGATGTCCCTGACGATCGGTGCGCCTGACGATCGGTCTCGCTGACGATCGGTGTCCCTGACGATCGATGCCCCTGACGATCGATGCCCCTGACGATCGATGTCCCTGACGATCGATGTCCCTGACGATCGATGTCCCTGACGATCGATGTCCCTGACGTTCGGTGCCACTGACGATCGATGTCACTGACGATCGATGCCCCTGACGATCGATGTCCCTGACGATCGATGCCCCTGACGATCGATGTCCCTGACGATCGATGCACCTGACGATCGATGCCCCTGACGATCGATGTCCCTGACGGTCGATGTCCCTGACGATCGATGCCCCTGACGATCGATGTCCCTGACGATCGGTGTCCCTGACGATCGATGCCCCTGACGATCGATGCCCCTGATGATCGATGTCCCTGACGATCGATGCCCCTGACGATCGATGTCCCTGACGATCGGTGTCCCTGACGATCGATGTCCCTGACGATCGGTGTCCCTGACGATGGATGTCCCTGACGATCGATGCGCCTGACGATCGATGTCCCTGACGATCGATGCCCCTGACGATCGATGCCCCTGACGATCGATGCCCCTGACGATCGATGCCCCTGACGATCGATGTCCCTGATGATCGATGTCCCTGATGATCGATGTCCCTGACGATCGATGTCCCTGACGATCGATGTCCCTGACGATCGCTGCCCCTGACGATCGATGCCCCTGACGATCGATGTCCCTGACAATCGGTGTCCCTGACGATCGGTGTCCCTGACGATCGATGTCCCTGACGTTCGATGTCCCTGACGATCGATGTCCCTGACGATCGGTGTCCCTGACGATCGGTGTCCCTGACGATCAATGCCCCTGACGATCGATGCCCCTGACGATCGATGTCCCTGACGATTGATGCCCCTGACGATCGATGTCCCTGACGATTGATGTCCCTGACGATCGGTGTCCCTGACGATCGATGCCCCTGACGATCGATGTCCCTGACGATCGATGTCCCTAACGATCGATGTCCCTGACGATCGATGTCCCTGACGATCGATGTCCCTGACGATCGGTGTCCCTGACGATCGATGTCCCTGACGATGGATGCCCCTGACGATCGATGTTCCTGACGATCTATGCCCCTGACGATCGATGTCCCTGACGATCGATGTCCCTGACGATCGGTGTCCCTGACGATCGATGTCCCTGACGATCGATGTCCCTGACGATCGATGTCCCTGACGATCGATGTCCCTGACGATCGATGTCCCTGACGATCGATGTATCTGACGATCGATGTATCTGACGATCGGTGTCCCTGACGATCGATGTCCCTGATGATCGATGTCCCTGACGATCGATGCCCCTGACGATCGATGTCCCTGACGATCGATGTCCCTGACGATCGGTGTCCCTGACGATCGGTGTCCCTGACGATCGATGCCCCTGACGATCGATGTCCCTGACGATCGGTGTCCCTGACGATCGGTGTCCCTGACGATCGATGTCCCTGACGATCGATGCCCCTGACGATCGATGTCCCTGACGATCGATGTCCCTGACGATCGATGCCCCTGACGATCGGTGTCCCTGACGATCGATGTCCCTGACGATCGATGTCCCTGACGATCGATGTCCCTGACGATCGATGCCCCTGACAATCGATGTCCCTGACGATCGATGTCCCTGACGATCGATACCCCTGACGATCGGTGCCCCTGACGATCGATGTCCCTGACGGTCGATGTCCCTGACGATCGATGTCCCTGACGATCGATACCCCTGACGATCGGTGCCCCTGACGATCGGTGTCGCTGACGATCGGTGTCCCTGACGATCGATGCCCCTGACGATCGATTACCTGACGATCGATGTCCCTGACGATCGATTACCTGACGATCGATGTCCCTGACGATCGATGTCCCTGACGATCGATGTCCCTGACGATCGATGTCCCTGACGATCGGTGCCCCTGACGATCGGTCTCGCTGTCGATCGGTGTCCCTGACGATCGATGCCCCTGACGATCGATGCCCCTGACGATCGATGTCCCTGACGATCGATGTCCCTGACGATCGATGTCCCTGACGATCGATGTCCCTGACGTTCGGTGCCACTGACGATCGATGTCACTGACGATCGATGCCCCTGACGATCGATGTCCCTGACGATCGATGCCCCTGACGATCGATGTCCCTGACGATCGATGCACCTGACGATCGATGCCCCTGACGATCGATGTCCCTGACGGTCGATGCCCCTGACGATCGATGCCCCTGACGATCGATGTCCCTGACGATCGGTGTCCCTGACGATCGATGCCCCTGACGATCGATGCCCCTGACGATCGATGTCCCTGACGATCGATGCCCCTGACGATCGATGTCCCTGACGATCGGTGTCCCTGACGATCGATGTCCCTGACGATCGGTGTCCCTGACGATGGATGTCCCTGACGATCGATGCGCCTGACGATCGATGTCCCTGACGATCGATGCCCCTGACGATCGATGCCCCTGACGATCGATGCCCCTGACGATCGATGCCCCTGACGATCGATGTCCCTGACGATCGATGTCCCTGACGATCGATGTCCCTGACGATCGATGTCCCTGACGATCGATGTCCCTGACGATCGCTGCCCCTGACGATCGATGCCCCTGACGATCGATGTCCCTGACAATCGGTGTCCCTGACGATCGGTGTCCCTGACGATCGATGTCCCTGACGTTCGATGTCCCTGACGATCGATGTCCCTGACGATCGGTGTCCCTGACGATCGGTGTCCCTGACGATCAATGCCCCTGACGATCGATGTCCCTGACGATTGATGCCCCTGACGATCGATGTCCCTGACGATTGATGTCCCTGACGATCGGTGTCCCTGACGATCGATGCCCCTGACGATCGATGTCCCTGACGATCGATGTCCCTAACGATCGATGTCCCTGACGATCGATGTCCCTGACGATCGATGCCCCTGACGATCGATGTCCCTGACGATAGATGTCCCTGACGATCGATGTCCCTGACGATCGATGTCCCTGACGATCGATGCCCCTGACGATCAATACCCCTGACGATCGATGCCCCTGACGATCGATGCCCCTGACGATCGATGTCCCTGACGATCGGTGCCCCTGACGATCGATGTCCCTGACGATCGATGTCCCTGACGATCGATGCCCCTGACGATCGATGTCCCTGACGATCGATGCCCCTGACGATCGATGTCCCTGACGATCGATGCACCTGACGATCGATGCCCCTGACGATCGATGTCGCTGACGGTCGATGTCCCTGACGATCGATGCCCCTGACGATCGATGTCCCTGACGATCGGTGTCCCTGACGATCGATGCCCCTGACGATCGATGCCCCTGACGATCGATGTCCCTGACGATCGATGTCCCTGACGATCGATGTCCCTGACTATCGATGCCCCTGACGATCGATGTCCCTGACGATCGATGCCCCTGACGATCGATGTCCCTGACGATCGATGCCCCTGACGATCGATATCCCTGACGATAGATGTCCCTGACGATCGATGTCCTGACGATCGATATCCCTGACGATCGATGCCCCTGACGATCGATGTCCCTGACGATCGATGTCCTGACGATCGATACCCCTGACGATCGATGTCCCTGACGATCGATGTCCTGACGATCGATACCCCTGACGATCGATGTCCCTGACGATAGATGTCCCTGACGATAGATGTCCCTGACGATCGATGCCCCTGACGATCGGTGCCCCTGACGATCGATGTCCCTGACGATCGATGTCCCTGACGATCGATGTCCCTGACGATCGTTGTCCCTGACGATCGATGTCCGTGACGATCGATGCCCCTGACGATCGATGTCCCTGACGATCGATGTCCCTGACGATCGGTGCCCCTGACGATCGATGCCCCTGACGATCGATGTCCCTGACGATCGGTGTCCCTGACGATCGATGCCCCTGACGATCGATGTCCCTGACGATCGATGTCCCTGACGATCGATGTCCCTGACGATCGATGTCCCTGACGATCGATGTCCCTGACGATCGATGTCCCTGACGATCGATGTCCCTGACGATGGATGCCCCTGACGATCGATGTTCCTGACGATCTATGCCCCTGACGATCGATGTCCCTGACGATCGATGTCCCTGACGATCGGTGTCCCTGACGATCGATGTCCCTGACGATCGATGTCCCTGACGATCGATGTCCCTGACGATCGATGTCCCTGACGATCGATGTCCCTGACGATCGATGTATCTGACGATTGGTGTCCCTGACGATCGGTGTCCCTGATGATCGATGTCCCTGACGATCGATGCCCCTGACGATCGATGTCCCTGACGATCGATGTCCCTGACGATCGGTGTCCCTGACGATCGGTGTCCCTGACGATCGATGCCCCTGACGATCGATGTCCCTGACGATCGGTGTCCCTGACGATCGGTGTCCCTGACGATCGATGTCCCTGACGATCGATGCCCCTGACGATCGATGTCCCTGACGATCGATTACCTGACGATCGATGTCCCTGACGATCGGTTACCTGACGATCGATGTCCCTGACGATCGATGTCCCTGACGATCGATGTCCCTGACGATCGATGTCCCTGACGATCGATGTCCCTGACGATCGATGCCCCTGACGATCGATGTCCCTGACGATCGATGTCCCTGACGATCGATGTCCCTGACGATCGATGTCCCTGACGATCGATGCCCCTGACAATCGATGTCCCTGACGATCGATGTCCCTGACGATCGATACCCCTGACGATCGGTGCCCCTGACGATCGATGTCCCTGACGGTCGATGTCCCTGACGATCGATGTCCCTGACGATCGATACCCCTGACGATCGGTGCCCCTGACGATCGGTGTCGCTGACGATCGGTGTCCCTGACGATCGATGCCCCTGACGATCGATTACCTGACGATCGATGTCCCTGACGATCGATTACCTGACGATCGATGTCCCTGACGATCGACGTCCCTGACGATCGATGTCCCTGACGATCGATGTCCCTGACGATCGATGTCCCTGACGATCGGTGCGCCTGACGTTCGGTCTCGCTGACGATCGGTGTCCCTGACGATCGATGCCCCTGACGATCGATGCCCCTGACGATCGATGTCCCTGACGATCGATGTCCCTGACGATCGATGTCCCTGACGATCGATGTCCCTGACGTTCGGTGCCACTGACGATCGATGTCACTGACGATCGATGCCCCTGACGATCGATGTCCCTGACGATCGATGCCCCTGACGATCGATGTCCCTGACGATCGATGCACCTGACGATCGATGCCCCTGACGATCGATGTCCCTGACGGTCGATGTCCCTGACGATCGATGCCCCTGACGATCGATGTCCCTGACGATCGGTGTCCCTGACGATCGATGCCCCTGACGATCGATGCCCCTGATGATCGATGTCCCTGACGATCGATGCCCCTGACGATCGATGTCCCTGACGATCGGTGTCCCTGACGATCGATGTCCCTGACGATCGGTGTCCCTGACGATGGATGTCCCTGACGATCGATGCGCCTGACGATCGATGTCCCTGACGATCGATGCCCCTGACGATCGATGCCCCTGACGATCGATGCCCCTGACGATCGATGCCCCTGACGATCGATGTCCCTGATGATCGATGTCCCTGACGATCGATGTCCCTGACGATCGATGTCCCTGACGATCGATGTCCCTGACGATCGCTGCCCCTGACGATCGATGCCCCTGACGATCGATGTCCCTGACAATCGGTGTCCCTGACGATCGGTGTCCCTGACGATCGATGTCCCTGACGTTCGATGTCCCTGACGATCGATGTCCCTGACGATCGGTGTCCCTGACGATCGGTGTCCCTGACGATCAATGCCCCTGACGATCGATGCCCCTGACGATCGATGTCCCTGACGATTGATGCCCCTGACGATCGATGTCCCTGACGATTGATGTCCCTGACGATCGGTGTCCCTGACGATCGATGCCCCTGACGATCGATGTCCCTGACGATCGATGTCCCTAACGATCGATGTCCCTGACGATCGATGTCCCTGACGATCGATGTCCCTGACGATCGGTGTCCCTGACGATCGATGTCCCTGACGATGGATGCCCCTGACGATCGATGTTCCTGACGATCTATGCCCCTGACGATCGATGTCCCTGACGATCGATGTCCCTGACGATCGGTGTCCCTGACGATCGATGTCCCTGACGATCGATGTCCCTGACGATCGATGTCCCTGACGATCGATGTCCCTGACGATCGATGTCCCTGACGATCGATGTATCTGACGATCGATGTATCTGACGATCGGTGTCCCTGACGATCGATGTCCCTGATGATCGATGTCCCTGACGATCGATGCCCCTGACGATCGATGTCCCTGACGATCGATGTCCCTGACGATCGGTGTCCCTGACGATCGGTGTCCCTGACGATCGATGCCCCTGACGATCGATGTCCCTGACGATCGGTGTCCCTGACGATCGGTGTCCCTGACGATCGATGTCCCTGACGATCGATGCCCCTGACGATCGATGTCCCTGACGATCGATGTCCCTGACGATCGATGCCCCTGACGATCGGTGTCCCTGACGATCGATGTCCCTGACGATCGATGTCCCTGACGATCGATGTCCCTGACGATCGATGCCCCTGACAATCGATGTCCCTGACGATCGATGTCCCTGACGATCGATACCCCTGACGATCGGTGCCCCTGACGATCGATGTCCCTGACGGTCGATGTCCCTGACGATCGATGTCCCTGACGATCGATACCCCTGACGATCGGTGCCCCTGACGATCGGTGTCGCTGACGATCGGTGTCCCTGACGATCGATGCCCCTGACGATCGATTACCTGACGATCGATGTCCCTGACGATCGATTACCTGACGATCGATGTCCCTGACGATCGATGTCCCTGACGATCGATGTCCCTGACGATCGATGTCCCTGACGATCGGTGCCCCTGACGATCGGTCTCGCTGACGATCGGTGTCCCTGACGATCGATGCCCCTGACGATCGATGCCCCTGACGATCGATGTCCCTGACGATCGATGTCCCTGACGATCGATGTCCCTGACGATCGATGTCCCTGACGTTCGGTGCCACTGACGATCGATGTCACTGACGATCGATGCCCCTGACGATCGATGTCCCTGACGATCGATGCCCCTGACGATCGATGTCCCTGACGATCGATGCACCTGACGATCGATGCCCCTGACGATCGATGTCCCTGACGGTCGATGTCCCTGACGATCGATGCCCCTGACGATCGATGTCCCTGACGATCGGTGTCCCTGACGATCGATGCCCCTGACGATCGATGCCCCTGACGATCGATGTCCCTGACGATCGATGCCCCTGACGATCGATGTCCCTGACGATCGGTGTCCCTGACGATCGATGTCCCTGACGATCGGTGTCCCTGACGATGGATGTCCCTGACGATCGATGCGCCTGACGATCGATGTCCCTGACGATCGATGCCCCTGACGATCGATGCCCCTGACGATCGATGCCCCTGACGATCGATGCCCCTGACGATCGATGTCCCTGACGATCGATGTCCCTGACGATCGATGTCCCTGACGATCGATGTCCCTGACGATCGATGTCCCTGACGATCGCTGCCCCTGACGATCGATGCCCCTGACGATCGATGTCCCTGACGATCGATGTCCCTGACGATTGATGCCCCTGACGATCGATGTCCCTGACGATTGATGTCCCTGACGATCGGTGTCCCTGACGATCGATGCCCCTGACGATCGATGTCCCTGACGATCGATGTCCCTAACGATCGATGTCCCTGACGATCGATGTCCCTGACGATCGATGCCCCTGACGATCGATGTCCCTGACGATAGATGTCCCTGACGATCGATGTCCCTGACGATCGATGTCCCTGACGATCGATGCCCCTGACGATCAATACCCCTGACGATCGATGCCCCTGACGATCGATGCCCCTGACGATCGATGCCCCTGACGATCGATGCCCCTGACGATCGATGTCCCTGACGATCAATACCCCTGACGATCGATGCCCCTGACGATCGATGCCCCTGACGATCGATGTCCCTGACGATCGATGTCCCTAACGATCGATGTCCCTGACGATCGATGTCCCTGACGATCGATGCCCCTGACGATCGATGTCCCTGACGATAGATGTCCCTGACGATCGATGTCCCTGACGATCGATGTCCCTGACGATCGATGCCCCTGACGATCAATACCCCTGACGATCGATGCCCCTGACGATCGATGCCCCTGACGATCGATGTCCCTGACGATCGGTGTCCCTGACGATCGATGTCCCTGACGATCGATGCCCCTGACGATCGATGTCCCTGATGATCGGTGTCCCTGACGATCGATGTCCCTGACGATCGGTGTCCCTGACGATCGGTGTCCCTGACGATCGATGTCCCTGACGATCGATGTCCCTGACGATCGATGTCCCTGACGATCGATGTCCCTGACGATCGATGTCCCTGACGATCGATGCCCCTGACGATCGATGTCCCTGACGATCGATGCCCCTGACGATCGATGTCCCTGACGATCGATGCACCTGACGATCGATGCCCCTGACGATCGATGTCGCTGACGGTCGATGTCCCTGACGATCGATGCCCCTGACGATCGATGTCCCTGACGATCGGTGTCCCTGACGATCGATGCCCCTGACGATCGATGTCCCTGACGATCGGTGCCCCTGACGATCGGTCTCGCTGACGATCGGTGTCCCTGACGATCGATGCCCCTGACGATCGATGCCCCTGACGATCGATGCCCCTGACGATCGATGTCCCTGACGATCGATGTCCCTGACGATCGATGTCCCTGATGTTCGGTGCCACTGACGATCGATGTCACTGACGATCGATGCCCCTGACGATCGATGCCCCTGACGATCGATGTCCCTGACGATCGATGCACCTGACGATCGATGCCCCTGACGATCGATGTCCCTGACGGTCGATGTCCCTGACGATCGATGCCCCTGACGATCGATGTCCCTGACGATCGGTGTCCCTGACGATCGATGCCCCTGACGATCGATGCCCCTGACGATCGATGTCCCTGACGATCGATGCCCCTGACGATCGATGTCCCTGACGATCGGTGTCCCTGACGATCGATGTCCCTGACGATCGGTGTCCCTGACGATGGATGTCCCTGACGATCGATGCGCCTGACGATCGATGTCCCTGACGATCGATGCCCCTGACGATCGATGCCCCTGACGATCGATGCCCCTGACGATCGGTGTCCCTGACGATCGATGCCCCTGACGATCGATGCCCCTGACGATCGATGTCCCTGACGATCGATGCCCCTGACGATCGATGTCCCTGACGATCGGTGTCCCTGACGATCGATGTCCCTGACGATCGGTGTCCCTGACGATGGATGTCCCTGACGATCGATGCGCCTGACGATCAATGTCCCTGACGATCGATGCCCCTGACGATCGATGCCCCTGACGATCGATGCCCCTGACGATCGATGCCCCTGACGATCGATGTCCCTGACGATCGATGTCCCTGACGATCGATGTCCCTGACGATCGATGTCCCTGACGATCGATGTCCCTGACGATCGCTGCCCCTGACGATCGATGCCCCTGACGATCGATGTCCCTGACAATCGGTGTCCCTGACGATCGGTGTCCCTGACGATCGGTGTCCCTGACGATCGATGTCCCTGACGATCGATGCCCCTGACGATCGATGTCCCTGACGATCGATGTCCCTGACGTTCGATGTCCCTGACGATCGATGTCCCTGACGATCGGTGTCCCTGACGATCGGTGTCCCTGACGATCGATGTCCCTGACGATCGATGTCCCTGACGATCGATGTCCCTGACGATCGATGTCCCTGACGATCGCTGCCCCTGACGATCGATGCCCCTGACGATCGATGTCCCTGACAATCGGTGTCCCTGACGATCGGTGTCCCTGACGATCGATGTCCCTGACGTTCGATGTCCCTGACGATCGATGTCCCTGACGATCGGTGTCCCTGACGATCGGTGTCCCTGACGATCAATGCCCCTGACGATCGATGTCCCTGACGATTGATGCCCCTGACGATCGATGTCCCTGACGATTGATGTCCCTGACGATCGGTGTCCCTGACGATCGATGCCCCTGACGATCGATGTCCCTGACGATCGATGTCCCTAACGATCGATGTCCCTGACGATCGATGTCCCTGACGATCGATGCCCCTGACGATCGATGTCCCTGACGATAGATGTCCCTGACGATCGATGTCCCTGACGATCGATGTCCCTGACGATCGATGCCCCTGACGATCAATACCCCTGACGATCGATGCCCCTGACGATCGATGCCCCTGACGATCGATGTCCCTGACGATCGGTTACCTGACGATCGATGTCCCTGACGATCGATGTCCCTGACGATCGATGTCCCTGACGATCGATGTCCCTGACGATCGATGTCCCTGACGATCGATGCCCCTGACGATCGATGTCCCTGACGATCGATGTCCCTGACGATCGATGTCCCTGACGATCGATGTCCCTGACGATCGATGCCCCTGACAATCGATGTCCCTGACGATCGATGTCCCTGACGATCGATACCCCTGACGATCGGTGCCCCTGACGATCGATGTCCCTGACGGTCGATGTCCCTGACGATCGATGTCCCTGACGATCGATACCCCTGACGATCGGTGCCCCTGACGATCGGTGTCGCTGACGATCGGTGTCCCTGACGATCGATGCCCCTGACGATCGATTACCTGACGATCGATGTCCCTGACGATCGATTACCTGACGATCGATGTCCCTGACGATCGACGTCCCTGACGATCGATGTCCCTGACGATCGATGTCCCTGACGATCGATGTCCCTGACGATCGGTGCGCCTGACGTTCGGTCTCGCTGACGATCGGTGTCCCTGACGATCGATGCCCCTGACGATCGATGCCCCTGACGATCGATGTCCCTGACGATCGATGTCCCTGACGATCGATGTCCCTGACGATCGATGTCCCTGACGTTCGGTGCCACTGACGATCGATGTCACTGACGATCGATGCCCCTGACGATCGATGTCCCTGACGATCGATGCCCCTGACGATCGATGTCCCTGACGATCGATGCACCTGACGATCGATGCCCCTGACGATCGATGTCCCTGACGGTCGATGTCCCTGACGATCGATGCCCCTGACGATCGATGTCCCTGACGATCGGTGTCCCTGACGATCGATGCCCCTGACGATCGATGCCCCTGATGATCGATGTCCCTGACGATCGATGCCCCTGACGATCGATGTCCCTGACGATCGGTGTCCCTGACGATCGATGTCCCTGACGATCGGTGTCCCTGACGATGGATGTCCCTGACGATCGATGCGCCTGACGATCGATGTCCCTGACGATCGATGCCCCTGACGATCGATGCCCCTGACGATCGATGCCCCTGACGATCGATGCCCCTGACGATCGATGTCCCTGATGATCGATGTCCCTGACGATCGATGTCCCTGACGATCGATGTCCCTGACGATCGATGTCCCTGACGATCGCTGCCCCTGACGATCGATGCCCCTGACGATCGATGTCCCTGACAATCGGTGTCCCTGACGATCGGTGTCCCTGACGATCGATGTCCCTGACGTTCGATGTCCCTGACGATCGATGTCCCTGACGATCGGTGTCCCTGACGATCGGTGTCCCTGACGATCAATGCCCCTGACGATCGATGCCCCTGACGATCGATGTCCCTGACGATTGATGCCCCTGACGATCGATGTCCCTGACGATTGATGTCCCTGACGATCGGTGTCCCTGACGATCGATGCCCCTGACGATCGATGTCCCTGACGATCGATGTCCCTAACGATCGATGTCCCTGACGATCGATGTCCCTGACGATCGATGTCCCTGACGATCGGTGTCCCTGACGATCGATGTCCCTGACGATGGATGCCCCTGACGATCGATGTTCCTGACGATCTATGCCCCTGACGATCGATGTCCCTGACGATCGATGTCCCTGACGATCGGTGTCCCTGACGATCGATGTCCCTGACGATCGATGTCCCTGACGATCGATGTCCCTGACGATCGATGTCCCTGACGATCGATGTCCCTGACGATCGATGTATCTGACGATCGATGTATCTGACGATCGGTGTCCCTGACGATCGATGTCCCTGATGATCGATGTCCCTGACGATCGATGCCCCTGACGATCGATGTCCCTGACGATCGATGTCCCTGACGATCGGTGTCCCTGACGATCGGTGTCCCTGACGATCGATGCCCCTGACGATCGATGTCCCTGACGATCGGTGTCCCTGACGATCGGTGTCCCTGACGATCGATGTCCCTGACGATCGATGCCCCTGACGATCGATGTCCCTGACGATCGATGTCCCTGACGATCGATGCCCCTGACGATCGGTGTCCCTGACGATCGATGTCCCTGACGATCGATGTCCCTGACGATCGATGTCCCTGACGATCGATGCCCCTGACAATCGATGTCCCTGACGATCGATGTCCCTGACGATCGATACCCCTGACGATCGGTGCCCCTGACGATCGATGTCCCTGACGGTCGATGTCCCTGACGATCGATGTCCCTGACGATCGATACCCCTGACGATCGGTGCCCCTGACGATCGGTGTCGCTGACGATCGGTGTCCCTGACGATCGATGCCCCTGACGATCGATTACCTGACGATCGATGTCCCTGACGATCGATTACCTGACGATCGATGTCCCTGACGATCGATGTCCCTGACGATCGATGTCCCTGACGATCGATGTCCCTGACGATCGGTGCCCCTGACGATCGGTCTCGCTGACGATCGGTGTCCCTGACGATCGATGCCCCTGACGATCGATGCCCCTGACGATCGATGTCCCTGACGATCGATGTCCCTGACGATCGATGTCCCTGACGATCGATGTCCCTGACGTTCGGTGCCACTGACGATCGATGTCACTGACGATCGATGCCCCTGACGATCGATGTCCCTGACGATCGATGCCCCTGACGATCGATGTCCCTGACGATCGATGCACCTGACGATCGATGCCCCTGACGATCGATGTCCCTGACGGTCGATGTCCCTGACGATCGATGCCCCTGACGATCGATGTCCCTGACGATCGGTGTCCCTGACGATCGATGCCCCTGACGATCGATGCCCCTGACGATCGATGTCCCTGACGATCGATGCCCCTGACGATCGATGTCCCTGACGATCGGTGTCCCTGACGATCGATGTCCCTGACGATCGGTGTCCCTGACGATGGATGTCCCTGACGATCGATGCGCCTGACGATCGATGTCCCTGACGATCGATGCCCCTGACGATCGATGCCCCTGACGATCGATGCCCCTGACGATCGATGCCCCTGACGATCGATGTCCCTGACGATCGATGTCCCTGACGATCGATGTCCCTGACGATCGATGTCCCTGACGATCGATGTCCCTGACGATCGCTGCCCCTGACGATCGATGCCCCTGACGATCGATGTCCCTGACGATCGATGTCCCTGACGATTGATGCCCCTGACGATCGATGTCCCTGACGATTGATGTCCCTGACGATCGGTGTCCCTGACGATCGATGCCCCTGACGATCGATGTCCCTGACGATCGATGTCCCTAACGATCGATGTCCCTGACGATCGATGTCCCTGACGATCGATGCCCCTGACGATCGATGTCCCTGACGATAGATGTCCCTGACGATCGATGTCCCTGACGATCGATGTCCCTGACGATCGATGCCCCTGACGATCAATACCCCTGACGATCGATGCCCCTGACGATCGATGCCCCTGACGATCGATGCCCCTGACGATCGATGCCCCTGACGATCGATGTCCCTGACGATCAATACCCCTGACGATCGATGCCCCTGACGATCGATGCCCCTGACGATCGATGTCCCTGACGATCGATGTCCCTAACGATCGATGTCCCTGACGATCGATGTCCCTGACGATCGATGCCCCTGACGATCGATGTCCCTGACGATAGATGTCCCTGACGATCGATGTCCCTGACGATCGATGTCCCTGACGATCGATGCCCCTGACGATCAATACCCCTGACGATCGATGCCCCTGACGATCGATGCCCCTGACGATCGATGTCCCTGACGATCGGTGTCCCTGACGATCGATGTCCCTGACGATCGATGCCCCTGACGATCGATGTCCCTGATGATCGGTGTCCCTGACGATCGATGTCCCTGACGATCGGTGTCCCTGACGATCGGTGTCCCTGACGATCGATGTCCCTGACGATCGATGTCCCTGACGATCGATGTCCCTGACGATCGATGTCCCTGACGATCGATGTCCCTGACGATCGATGCCCCTGACGATCGATGTCCCTGACGATCGATGCCCCTGACGATCGATGTCCCTGACGATCGATGCACCTGACGATCGATGCCCCTGACGATCGATGTCGCTGACGGTCGATGTCCCTGACGATCGATGCCCCTGACGATCGATGTCCCTGACGATCGGTGTCCCTGACGATCGATGCCCCTGACGATCGATGTCCCTGACGATCGGTGCCCCTGACGATCGGTCTCGCTGACGATCGGTGTCCCTGACGATCGATGCCCCTGACGATCGATGCCCCTGACGATCGATGCCCCTGACGATCGATGTCCCTGACGATCGATGTCCCTGACGATCGATGTCCCTGATGTTCGGTGCCACTGACGATCGATGTCACTGACGATCGATGCCCCTGACGATCGATGCCCCTGACGATCGATGTCCCTGACGATCGATGCACCTGACGATCGATGCCCCTGACGATCGATGTCCCTGACGGTCGATGTCCCTGACGATCGATGCCCCTGACGATCGATGTCCCTGACGATCGGTGTCCCTGACGATCGATGCCCCTGACGATCGATGCCCCTGACGATCGATGTCCCTGACGATCGATGCCCCTGACGATCGATGTCCCTGACGATCGGTGTCCCTGACGATCGATGTCCCTGACGATCGGTGTCCCTGACGATGGATGTCCCTGACGATCGATGCGCCTGACGATCGATGTCCCTGACGATCGATGCCCCTGACGATCGATGCCCCTGACGATCGATGCCCCTGACGATCGGTGTCCCTGACGATCGATGCCCCTGACGATCGATGCCCCTGACGATCGATGTCCCTGACGATCGATGCCCCTGACGATCGATGTCCCTGACGATCGGTGTCCCTGACGATCGATGTCCCTGACGATCGGTGTCCCTGACGATGGATGTCCCTGACGATCGATGCGCCTGACGATCAATGTCCCTGACGATCGATGCCCCTGACGATCGATGCCCCTGACGATCGATGCCCCTGACGATCGATGCCCCTGACGATCGATGTCCCTGACGATCGATGTCCCTGACGATCGATGTCCCTGACGATCGATGTCCCTGACGATCGATGTCCCTGACGATCGCTGCCCCTGACGATCGATGCCCCTGACGATCGATGTCCCTGACAATCGGTGTCCCTGACGATCGGTGTCCCTGACGATCGGTGTCCCTGACGATCGATGTCCCTGACGATCGATGCCCCTGACGATCGATGTCCCTGACGATCGATGTCCCTGACGTTCGATGTCCCTGACGATCGATGTCCCTGACGATCGGTGTCCCTGACGATCGGTGTCCCTGACGATCGATGTCCCTGACGATCGATGTCCCTGACGATCGATGTCCCTGACGATCGATGTCCCTGACGATCGCTGCCCCTGACGATCGATGCCCCTGACGATCGATGTCCCTGACAATCGGTGTCCCTGACGATCGGTGTCCCTGACGATCGATGTCCCTGACGTTCGATGTCCCTGACGATCGATGTCCCTGACGATCGGTGTCCCTGACGATCGGTGTCCCTGACGATCAAT
This sequence comes from Pristiophorus japonicus, assembly GCF_044704955.1. Taxonomy (NCBI): domain Eukaryota; kingdom Metazoa; phylum Chordata; class Chondrichthyes; family Pristiophoridae; genus Pristiophorus; species Pristiophorus japonicus. Next base: position 4,364,102 of record NC_092011.1, read on the forward strand.
GCCCCTGACGATCGATGTCCCTGACGATTGATGCCCCTGACGATCGATGTCCCTGACGATTGATGTCCCTGACGATCGGTGTCCCTGACGATCGATGCCCCTGACGATCGATGTCCCTGACGATCGATGTCCCTAACGATCGATGTCCCTGACGATCGATGTCCCTGACGATCGATGCCCCTGACGATCGATGTCCCTGACGATAGATGTCCCTGACGATCGATGTCCCTGACGATCGATGTCCCTGACGATCGATGCCCCTGACGATCAATACCCCTGACGATCGATGCCCCTGACGATCGATGCCCCTGACGATCGATGTCCCTGACGATCGGTGCCCCTGACGATCGATGTCCCTGACGATCGATGTCCCTGACGATCGATGCCCCTGACGATCGATGTCCCTGACGATCGATGCCCCTGACGATCGATGTCCCTGACGATCGATGCACCTGACGATCGATGCCCCTGACGATCGATGTCGCTGACGGTCGATGTCCCTGACGATCGATGCCCCTGACGATCGATGTCCCTGACGATCGGTGTCCCTGACGATCGATGCCCCTGACGATCGATGCCCCTGACGATCGATGTCCCTGACGATCGATGTCCCTGACGATCGATGTCCCTGACTATCGATGCCCCTGACGATCGATGTCCCTGACGATCGATGCCCCTGACGATCGATGTCCCTGACGATCGATGCCCCTGACGATCGATATCCCTGACGATAGATGTCCCTGACGATCGATGTCCTGACGATCGATATCCCTGACGATCGATGCCCCTGACGATCGATGTCCCTGACGATCGATGTCCTGACGATCGATACCCCTGACGATCGATGTCCCTGACGATCGATGTCCTGACGATCGATACCCCTGACGATCGATGTCCCTGACGATAGATGTCCCTGACGATAGATGTCCCTGACGATCGATGCCCCTGACGATCGGTGCCCCTGACGATCGATGTCCCTGACGATCGATGTCCCTGACGATCGATGTCCCTGACGATCGTTGTCCCTGACGATCGATGTCCGTGACGATCGATGCCCCTGACGATCGATGTCCCTGACGATCGATGTCCCTGACGATCGGTGCCCCTGACGATCGATGCCCCTGACGATCGATGTCCCTGACGATCGGTGTCCCTGACGATCGATGCCCCTGACGATCGATGTCCCTGACGATCGATGTCCCTGACGATCGATGTCCCTGACGATCGATGTCCCTGACGATCGATGTCCCTGACGATCGATGTCCCTGACGATCGGTGTCCCTGACGATCGATGTCCCTGACGATGGATGCCCCTGACGATCGATGTTCCTGACGATCTATGCCCCTGACGATCGATGTCCCTGACGATCGATGTCCCTGACGATCGGTGTCCCTGACGATCGATGTCCCTGACGATCGATGTCCCTGACGATCGATGTCCCTGACGATCGATGTCCCTGACGATCGATGTCCCTGACGATCGATGTCCCTGACGATCGATGTATCTGACGATTGGTGTCCCTGACGATCGGTGTCCCTGATGATCGATGTCCCTGACGATCGATGCCCCTGACGATCGATGTCCCTGACGATCGATGTCCCTGACGATCGGTGTCCCTGACGATCGGTGTCCCTGACGATCGATGCCCCTGACGATCGATGTCTCTGACGATCGGTGTCCCTGACGATCGGTGTCCCTGACGATCGATGTCCCTGACGATCGATGCCCCTGACGATCGATGTCCCTGACGATCGATTACCTGACGATCGATGTCCCTGACGATCGGTTACCTGACGATCGATGTCCCTGACGATCGATGTCCCTGACGATCGATGTCCCTGACGATCGATGTCCCTGACGATCGATGTCCCTGACGATCGATGCCCCTGACGATCGATGTCCCTGACGATCGATGTCCCTGACGATCGATGTCCCTGACGATCGATGTCCCTGACGATCGATGCCCCTGACAATCGATGTCCCTGACGATCGATGTCCCTGACGATCGATACCCCTGACGATCGGTGCCCCTGACGATCGATGTCCCTGACGGTCGATGTCCCTGACGATCGATGTCCCTGACGATCGATACCCCTGACGATCGGTGTCGCTGACGATCGGTGTCCCTGACGATCGATGCCCCTGACGATCGATTACCTGACGATCGATGTCCCTGACGATCGATTACCTGACGATCGATGTCCCTGACGATCGATGTCCCTGACGATCGATGTCCCTGACGATCGATGTCCCTGACGATCGATGTCCCTGACGATCGGTGCGCCTGACGATCGGTCTCGCTGACGATCGGTGTCCCTGACGATCGATGCCCCTGACGATCGATGCCCCTGACGATCGATGTCCCTGACGATCGATGTCCCTGACGATCGATGTCCCTGACGATCGATGTCCCTGACGTTCGGTGCCACTGACGATCGATGTCACTGACGATCGATGCCCCTGACGATCGATGTCCCTGACGATCGATGCCCCTGACGATCGATGTCCCTGACGATCGATGCACCTGACGATCGATGCCCCTGACGATCGATGTCCCTGACGGTCGATGTCCCTGACTATCGATGCCCCTGACGATCGATGTCCCTGACGATCGGTGTCCCTGACGATCGATGCCCCTGACGATCGATGCCCCTGATGATCGATGTCCCTGACGATCGATGCCCCTGACGATCGATGTCCCTGACGATCGGTGTCCCTGACGATCGATGTCCCTGACGATCGGTGTCCCTGACGATGGATGTCCCTGACGATCGATGCGCCTGACGATCGATGTCCCTGACGATCGATGCCCCTGACGATCGATGCCCCTGACGATCGATGCCCCTGACGATCGATGCCCCTGACGATCGATGTCCCTGATGATCGATGTCCCTGACGATCGATGTCCCTGACGATCGATGTCCCTGACGATCGATGTCCCTGACGATCGCTGCCCCTGACGATCGATGCCCCTGACGATCGATGTCCCTGACAATCGGTGTCCCTGACGATCGGTGTCCCTGACGATCGATGTCCCTGACGTTCGATGTCCCTGACGATCGATGTCCCTGACGATCGGTGTCCCTGACGATCGGTGTCCCTGACGATCAATGCCCCTGACGATCGATGCCCCTGACGATCGATGTCCCTGACGATTGATGCCCCTGACGATCGATGTCCCTGACGATTGATGTCCCTGACGATCGGTGTCCCTGACGATCGATGCCCCTGACGATCGATGTCCCTGACGATCGATGTCCCTAACGATCGATGTCCCTGACGATCGATGTCCCTGACGATCGATGTCCCTGACGATCGGTGTCCCTGACGATCGATGTCCCTGACGATGGATGCCCCTGACGATCGATGTTCCTGACGATCTATGCCCCTGACGATCGATGTCCCTGACGATCGATGTCCCTGACGATCGGTGTCCCTGACGATCGATGTCCCTGACGATCGATGTCCCTGACGATCGATGTCCCTGACGATCGATGTCCCTGACGATCGATGTCCCTGACGATCGATGTCCCTGACGATCGATGTATCTGACGATCGGTGTCCCTGACGATCGGTGTCCCTGATGATCGATGTCCCTGACGAACGATGCCCCTGACGATCGATGTCCCTGACGATCGATGTCCCTGACGATCGGTGTCCCTGACGATCGGTGTCCCTGACGATCGATGCCCCTGACGATCGATGTCCCTGACGATCGGTGTCCCTGACGATCGGTGTCCCTGACGATCGATGTCCCTGACGATCGATGCCCCTGACGATCGATGTCCCTGACGATCGATGTCCCTGACGATCGATGCCCCTGACGATCGGTGTCCCTGACGATCGATGTCCCTGACGATCGATGTCCCTGACGATCGATGTCCCTGACGATCGATGCCCCTGACAATCGATGTCCCTGACGATCGATGTCCCTGACGATCGATACCCCTGACGATCGGTGCCCCTGACGATCGATGTCCCTGACGGTCGATGTCCCTGACGATCGATGTCCCTGACGATCGATACCCCTGACGATCGGTGCCCCTGACGATCGGTGTCGCTGACGATCGGTGTCCCTGACGATCGATGCCCCTGACGATCGATTACCTGACGATCGATGTCCCTGACGATCGATTACCTGACGATCGATGTCCCTGACGATCGATGTCCCTGACGATCGATGTCCCTGACGATCGATGTCCCTGACGATCGGTGCCCCTGACGATCGGTCTCGCTGACGATCGGTGTCCCTGACGATCGATGCCCCTGACGATCGATGCCCCTGACGATCGATGTCCCTGACGATCGATGTCCCTGACGATCGATGTCCCTGACGATCGATGTCCCTGACGTTCGGTGCCACTGACGATCGATGTCACTGACGATCGATGCCCCTGACGATCGATGTCCCTGACGATCGATGCCCCTGACGATCGATGTCCCTGACGATCGATGCACCTGACGATCGATGCGCCTGACGATCGATGTCCCTGACGGTCGATGTCCCTGACGATCGATGCCCCTGACGATCGATGTCCCTGACGATCGGTGTCCCTGACGATCGATGCCCCTGACGATCGATGCCCCTGACGATCGATGTCCCTGACGATCGATGCCCCTGACGATCGATGTCCCTGACGATCGGTGTCCCTGACGATCGATGTCCCTGACGATCGGTGTCCCTGACGATGGATGTCCCTGACGATCGATGCGCCTGACGATCGATGTCCCTGACGATCGATGCCCCTGACGATCGATGCCCCTGACGATCGATGCCCCTGACGATCGATGCCCCTGACGATCGATGTCCCTGACGATCGATGTCCCTGACGATCGATGTCCCTGACGATCGATGTCCCTGACGATCGATGTCCCTGACGATCGCTGCCCCTGACGATCGATGCCCCTGACGATCGATGTCCCTGACGATCGATGTCCCTGACGATTGATGCCCCTGACGATCGATGTCCCTGACGATTGATGTCCCTGACGATCGGTGTCCCTGACGATCGATGCCCCTGACGATCGATGTCCCTGACGATCGATGTCCCTGACGATCGATGTCCCTGACGATCGATGTCCCTGACGATCGATGCCCCTGACGATCGATGTCCCTGACGATAGATGTCCCTGACGATCGATGTCCCTGACGATCGATGTCCCTGACGATCGATGCCCCTGACGATCAATACCCCTGACGATCGATGCCCCTGACGATCGATGCCCCTGACGATCGATGTCCCTGACGATCGGTGCCCCTGACGATCGATGTCCCTGACGATCGATGTCCCTGACGATCGATGCCCCTGACGATCGATGTCCCTGACGATCGATGCCCCTGACGATCGATGTCCCTGACGATAGATGCACCTGACGATCGATGCCCCTGACGATCGATGTCGCTGACGGTCGATGTCCCTGACGATCGATGCCCCTGACGATCGATGTCCCTGACGATCGGTGTCCCTGACGATCGATGCCCCTGACGATCGATGCCCCTGACGATCGATGTCCCTGACGATCGATGTCCCTGACGATCGATGTCCCTGACTATCGATGCCCCTGACGATCGATGTCCCTGACGATCGATGCCCCTGACGATCGATGTCCCTGACGATCGATGCCCCTGACGATCGATATCCCTGACGATAGATGTCCCTGACGATCGATGTCCTGACGATCGATACCCCTGACGATCGATGCCCCTGACGATCGATGTCCCTGACGATCGATGTCCTGACGATCGATACCCCTGACGATCGATGTCCCTGACGATCGATGTCCTGACGATCGATACCCCTGACGATCGATGTCCCTGACGATAGATGTCCCTGACGATAGATGTCCCTGACGATCGATGCCCCTGACGATCGGTGCCCCTGACGATCGATGTCCCTGACGATCGATGTCCCTGACGATCGATGTCCCTGACGATCGTTGTCCCTGACGATCGATGTCCGTGACGATCGATGCCCCTGACGATCGATGTCCCTGACGATCGATGTCCCTGACGATCGGTGCCCCTGACGATCGATGCCCCTGACGATCGATGTCCCTGACGATCGGTGTCCCTGACGATCGATGCCCCTGACGATCGATGTCCCTGACGATCGATGTCCCTGACGATCGATGTCCCTGACGATCGATGTCCCTGACGATCGATGTCCCTGACGATCGGTGTCCCTGACGATCGATGTCCCTGACGATGGATGCCCCTGACGATCGATGTTCCTGACGATCTATGCCCCTGACGATCGATGTCCCTGACGATCGATGTCCCTGACGATCGGTGTCCCTGACGATCGATGTCCCTGACGATCGATGTCCCTGACGATCGATGTCCCTGACGATCGATGTCCCTGACGATCGATGTCCCTGACGATCGATGTCCCTGACGATCGATGTATCTGACGATCGGTGTCCCTGACGATCGGTGTCCCTGATGATCGATGTCCCTGACGATCGATGCCCCTGACGATCGATGTCCCTGACGATCGATGTCCCTGACGATCGGTGTCCCTGACGATCGGTGTCCCTGACGATCGATGCCCCTGACGATCGATGTCCCTGACGATCGGTGTCCCTGACGATCGGTGTCCCTGACGATCGATGTCCCTGACGATCGATGCCCCTGACGATCGATGTCCCTGACGATCGATTACCTGACGATCGATGTCCCTGACGATCGGTTACCTGACGATCGATGTCCCTGACGATCGATGTCCCTGACGATCGATGTCCCTGACGATCGATGTCCCTGACGATCGATGTCCCTGACGATCGATGCCCCTGACGATAGGTGTCCCTGACGATCGATGTCCCTGACGATCGATGTCCCTGACGATCGATGTCCCTGACGATCGATGCCCCTGACAATCGATGTCCCTGACGATCGATGTCCCTGACGATCGATACCCCTGACGATCGGTGCCCCTGAAGATCGATGCCCCTGACGATCGATGTCCCTGACGATCGATGCCCCTGACGATCGATGTCCCTGACGATCGATGTCCCTGACGATCGATGTCCCTGACGTTCGGTGCCACTGACGATCGATGTCACTGACGATCGATGCCCCTGACGATCGATGTCCCTGACGATCGATGTCCCTGACGATCGATGTCCCTGACGATCGATGCCCCTGACGATCGATGTCACTGACGATCGATGCCCCTGACGATCGATGTCCCTGACGATCGATGTCACTGACGATCGATGTCCCTGACGATCGATGTCCCTGACGATCGATTTCCCTGACGATCGATGTCCCTGACGATCGATGCACCTGACGATCGATGCCCCTGACGATCGATGTCCCTGACGGTCGATGTCCCTGACGATCGATGCCCCTGACGATCGATGTCCCTGACGATCGGTGTCCCTGACGATCGATGCCCCTGACGATCGATGCCCCTGACGATCGATGTCCTTGACGATCGATGCCCCTGACGATCGATGTCCCTGACGATCGGTGTCCCTGACGATCGATGTCCCTGACGATCGGTGTCCCTGACGATGGATGTCCCTGACGATCGATGCGCCTGACGATCGATGTCCCTGACGATCGATGCCCCTGACGATCGATGCCCCTGACGATCGATGCCCCTGACGATCGATGCCCCTGACAATCGATGTCCCTGATGATCGATGTCCCTGACGATCGATGTCCCTGACGATCGATGTCCCTGACGATCGATGTCCCTGACGATCGCTGCCCCTGACGATCGATGCCCCTGACGATCGATGTCCCTGACAATCGGTGTCCCTGACGATCGGTGTCCCTGACGATCGATGTCCCTGACGTTCGATGTCCCTGACGATCGATGTCCCTGACGATCGGTGTCCCTGACGATCGGTGTCCCTGACGATCAATGCCCCTGACGATCGATGCCCCTGACGATCGATGTCCCTGACGATTGATGCCCCTGACGATCGATGTCCCTGACGATTGATGTCCCTGACGATCGGTGTCCCTGACGATCGATGCCCCTGACGATCGATGTCCCTGACGATCGATGTCCCTAACGATCGATGTCCCTGACGATCGATGTGCCTGACGATCGATGCCCCTGACGATCGATGTCCCTGACGATAGATGTCCCTGACGATCGATGTCCCTGACGATCGATGTCCCTGACGATCGATGCCCCTGACGATCGATGCCCCTGACGATCGATGTCCCTGACGATCGGTGCCCCTGACGATCGATGTCCCTGACGATCGATGTCCCTGACGATCGATGTCCCTGACGATCGATGTCCCTGACGATCGATGTCCCTGACGATCGATGTGCCTGACGATCGATGTCCCTGATGATCGATGTCCCTGACGATCGATTACCTGACGATCGATGCCCCTGACGATCGATGTCCCTGACGATCGATGTCCCTGACGATCGATGTCCCTGACGATCGATGTCCCTGACGATCGATGCCCCTGACGATCAATGCCCCTGACGATCGATGCCCCTGACGATCGATGTCCCTGACGATCGATGTCCCTGACGATCGGTGTCCCAGACGATCGGTGCCCCTGACGATCGATGTCCCAGACGATCGATGTCCCTGACGATCAATACCCCTGACGATCGATGCCCCTGACGATCGATGTCCCTGACGATCGATGTCCCTGACGATCGGTGTCCCAGACGATCGGTGCCCCTGACGATCGATGTCCCAGACGATCGATGTCCCTGACGATCGATGTCCCTGACGATCGATTACCTGACGATCGATGTCCCTGACGATCGATGTCCCTGACGATCGATTACCTGACGATCGATGCCCCTGATGATCGGTGCCCCTGACGATCGATGTCCCTGACGATCGATGTCCCTGATGATCGATGTCCCTGACGATCGATGTCCCTGACGATCGATGTCCCTGACGATCGATGTCCCTGACGATCGATGTCCCTGACGATCGACGTCCCTGACGATCGGTGTCCCTGACGATCGATGTCCCTGACGATCGATGTCCCTGACGATCGATGCCCTGACGATCGATGTCCCTGACGATCGATTACCTGACGATCGATGCCCCTGACGATCGGTGCCCCTGACGATCGATGTCCCTGACGAACGATGTCCCTGACGATCGATGTCCCTGACGATCGATGTCCCTGACGATCGATGTCCCTGACGATCGATGCCCCTGACGATCGGTGTCCCTGACGATCGGTGTCCCTGACGATCGATGTCCCTGACGATCGATGTCCCTGACGATCGATGTCCCTGACGGTCGATGTCCCTGACGATCGATGTCCCTGACGATCGATGTCCCTGACGATCGATGTCCCTGACGATCGATGCCCCTGACAATCGATGTCCCTGACGATCGATGTCCCTGACGATCGATACCCCTGACGATTGGTGCCCCTGACGATCGATGCCCCTGACGATCGATGTCCCTGACGATCGATGCCCCTGACGATCGATGTCCCTGACGATCGATGTCCCTGACGATCGATGTCCCTGACGTTCGGTGCCACTGACGATCGATGTCACTGACGATCGATGCCCCTGACGATCGATGTCCCTGACGATCGATGCCCCTGACGATCGATGTCCCTGACGATCGATGCACCTGACGATCGATGCCCCTGACGATCGATGTCCCTGACGGTCGATGTCCCTGACGATCGATGCCCCTGACGATCGATGTCCCTGACGATCGGTGTCCCTGACGATCGATGCCCCTGACGATCGATGCCCCTGACGATCGATGTCCTTGACGATCGATGCCCCTGACGATCGATGTCCCTGACGATCGGTGTCCCTGACGATCGATGTCCCTGACGATCGGTGTCCCTGACGATGGATGTCCCTGACGATCGATGCGCCTGACGATCGATGTCCCTGACGATCGATGCCCCTGACGATCGATGCCCCTGACGATCGATGCCCCTGACGATCGATGCCCCTGACGATCGATGTCCCTGATGATCGATGTCCCTGACGATCGATGTCCCTGACGATCGATGTCCCTGACGATCGATGTCCCTGACGATCGCTGCCCCTGACGATCGATGCCCCTGACGATCGATGTCCCTGACAATCGGTGTCCCTGACGATCGGTGTCCCTGACGATCGATGTCCCTGACGTTCGATGTCCCTGACGATCGATGTCCCTGACGATCGGTGTCCCTGACGATCGGTGTCCCTGACGATCAATGCCCCTGACGATCGATGCCCCTGACGATCGATGTCCCTGACGATTGATGCCCCTGACGATCGATGTCCCTGACGATTGATGTCCCTGACGATCGGTGTCCCTGACGATCGATGCCCCTGACGATCGATGTCCCTGACGATCGATGTCCCTAACGATCGATGTCCCTGACGATCGATGTCCCTGACGATCGATGCCTCTGACGATCGATGTCCCTGACGATAGATGTCCCTGACGATCGATGTCCCTGACGATCGATGTCCCTGACGATCGATGCCCCTGACGATCAATACCCCTGACGATCGATGCCCCTGACGATCGATGCCCCTGACGATCGATGTCCCTGACGATCGGTGCCCCTGACGATCGATGTCCCTGACGATCGATGTCCCTGACGATCGATGTCCCTGACGATCGATGTCCCTGACGATCGATGTCCCTGACGATCGATGTGCCTGACGATCGATGTCCCTGATGATCGATGTCCCTGACGATCGATTACCTGACGATCGATGCCCCTGACGATCGATGTCCCTGACGATCGATGTCCCTGACGATCGATGTCCCTGACGATCGATGTCCCTGACGATCGATGCCCCTGACGATCAATGCCCCTGACGATCGATGCCCCTGACGATCGATGTCCCTGACGATCGATGTCCCTGACGATCGGTGTCCCAGACGATCGGTGCCCCTGACGATCGATGTCCCAGACGATCGATGTCCCTGACGATCAATACCCCTGACGATCGATGCCCCTGACGATCGATGTCCCTGACGATCGATGTCCCTGACGATCGGTGTCCCAGACGATCGGTGCCCCTGACGATCGATGTCCCAGACGATCGATGTCCCTGACGATCGATGTCCCTGATGATCGATTACCTGACGATCGATGTCCCTGACGATCGATGTCCCTGACGATCGATTACCTGACGATCGATGCCCCTGATGATCGGTGCCCCTGACGATCGATGTCCCTGACGATCGATGTCCCTGATGATCGATGTCCCTGACGATCGATGTCCCTGACGATCGATGTCCCTGACGATCGATGTCCCTGACGATCGATGTCCCTGACGATCGACGTCCCTGACGATCGGTGTCCCTGACGATCGATGTCCCTGACGATCGATGTCCCTGACGATCGATGCCCTGACGATCGATGTCCCTGACGATCGATTACCTGACGATCGATGCCCCTGACGATCGGTGCCCCTGACGATCGATGTCCCTGACGAACGATGTCCCTGACGATCGATGTCCCTGACGATCGATGTCCCTGACGATCGATGCCCCTGACGATCGGTGTCCCTGACGATCGGTGTCCCTGACGATCGATGTCCCTGACGATCGATGTCCCTGACGATCGATGTCCCTGACGGTCGATGTCCCTGACGATCGATGCCCCTGACGATCGATGCCCCTGACGATCGATGTCCCTGACAATCGGTGTCCCTGACGATCGGTGTCCGTGACGATCGATGTCCCTGACGTTCGATGTCCCTGACGATCGATGTCCCTGACGATCGTTGTCCCTGACGATCGGTGTCCCTGACGATCGATGCCCCTGACGATCGGTGCCCCTGACGATCGATGTCCCTGACGATCTATGCCCCTGACGATCGATGCCCCTGACGATCGATGTCCCTGACGATCGATGCCCCTGACGATCGATGTCCCTGACGATCGATGTCCCTGACGATCGGTGTCCCTGATGATCGATGCCCCTGACGATCGATGTCCCTGACGATCGATGCCCCTGACGATCGATGTCCCTGACGATAGATGTCCCTGACGATCGATGTCCCTGACGATCGATGCCCCTGACGATCGATGCCCCTGACGATCGATGTCCCTGACGATCGATGTCCCTGACGATCGATGACCCTGACGATCGGTGTCCCTGACGATCGATGCCCCTGACGATCGATGCCCCTGACGATCGATGCCCCTGACGATCGATGCCCCTGACGATCGATGTCCCTGATGATCGATGTCCCTGACGATCGATGTCCCTGACGATCGATGTCCCTGACGATCGATGTCCCTGACGATCGCTGCCCCTGACGATCGATGCCCCTGACGATCGATGTCCCTGACAATCGGTGTCCCTGACGATCGGTGTCCCTGACGATCGATGTCCCTGACGTTCGATGTCCCTGACGATCGATGTCCCTGACGATCGGTGTCCCTGACGATCGGTGTCCCTGACGATCAATGCCCCTGACGATCGATGCCCCTGACGATCGATGTCCCTGACGATTGATGCCCCTGACGATCGATGTCCCTGACGATTGATGTCCCTGACGATCGGTGTCCCTGACGATCGATGCCCCTGACGATCGATGTCCCTGACGATCGATGTCCCTAACGATCGATGTCCCTGACGATCGATGTCCCTGACGATCGATGTCCCTGACGATCGGTGTCCCTGACGATCGATGTCCCTGACGATGGATGCCCCTGACGATCGATGTTCCTGACGATCTATGCCCCTGACGATCGATGTCCCTGACGATCGATGTCCCTGACGATCGGTGTCCCTGACGATCGATGTCCCTGACGATCGATGTCCCTGACGATCGATGTCCCTGACGATCGATGTCCCTGACGATCGATGTCCCTGACGATCGATGTCCCTGACGATCGATGTATCTGACGATCGGTGTCCCTGACGATCGGTGTCCCTGATGATCGATGTCCCTGACGATCGATGCCCCTGACGATCGATGTCCCTGACGATCGATGTCCCTGACGATCGGTGTCCCTGACGATCGGTGTCCCTGACGATCGATGCCCCTGACGATCGATGTCCCTGACGATCGGTGTCCCTGACGATCGGTGTCCCTGACGATCGATGTCCCTGACGATCGATGCCCCTGACGATCGATGTCCCTGACGATCGATTACCTGACGATCGATGTCCCTGACGATCGGTTACCTGACGATCGATGTCCCTGACGATCGATGTCCCTGACGATCGATGTCCCTGACGATCGATGTCCCTGACGATCGATGTCCCTGACGATCGATGCCCCTGACGATCGGTGTCCCTGACGATCGATGTCCCTGACGATCGATGTCCCTGACGATCGATGTCCCTGACGATCGATGCCCCTGACAATCGATGTCCCTGACGATCGATGTCCCTGACGATCGATACCCCTGACCATCGGTGCCCCTGACGATCGATGTCCCTGACGGTCGATGTCCCTGACGATCGATGTCCCTGACGATCGATACCCCTGACGATCGGTGCCCCTGACGATCGGTGTCGCTGACGATCGGTGTCCCTGACGATCGATGCCCCTGACGATCGATTACCTGACGATCGATGTCCCTGACGATCGATTACCTGACGATCGATGTCCCTGACGATCGATGTCCCTGACGATCGATGTCCCTGACGATCGATGTCCCTGACGATCGATGTCCCTGACGATCGGTGCCCCTGACGATCGGTCTCGCTGACGATCGGTGTCCCTGACGATCGATGCCCCTGACGATCGATGCCCCTGACGATCGATGTCCCTGACGATCGATGTCCCTGACGATCGATGTCCCTGACGATCGATGTCCCTGACGTTCGGTGCCACTGACGATCGATGTCACTGACGATCGATGCCCCTGACGATCGATGTCCCTGACGATCGATGCCCCTGACGATCGATGTCCCTGACGATCGATGCACCTGACGATCGATGCCCCTGACGATCGATGTCCCTGACGGTCGATGTCCCTGACGATCGATGCCCCTGACGATCGATGTCCCTGACGATCGGTGTCCCTGACGATCGATGCCCCTGACGATCGATGCCCCTGACGATCGATGTCCCTGACGATCGATGCCCCTGACGATCGATGTCCCTGACGATCGGTGTCCCTGACGATCGATGTCCCTGACGATCGGTGTCCCTGACGATGGATGTCCCTGACGATCGATGCGCCTGACGATCGATGTCCCTGACGATCGATGCCCCTGACGATCGATGCCCCTGACGATCGATGCCCCTGACGATCGATGCCCCTGACGATCGATGTCCCTGATGATCGATGTCCCTGACGATCGATGTCCCTGACGATCGATGTCCCTGACGATCGATGTCCCTGACGATCGCTGCCCCTGACGATCGATGCCCCTGACGATCGATGTCCCTGACAATCGGTGTCCCTGACGATCGGTGTCCCTGACGATCGATGTCCCTGACGTTCGATGTCCCTGACGATCGATGTCCCTGACGATCGGTGTCCCTGACGATCGGTGTCCCTGACGATCAATGCCCCTGACGATCGATGCCCCTGACGATCGATGTCCCTGACGATTGATGCCCCTGACGATCGATGTCCCTGACGATTGATGTCCCTGACGATCGGTGTCCCTGACGATCGATGCCCCTGACGATCGATGTCCCTGACGATCGATGTCCCTAACGATCGATGTCCCTGACGATCGATGTCCCTGACGATCGATGCCCCTGACGATCGATGTCCCTGACGATAGATGTCCCTGACGATCGATGTCCCTGACGATCGATGTCCCTGACGATCGATGCCCCTGACGATCAATACCCCTGACGATCGATGCCCCTGACGATCGATGCCCCTGACGATCGATGTCCCTGACGATCGGTGCCCCTGACGATCGATGTCCCTGACGATCGATGTCCCTGACGATCGATGTCCCTGACGATCGATGTCCCTGACGATCGATGTGCCTGACGATCGATGTCCCTGACGATCGATGTCCCTGACGATCGATTACCTGACGATCGATGCCCCTGACGATCGATGTCCCTGACGATCGATGTCCCTGACGATCGATGTCCCTGACGATCGATGTCCCTGACGATCGATGCCCCTGACGATCAATGCCCCTGACGATCGATGCCCCTGACGATCGATGTCCCTGACGATCGATGTCCCTGACGATCGGTGTCCCAGACGATCGGTGCCCCTGACGATCGATGTCCCAGACGATCGATGTCCCTGACGATCAATACCCCTGACGATCGATGCCCCTGACGATCGATGTCCCTGACGATCGATGTCCCTGACGATCGGTGTCCCAGACGATCGGTGCCCCTGACGATCGATGTCCCAGACGATCGATGTCCCTGACGATCGATGTCCCTGACGATCGATTACCTGACGATCGATTTCCCTGACGATCGATGTCCCTGACGATCGATTACCTGACGATCGATGCCCCTGATGATCGGTGCCCCTGACGATCGATGTCCCTGACGATCGATGTCCCTGATGATCGATGTCCCTGACGATCGATGTCCCTGACGATCGATGTCCCTGACGATCGATGTCCCTGACGATCGATGTCCCTGACGATCAACGTCCCTGACGATCGGTGTCCCTGACGATCGATGTCCCTGACGATCGATGTCCCTGACGATCGATGCCCTGACGATCGATGTCCCTGACGATCGATTACCTGACGATCGATGCCCCTGACGATCGGTGCCCCTGACGATCGATGTCCCTGACGAACGATGTCCCTGACGATCGATGTCCCTGACGATCGATGTCCCTGACGATCGATGCCCCTGACGATCGGTGTCCCTGACGATCGGTGTCCCTGACGATCGATGTCCCTGACGATCGATGTCCCTGACGATCGATGTCCCTGACGGTCGATGTCCCTGACGATCGATGCCCCTGACGATCGATGCCCCTGACGATCGATGTCCCTGACAATCGGTGTCCCTGACGATCGGTGTCCGTGACGATCGATGTCCCTGACGTTCGATGTCCCTGACGATCGATGTCCCTGACGATCGTTGTCCCTGACGATCGGTGTCCCTGACGATCGATGTCCCTGACGATCGATGTCCCTGACGATCGATGTCCCTGACGATCGATGTCCCTGACGATCGATGTCCCTGACGATCGATGTCCCTGACGATCGATGTCCCTGACGATCGATGCCCCTGACGATCGGTGCCCCTGACGATCGATGTCCCTGACGATCTATGCCCCTGACGATCGATGCCCCTGACGATCGATGTCCCTGACGATCGATGCCCCTGACGATCGATGTCCCTGACGATCGATGTCCCTGACGATCGGTGTCCCTGAGGATCGATGCCCCTGACGATCGATGTCCCTGACGATCGATGCCCCTGACGATCGATGTCCCTGACGATAGATGTCCCTGACGATCGATGTCCCTGACGATCGATGCCCCTGACGATCGATGCCCCTGACGATCGATGTCCCTGACGATCGATGTCCCTGACGATCGATGTCCCTGACGATCGATGTCCCTGACGATCAATACCCCTGACGATCGGTGCCCCTGACGATCGATGTCCCTGACGATCGGTGTCCCTGACGATCGATGACCCTGACGATCGGTGTCCCTGACGATCGATGTCCCTGACGATCGGTGCCCCTGATGATCGATGTCCCTGACGATCGATGTCCCTGACGATCGATGTCCCTGACGATCGATGTCCCTGACGATCGATGTCCCTGACGATCGGTGTCGCTGACGATCGATGTCCCTGACGATCGATATCCCTGACGATCGATGTCCCTGACGATCGATGTCCCTGACGATCGATGTCCCTGACGATCGGTGTCCCTGACGATCGATGCCCCTGACGATCGATGCCCCTGACGATCGGTGTCCCTGACGATCGATGTCCCTGACGATCGATGTCCCTGACGATCGGTGCCCCTGACGATCGATGCCCCTGACGATCGATGCCCCTGACGATCGATGTCCCTGACGATCGATGTCCCTGACGATCGATGTCCCTGACGATCGGTGCCCCTGACGATCGATGTCCCTGACGATCGATGTATCTGACGATCGATGTCCCTGACGATTGATGTCCCTGACGATCGGTGTCCCTGACGATCGGTGCCCCTGACGATCGATGCCCCTGACGATCGATGTCCCTGACGATCGATGTCCCTGACGATCGATGTCCCTGACGATCGGTGTCCCTGACTGGTGCCCCGGGTGATTGATACCAATGGCGTGCAGACACCCTGATAATCAGTATTACTCATAGTGACATAGGAACAGGAGGAGGCCATTAAGTGCCTTGAGTCTGTTCTGCCATTGAATGAGATCATGGCTGATGTGCGACCTAACTCCGCATATCCGCTTTTGGGTCATATCGCTTAATACCTTTGGTTAGCATTAAGCTGTCAATCTTCAATTTATAATTAACAATTGACCCGGCATCAATAGCCGTTTGTGGCAGAGAGTCCCGGACTTCCAGCACCCTTTGTGTGGAGAAGTGTTCCCTAATTTCACTCCTGAAAGGTCTAGTTCCAATTTTTAGGCTATGCATCCCAGTGCGAGACTCCCCACCAGTGGAAATAGTATCTACCCTATCTGATCCCTGTAATATCCTGAAAACTTCGAACAAATGGGCACCTAACCTTCAAAATTCTAGCCAGTACAACTCAAGCATGTGTGATCTCTCCTCGTAACTTTGCCTTTTTATTTCCATATTTATTGCTGTCCCTCTCTCTCTCCCTCTCACTATCTCTTTGTCTCCCTCTCCCCCCTCTCTCTCGCTCTCTCCATCACTCTGTCTCCCCCTCTCTCTCCCTCTCTCCCTCTCTCTCACTCCCCCTCTCTGTCTCTATCTGTCGCTCTCTCTCTCTCCCTCTCTGTATCTCTCTGTCTCTCTCTCTCTCCCTCTCCCTCTCTTTGTCTCTCTCTCTGTCTCTCTACCTCTCTCCCTCCCTTTCTCTCTCTCCCTCTCTCCCTCCCTTTCTCTCTCACCCTCTCTCTCTTTCTCTGTCTCCCTCTCCCTCTCCCTCCCTTTCTCTCTCACCCTCTCTCTCTTTCTCTGTCTCCCTCTCCCTCTCTCTCGCTTTCTCTCTCTCTCTCTGTGTCTCTCGCTCTCTCCCTCTCCTTCCCTCTCACTGTTTGTTTCTCTCCCCTCTCTCTCTCTGTCTCTCTCTCCCACTCTCTCTCTCTCTCTCTTTCTCCCTCTCTCTCTCCCTCACTCTCTTTCTCTCTCTGCCCCTCATTCCCTATCTCACTCACTGTCCCTCCCTCCCTCTCTCTCTACCTCTCTCTCTCTCTCAATGCCTCTTCCTCTCTCCTTCTCTCTCTCTGCCCCCCTCTCTCTCTCTCCCTCTCTCTCTTTCCCTCTCTCACTGCCTCGCCCTCTCGCCTTCTCTCTCTCTCCCTCTCACTTTCTCCCTCTCTCTCTCTCTCCCTCTCTCACTGCCACTCCCTCTCTCCTTCTCTCTCTCTCTCTCCCTCTCTCACTGCCTCTCCATCTTGCCTTCTCTCCCTCTTTCCCTCTCTCTCTCTCACTTTCCCTCCTCCTCTCTCTCTCTCTCTCTCCCCCTCTCGCACTGCCTCTCCCTCTCTCCCTGTCTCTCTCTCTCACTTTTTCCCTCTCTCTCCCTCCCCCTCTCTCCCTCTCCCCCTCTCTCACTGCCTCTCCCTCTCTCCTTCTCTCTCTCTCTCTTCCTCTCTCACTGCCTCTCCATCTCTCCCCCTCTCTGCCTCTCCCTCTCTCACTGTCTCTCCCTCTGTCACTCTCTCTCTTTCCCTCTCTCTCTCTCACTGTCCCTCCCCCTCTCTCTCTCTCCCTCTCCCCCTCTCTCACTGCCTCTCCCTCTCTCCCTCTCTCTCTCTCCCTCCCCCTCTCTCCCTCTCCCCCTCTCTCACTGCCTCTCCCTCTCTCCCCCTCTCTCTCTCCCTCCCCCTCTCTCTCTCTCCCCCTCTCGCACTGCCTCTCCCTTTCTCCCCCTCTCTCTCTCCCTCCCCCTCTCTCTCCCTCTCTCGCACTGCCTCTCCCTCTCTCCCCCTCTCTCTCTCCCTCCCCCTCTCTCTCTCTCCCCCTCTCTCACTGCCCCTCCCTCTCTCCCCCTCTCTCTCTCCCTCCCCCCCTCTCTCTCTCCCCCTCTCGCACTGCCTCTCCCTCTCTCCCTGTCTCTCTCTCTCACTTTTTCCCTCTCTCTCTCTCTCCCTCTCTCACTGCCTCTCCCTCTCTCCCCCTCTCTCTCTCCCTCCTCCCTCTCTCTCTCTCCCTCTCTCTCACTGTCTCTCCCTCTCTCTTTCACTGCCCCTCCTTCTCTCTCTCTCACTGTCCCTCCACCCCCCTCTCTCTCTCCCCCTCTCTCACTGCCTCTCCCTCTCTCCCTGTCTCTCTCTCACTTTCTCCCTCTCCCTCTCACTCCCTCTCTCACTGCCTCTCCCTCTCTCTCTCTCTCTCCCTCCCCCCTTCTCTCTCTCCCCCTCTCTCACTGCCTCTCCCTTTCTCCCTGTCTCTCTCTCTCACTTTTTCCCTCTCCCTCTCTCTCCCTCTCTCACTGCCTCTCCCTCTCTCCCCCTCTCTCTCTCCCTCCCCCTCTCTCCCTCTCCCCCTCTCTCACTGCCTCTCCCTCTCTCCCCCTCTCTCTCTCCCTCCCCCTCTCTCTCTCTCCCCCTCTCGCACTGCCTCTCCCTCTCTCCCCCTCTCTCTCTCCCTCCCCCTCTCTCTCTCTCCCCCTCTCGCACTGCCTCTCCCTCTCTCCCTGTCTCTCTCTCTCACTTTTTCCCTCTCCCTCTCTCTCCCTCTCTCACTGCCTCTCCCTCTCTCCCTCTCTCTCTCTCTCTCCTCCCTCTCTCTCTCTCTCCCCCTCTCTCACTGTCTCTCCCTCTCTCTTCCACTGCCCCTCCTTCTCTCTCTCTCACTGTCCCTCCTCCCCCTCTCTCTCTCCCCCTCTCTCACTGCTCTCCCTCTCTCCCTGTCTCTCTCTCACTTTCTCCCTCTCCCTCTCTCTCCCTCTCTCACTGCCCCTCTCTCCCTCTCTCTCACTCTCTCCCTCCCCCCCCTTCTCTCTCTCCCCCTCTCTCACTGCCTCTCCCTCTCTCCCTCTCTCTCACTCTCTCCCTCCCCCCTTCTCTCTCTCCCCCTCTTTCACTGCCTCTCCCTCTCTCCCTGTCTCTCTCTTACTGCCCCTCCCTCTTTCTCTCTCTCACTGTCCCTGCACCCCTCCTCTCTCCCCCTCTCTCACTGCCCCTCCCTCTCTCTCTCTCTCTCTCACTGTGCCTGACTCTCTCTCTTTCTCTCCCTCTCCCCCTCTCTCTCACTGCCTCTCCCTCCCTCCTCTCTCACTCTCTCTCCCTCCACCCTCTCTCCCTCTCTCACTGCCCCTCCCTCTCTCTCTCTCTCTCCCACTGTCCCTGCCCCCTCTCTCTCTCTCTCTCCCTCTCGCACTGCCTCTCCCTCTCTCCCTGTCTCTCTCTCTCTCTCCCTCTCGCTCTCTCTCTCTCCCTCTCGCGCTATGCTAGGTTGAGTACGAAGGACTCACGGGTCGTGTGGAGTTTAACAGTAAGGGCCAGCGAATGAATTACACACTGAAGATCCTCGAGCAGGGGAAGAACGGTCACAAGCAGGTAAGGCCTGGGGTTGGACAGGTGGGGAATGGAGCCGTGTTTCCTGGGGTCAGGGGTCATGTAGTTGTTTCATGAGAACATAAGAAATAGGAGCAGGAGTCGGCCATTCGGCCCCTCGAGTCTGCTCCTCCATTCAATAAGGTGCTGACTCTCCCCCCTCCACTGAAGATGCTGACTCTCTCCCCCCTCCCCTGAAGGTGCTGACTCTCTCCCCCCTCCCCTGAAGGTGCTGA